>NC_138302.1:22132500-22175000 GCF_965601325.2 Salmo salar | reverse complement strand
CCAGACTTTATTGTGCGTTATCCTCCAGGATTTAACAATGGAAATAAGTCCCAGACTTTATTGTGTGTTATCCTCCATGCTTTAACAATGGAAATAAGTCCCAGACTTTATTGTGTGTTATCCTCCATGCTTTAACAATGGAAATAAGTCCCAGACTTTATTGTGCGTTATCCTCCAGGATTTAACAATGGAAATAAGTCCCAGACTTTATTGTGTGTTATCCTCCATGCTTTAACAATGGAAATAAGTCCCAGACTTTATTGTGTGTTATCCTCCATGATTTAACAATGGAAATAAGTCCCAGACTTTATTGTGTGTTATCCTCCAGGATTTAACAATGGAAATAAGTCCCAGACTTTATTGTGTGTTATCCTCCAGGATTTAACAATGGAAATAAGTCCCAGACTTTATTGTGTGTTATCCTACAGGATTTAACAATGGAAATAAGTCCCAGACTTTATTGTGTGTTATCCTCCAGGATTTAACAATGGAAATAAGTCCCAGACTTTATTGTGTGTTATCCTCCAGGATTTAACAATGGAAATAAGTCCCAGACTTTATTGTGTGTTATCCTCCAGATTTTACTCATGTGCATGTATGGCTTATTCTAGTTTTATGTGTGCTTGTTTTTGAAATGGTTTAATGAATAAAGTAAACTTCCAGATAGCAGCAGTTTTAAGTTCCGGGGCGACTGTCTGTACTGCAGTCTGACTCCGCACTAAAAGCCTTTTAATCTGATTACTATTCACTCTGCTTTGTGTTTCTGTGTCACTCTCTCTCTGTGTGTGTGTGTGTGTGTGTGTGTGTGTGTGTGTGTGTGTGTGTGTGTGTGTGTGTGTGTGTGTGTGTGTGTGTGTGAACCCCACCTTGACGGCCTCTATGCTCTGTTGAAACTCTCCCAGCTCCCTCTCTCTAATGCTGATCCTTCCCTGTACTGACCTCTGAGAATCCTGCAACTGAACCTGAGAGAGAGAGAGAGAGAGAGAGAGAGAGAGAGAGAGAGAGAGAGAGAGAGAGAGAGAGAGAGAGAGAGAGAGAGAGAGAGAGAGAGAGAGAGAGAGAGAGAGATGGAAAGAAGGGGTAGGGGAAAGGGAAACAAATGATCGACTCACCTTGGCATACGACACCTTCCTAATATTGAGTTGCACTCCCTTTTGCCCTCAGAACAACCTTAATTCGTCAGGACATGGATTACAAAGTGTTGAAAACGTTTCACAGGGATGCTGGTCCATGTTTACTCCAATGCTTCCCACAGTTGTGTCAAGTTGGCTGGATGTCCTTTCGGTGGACCATTCTTGACACACACGGGAAAGCGTGAAAAACCCAGCAGTGTTGCAGTTCTTGACACACTCAAACCACTGTGGCACTTAGTACCACACCCCGTTCAAAGGAACTCCTGTCTTTTGTCTTGCCCATTCACCCTCTGAAAGGCACATATACACAATCCATGTCTCAATTGCCTCAAGGCTTAAAAATCCTTCATTAACCTGTCTCCTCCCCTTCATCTACACTGATTGAAGTGGATTTAACAAGTGACATCAATAAGGGATCATAGCTTTCACCTGGATTCACCTGGTCAGTCTATGTCATGGAAAGAGCATGTTCCTAATGGTTTGCACACTCAGTGTATATTGCATATACTTATATAGTGGACAATGAATCTTGGTCAGCAGTACTCCAGTCTCTATGAGTAGAGCAGCATTAGTGGCGTAGCAACACTATAGCCCCATTAGTGACATACACCTACAGCACCTACCTACTTCTCCCCTGGTATGGGAGCGATACCCCAGATAGTATTGCCTGTCCACAGTAGAGGAGGCACAGTGGGGTGTTTCCCAGTGACCTAACTAACCTGCATCAAACTGGTGCAGAGGAATGTCATCTGTCACAATCAATCATATTCATAGGCAGCTATATTGCATAGGTTATTTATCCTCTATTCAGTTGTTAGGGATAGTGGCAGTTTGTTAGCCTGCAGGGTACATACATGTTTTGTGCCAAACATAGACATACTAGGGTGCCAACTCTGACTCTCATTGTCATGCCAACAATGTTCGGCTTGGCAATGTGTAATGGAGTTGGCAAGAGCCCAAACACGTCTGGGACCAGGCTAAGAGTTTGTACACCACCAGAGTGATGAGTAGGTGTTGCAAAATTGTAAAGGTCCTTGAAAAGCGCTATATAAGTCCCATGTATTATGATTATTATTACTACCTGCTTCCGCGCCCTTTGCTCGTCGATGCTGTGCAGTTCCTCTTGGTCAGATTCGCACAGCATACAGTCGCCGCTCCACTCCACCGCATCGCCCCCGTCGCCGCACTGCTCCAGGCCCAAACGGTGCTGCGCGCACAGCCTTTCCGCCAAGCTCTCCACCGCGGCAACAAGTTTATGCCGCCGCAACGTCCCCACGTCGCGATGCGGCAAGACGTGGAGCTCGCAGAAAGACGCCAAGCACACCAGACACGACTTGAGCGCTTTCAGTTTGTTCTGAACCGGGCAGAAGTCGCACGGAACGTCCCCTACGCCGCATTGATACAACTCCGGCGCCGTAGCCAGTTCGTTCAGTTTGAGTTTGTCCACTACCTCTTGTAGCACCGTGTTCCGCCGTAGCACAGGTCGTGGTATGAACACTTCCCGACATTGCGGACAACTGTAGTGACCAAGGTCGGTTTGGTCCCAATAACAGTTCATGCATGCCATGCAGTAGGTGTGTCCGCACGGAATGGACACCGGATCCTTCAAGATATCCAGGCAAATAGGGCACCTGAACTGGCTCTCTGTTACCGAGATATTCGCCTCTGCCATATCGGCGAGGAGTTTTCGTATGTTCTCCCTCTCGAGCCTCTGTAGACTATTTCTCCGTAAAAGAAAAGAAACCAAAAAAAGGCACTCCCTGATTCCCGGTGATTTCCGGTTGGTTGTTTGTGTATGTGACGGGGAGCGGTTGCGCTCAGGTCTTACAGGAATAGCCTAGGCTTCCGATAGGTCATCCATTCCATACGGGAGCTAGTTACGAGAGTAGACCACATCAGAAAGCGTTTTAGGGATCCATGTAAATACAAACCCTGACGTCAACCCGTCTCCCTTTACCGTATGACTTCAACTACCTAATTCACCATAATAAACGCACAATACATACTAATAATAAAGGCGCATACAGATTATTGCTTATAATACAGTAATTCCCCATAATAAACGAATAATAACCAATAGTATACAATAATAACAGACACAAACACAAGTTACTACAATATTCCATTTTAATGTAATGAAGTAAATAATACCGATTATATTTGCATGAGTCTTTTAATTAAATGAATATATTTCATTTTTATTCACATTATTAAAAGAGTAGGATATTTGTGGAACTCAATTTAACAGTTCATGGAAATAATATTTAAGGTGTGTGTGTGTTGGAGAGAGAGAGTATGTGTGTGTGTGTGTGTGAGAGAGAGAGAGACTGTGTGTGTGTGTGTGTGTGAGAGAGAGAGAGAAAGTATATGTGTATGCAGTGGTGGATTTAGGCATAGGTGACATGGGCAGCCGCCCAGGGTGGTATCTTGCCGGGGGCGGCATGGGGGCAAAAAAATATTCCGAATGGTGACATTTGTGCGATCGGATTTCTATCACTCATTTGAACGTCACGTCAATGATATCATGTCACCGTGTGGGACTGTGGGTCAATTAACCTTGTCGGAGTGGGGGCCCTGATGCTAGTTTGTGAGCTTGGCAGGCTACTGCCTGGGAAGGTCTCCCACTCAGAAGTACGAGATGGAAGGGGGCGGGGGTAGGTTGACCTCAGGTCTCCCCACTAGAAGCCAGAGGTAGGGGAAGCGGGGGTAGGTTGACCTCAGGTCTCCCCACTAGAAGCCAGAGGTAGGGGGGGGGCGGGGGTAGGTTGACCTCAGGTCTCCCCACTAGAAGCCAGAGGTAGGGAGGGGCGAGGGTAGGTTGACCTCAGGTCTCCCCACTGGAAGCCAGAGGTAGGGGGATGGGGGTAGGTTGACCTCAGGTCTCCCCACTAGAAGCCAGAGGTAGGGGGAGCGGGGGTATGTTGACCTCAGGTCTCCCCACTAGAAGACCCAGGTAGGGGGATGGGGGTATGTTGACCTCAGGTCTCCCCACTAGAAGCCAGAGGTAGGGGGATGGGGGTAGGTTGACCTCAGGTCTCCCCACTGGAAGCCAGAGGTAGGGGGAGCGGGGGGAGGGTGACCTCAGGTCTCCCCACTAGAAGCCAGAGGTAGGGGGAGTGAGGGTAGGTTGACCTCAGGTCTCCCCACTGGAAGACAGAGGTAGGGGGAGCGAGGGTAGGTTGACCTCAGGTCTCCCCACTGGAAGCCAGAGGTAGGGGGATGGGGGTATGTTGACCTCAGGTCTCCCCACTAGAAGCCAGAGGTAGGGGGATGGGGGTAGGTTGACCTCAGGTCTCCCCACTGGAAGCCAGAGGTAGGGGGAGCGGGGGTAGGTTGACCTCAGGTCTCCCCACTAGAAGCCAGAGGAAGGGGGATGGGGGTAGGTTGACCTCAGGTCTCCCCACTGGAAGCCAGAGGTAGGGGGAGCGAGGGTAGGTTGACCTCAGGTCTCCCCACTGGAAGACAGAGGTAGGGGGAGCGGGGGTAGGTTGACCTCAGGTCTCCCCACAGGAAGACAGAGGTAGGGGGAGCGAGGGTAGGTTGACCTCAGGTCTCCCCACTGGAAGCCAGAGGTAGGTGGATGGGGGTATGTTGACCTCAGGTCTCCCCACTAGAAGCCAGAGGTAGGGGGATGGGGGTAGGTTGACCTCAGGTCTCCCCACTGGAAGCCAGAGGTAGGGGGAGCGAGGGTAGGTTGACCTCAGGTCTCCCCACTAGAAGCCAGAGGAAGGGGGATGGGGGTAGGTTGACCTCAGGTCTCCCCACTGGAAGACAGAGGTAGGGGGAGCGGGGGTAGGTTGACCTCAGGTCTCCCCACTGGAAGCCAGAGGTAGGGGGATGGGGGTAGGTTGACCTCAGGTCTCCCCACTGGAAGACAGAGGTAGGGGGAGCGGGGGTATGTTGACCTCAGGTCTCCCCACTAGAAGCCAGAGGTAGGGGGAGCGGGGGTAGGTTGACCTCAGGTCTCCCCACTGGAAGCCAGAGGTAGGGGAGCGGGGGTATGTTGACCTCAGGTCTCCCCACTAGAAGCCAGAGGTAGGGGGAGCGAGGGTAGGTTGACCTCAGGTCTCCCCACTGGAAGCCAGAGGTAGGGGGAGCGGAGTATGTTGACCTCAGGTCTCCCCACTAGAAGCCAGAGGTAGGGGGATGGGGGTAGGTTGACCTCAGGTCTCCCCACTAGAAGCCAGAGGTAGGGGGAGCGGGGGTAGGTTGACCTCAGGTCTCCCCACTGGAAGCCAGAGGTAAGGAAAGCGGGGGTAGGTTGACCTCAGGTCTCCTCACTGGAAGCCAGAGGTAGGGGGAGCGGCGGTATGTTGACCTCAGGTCTCCCCACTGGAAGCCAGAGGTAGGGGGATGGGGGGTAGGTTGACCTCAGGTCTCCCCACTAGAAGCCAGAGGAAGGGGGATGGGGGTAGGTTGACCTCAGGTCTCCCCACTGGAAGCCAGAGGTAGGGGGAGCGGGGGTAGGTTGACCTCAAGTCTCCCCACTGGAAGACAGAGGTAGGGGGAGCGGGGGTAGGTTGACCTCAGGTCTCCCCACTGGAAGACAGAGGTAGGGGGATGGGGGTAGGTTGACCTCAGGTCTCCCCACTGGAAGACAGAGGTAGGGGGAGCGAGGGTAGGTTGACCTCAGGTCTCCCCACTGGAAGACAGAGGTAGGGGGAGCGGGGGTAGGTTGACCTCAGGTCTCCCCACTGGAAGACAGAGGTAGGGGGAGCGAGGGTAGGTTGACCTCAGGTCTCCCCACTGGAAGCCAGAGGTAGGTGGATGGGGGTATGTTGACCTCAGGTCTCCCCACTAGAAGCCAGAGGTAGGGGGATGGGGGTAGGTTGACCTCAGGTCTCCCCACTGGAAGCCAGAGGTAGGGGGAGCAAGGGTAGGTTGACCTCAGGTCTCCCCACTAGAAGCCAGAGGAAGGGGGATGGGGGTAGGTTGACCTCAGGTCTCCCCACTGGAAGCCAGAGGTAGGGGGATGGGGGTAGGTTGACCTCAGGTCTCCCCACTGGAAGACAGAGGTAGGGGGAGCGGGGTATGTTGACCTCAGGTCTCCCCACTGGAAGACAGAGGTAGGGGGAGCGAGGGTAGGTTGACCTCAGGTCTCCCCACTGGAAGCCAGAGGTAGGTGGATGGGGGTATGTTGACCTCAGGTCTCCCCACTAGAAGCCAGAGGTAGGGGGATGGGGGTAGGTTGACCTCAGGTCTCCCCACTGGAAGCCAGAGGTAGGGGGAGCGAGGGTAGGTTGACCTCAGGTCTCCCCACTAGAAGCCAGAGGAAGGGGGATGGGGGTAGGTTGACCTCAGGTCTCCCCACTGGAAGACAGAGGTAGGGGGAGCGGGGGTAGGTTGACCTCAGGTCTCCCCACTGGAAGCCAGAGGTAGGGGGATGGGGGTAGGTTGACCTCAGGTCTCCCCACTGGAAGCCAGAGGTAGGGGGAGCGAGGGTAGGTTGACCTCAGGTCTCCCCACTGGAAGCCAGAGGTAGGTGGATGGGGGTATGTTGACCTCAGGTCTCCCCACTAGAAGCCAGAGGTAGGGGGATGGGGGTAGGTTGACCTCAGGTCTCCCCACTGGAAGACAGAGGTAGGGGGAGCAGGGGTAGGTTGACCTCAGGTCTCCCCACTGGAAGCCAGAGGTAGGGGGATGGGGGTATGTTGACCTCAGGTCTCCCCACTAGAAGCCAGAGGTAGGGGGATGGGGGTAGGTTGACCTCAGGTCTCCCCACTGGAAGCCAGAGGTAGGGGGAGCGGGGGTAGGTTGACCTCAGGTCTCCCCACTAGAAGCCAGAGGAAGGGGGAGCGAGGGTAGGTTGACCTCAGGTCTCCCCACTGGAAGCCAGAGGTAGGGGGAGCGGAGTATGTTGACCTCAGGTCTCCCCACTAGAAGCCAGAGGTAGGGGGATGGGGGTAGGTTGACCTCAGGTCTCCCCACTAGAAGCCAGAGGTAGGGGGAGCGGGGGTAGGTTGACCTCAGGTCTCCCCACTGGAAGCCAGAGGTAAGGAAAGCGGGGGTAGGTTGACCTCAGGTCTCCTCACTGGAAGCCAGAGGTAGGGGGAGCGGGGGTATGTTGACCTCAGGTCTCCCCACTGGAAGCCAGAGGTAGGGGGATGGGGGGTAGGTTGACCTCAGGTCTCCCCACTAGAAGCCAGAGGTAGGGGGATCGGGGGTAGGTTGACCTCAGGTCTCCCCACTAGAAGCCAGAGGTAGGGGGAGCGGGGGTATGTTGACCTCAGGTCTCCCCACTAGAAGACAGAGGTAGGGGGAGCGGGGGTAGGGTAACCTCAGGTCTCCCCACTAGAAGCCAGAGGTAGGGGGAGCGAGGGTAGGTTGACCTCAGGTCTCCCCACTGGAAGACAGAGGTAGGGGGAGCGAGGGTAGGTTGACCTCAGGTCTCCCCACTGGAAGCCAGAGGTAGGGGGATGGGGGTATGTTGACCTCAGGTCTCCCCACTAGAAGCCAGAGGTAGGGGGATGGGGGTAGGTTGACCTCAGGTCTCCCCACTGGAAGCCAGAGGTAGGGGGAGCAGGGGGAGGGTGACCTCAGGTCTCCCCACTAGAAGCCAGAGGTAGGGGGAGTGAGGGTAGGTTGACCTCAGGTCTCCCCACTGGAAGACAGAGGTAGGGGGAGCGAGGGTAGGTTGACCTCAGGTCTCCCCACTGGAAGCCAGAGGTAGGGGGATGGGGGTATGTTGACCTCAGGTCTCCCCACTAGAAGCCAGAGGTAGGGGGATGGGGGTAGACCTCAGGTCTCCCCACTGGAAGCCAGAGGTAGGGGGAGCGGGGGTAGGTTGACCTCAGGTCTCCCCACTAGAAGCCAGAGGAAGGGGGATGGGGGTAGGTTGACCTCAGGTCTCCCCACTGGAAGCCAGAGGTAGGGGGAGCGAGGGTAGGTTGACCTCAGGTCTCCCCACTGGAAGACAGAGGTAGGGGGAGCGGGGGTAGGTTGACCTCAGGTCTCCCCACTGGAAGACAGAGGTAGGGGGAGCGAGGGTAGGTTGACCTCATGTCTCCCCACTGGAAGCCAGAGGTAGGTGGATGGGGGTATGTTGACCTCAGGTCTCCCCACTAGAAGCCAGAGGTAGGGGGATGGGGGTAGGTTGACCTCAGGTCTCCCCACTGGAAGCCAGAGGTAGGGGGAGCGAGGGTAGGTTGACCTCAGGTCTCCCCACTAGAAGCCAGAGGAAGGGGGATGGGGGTAGGTTGACCTCACGTCTCCCCACTGGAAGACAGAGGTAGGGGGAGCGGGGGTAGGTTGACCTCAGGTCTCCCCACTGGAAGCCAGAGGTAGGGGGATGGGGGTAGGTTGACCTCAGGTCTCCCCACTGGAAGCCAGAGGTAGGGGGATGGGGGTAGGTTGACCTCAGGTCTCCCCACTGGAAGACAGAGGTAGGGGGAGCGGGGGTATGTTGACCTCAGGTCTCCCCACTGGAAGCCAGAGGTAGGGGGATGGGGGTAGGTTGACCTCAGGTCTCCCCACTGGAAGACAGAGGTAGGGGGAGCAGGGGTAGGTTGACCTCAGGTCTCCCCACTGGAAGCCAGAGGTAGGGGGATGGGGGTAGGTTGACCTCAGGTCTCCCCACTGGAAGCCAGAGGTAGGGGGAGCGGGGGTATGTTGACCTCAGGTCTCCCCACTAGAAGCCAGAGGTAGGGGGAGCGAGGGTAGGTTGACCTCAGGTCTCCCCACTGGAAGCCAGAGGTAGGGGGAGCGGAGTATGTTGACCTCAGGTCTCCCCACTAGAAGCCAGAGGTAGGGGGATGGGGGTAGGTTGACCTCAGGTCTCCCCACTAGAAGCCAGAGGTAGGGGGAGCGGGGGTAGGTTGACCTCAGGTCTCCCCACTGGAAGCCAGAGGTAAGGAAAGCGGGGGTAGGTTGACCTCAGGTCTCCTCACTGGAAGCCAGAGGTAGGGGGAGCGGGTGTATGTTGACATCAGGTCTCCCCACTGGAAGCCAGAGGTAGGGGGATGGGGGGTAGGTTGACCTCAGGTCTCCCCACTAGAAGCCAGAGGTAGGGGGATCGGGGGTAGGTTGACCTCAGGTCTCCCCACTAGAAGCCAGAGGTAGGGGGATGGGGGTATGTTGACCTCAGGTCTCCCCACTAGAAGACAGAGGTAGGGGGAGCGGGGGTAGGTTGACCTCAGGTCTCCCCACTAGAAGCCAGAGGTAGGGGGAGCGAGGGTAGGTTGAACTCAGGTCTCCCCACTGGAAGCCAGAGGTAGGGGGATGGGGGTATGTTGACCTCAGGTCTCCCCACTGGAAGCCAGAGGTAAGGAAAGCGGGGGTAGGTTGACCTCAGGTCTCCTCACTGGAAGCCAGAGGTAGGGGGATGGGGGGTAGGTTGACCTCAGGTCTCCCCACTAGAAGCCAGAGGTAGGGGGATCGGGGGTAGGTTGACCTCAGGTCTCCCCACTAGAAGCCAGAGGTAGGGGGATGGGGGTATGTTGACCTCAGGTCTCCCCACTAGAAGACAGAGGTAGGGGGAGCGGGGGTAGGTTGACCTCAGGTCTCCCCACTGGAAGCCAGAGGTAGGTGGATGGGGGTATGTTGACCTCAGGTCTCCCCACTAGAAGCCAGAGGTAGGGGGATGGGGGTAGGTTGACCTCAGGTCTCCCCACTGGAAGCCAGAGGTAGGGGGAGCGAGGGTAGGTTGACCTCAGGTCTCCCCACTAGAAGCCAGAGGAAGGGGGATGGGGGTAGGTTGACCTCAGGTCTCCCCACTGGAAGACAGAGGTAGGGGGAGCGGGGGTAGGTTGACCTCAGGTCTCCCCACTGGAAGCCAGAGGTAGGGGGATGGGGGTAGGTTGACCTCAGGTCTCCCCACTGGAAGCCAGAGGTAGGGGGAGCGAGGGTAGGTTGACCTCAGGTCTCCCCACTGGAAGCCAGAGGTAGGTGGATGGGGGTATGTTGACCTCAGGTCTCCCCACTAGAAGCCAGAGGTAGGGGGATGGGGGTAGGTTGACCTCAGGTCTCCCCACTGGAAGCCAGAGGTAGGGGGAGCGGGGGTAGGTTGACCTCAGGTCTCCCCACTAGAAGCCAGAGGAAGGGGGAGCGAGGGTAGGTTGACCTCAGGTCTCCCCACTGGAAGCCAGAGGTAGGGGGAGCGGAGTATGTTGACCTCAGGTCTCCCCACTAGAAGCCAGAGGTAGGGGGATGGGGGTAGGTTGACCTCAGGTCTCCCCACTAGAAGCCAGAGGTAGGGGGAGCGGGGGTAGGTTGACCTCAGGTCTCCCCACTGGAAGCCAGAGGTAAGGAAAGCGGGGGTAGGTTGACCTCAGGTCTCCTCACTGGAAGCCAGAGGTAGGGGGAGCGGGGGTATGTTGACCTCAGGTCTCCCCACTGGAAGCCAGAGGTAGGGGGATGGGGGGTAGGTTGACCTCAGGTCTCCCCACTAGAAGCCAGAGGTAGGGGGATCGGGGGTAGGTTGACCTCAGGTCTCCCCACTAGAAGCCAGAGGTAGGGGGAGCGGGGGTATGTTGACCTCAGGTCTCCCCACTAGAAGACAGAGGTAGGGGGAGCGGGGGTAGGTTGACCTCAGGTCTCCCCACTAGAAGCCAGAGGTAGGGGGAGCGAGGGTAGGTTGACCTCAGGTCTCCCCACTGGAAGACAGAGGTAGGGGGAGCGAGGGTAGGTTGACCTCAGGTCTCCCCACTGGAAGCCAGAGGTAGGGGGATGGGGGTATGTTGACCTCAGGTCTCCCCACTAGAAGCCAGAGGTAGGGGGATGGGGGTAGGTTGACCTCAGGTCTCCCCACTGGAAGCCAGAGGTAGGGGGAGCAGGGGGAGGGTGACCTCAGGTCTCCCCACTAGAAGCCAGAGGTAGGGGGAGTGAGGGTAGGTTGACCTCAGGTCTCCCCACTGGAAGACAGAGGTAGGGGGAGCGAGGGTAGGTTGACCTCAGGTCTCCCCACTGGAAGCCAGAGGTAGGGGGATGGGGGTATGTTGACCTCAGGTCTCCCCACTAGAAGCCAGAGGTAGGGGGATGGGGGTAGACCTCAGGTCTCCCCACTGGAAGCCAGAGGTAGGGGGAGCGGGGGTAGGTTGACCTCAGGTCTCCCCACTAGAAGCCAGAGGAAGGGGGATGGGGGTAGGTTGACCTCAGGTCTCCCCACTGGAAGCCAGAGGTAGGGGGAGCGGGGGTAGGTTGACCTCAGGTCTCCCCACTGGAAGACAGAGGTAGGGGGAGCGGGGGTAGGTTGACCTCAGGTCTCCCCACTGGAAGACAGAGGTAGGGGGAGCGAGGGTAGGTTGACCTCAGGTCTCCCCACTGGAAGCCAGAGGTAGGTGGATGGGGGTATGTTGACCTCAGGTCTCCCCACTAGAAGCCAGAGGTAGGGGGATGGGGGTAGGTTGACCTCAGGTCTCCCCACTGGAAGCCAGAGGTAGGGGGAGCGAGGGTAGGTTGACCTCAGGTCTCCCCACTAGAAGCCAGAGGAAGGGGGATGGGGGTAGGTTGACCTCACGTCTCCCCACTGGAAGACAGAGGTAGGGGGAGCGGGGGTAGGTTGACCTCAGGTCTCCCCACTGGAAGCCAGAGGTAGGGGGATGGGGGTAGGTTGACCTCAGGTCTCCCCACTGGAAGCCAGAGGTAGGGGGATGGGGGTAGGTTGACCTCAGGTCTCCCCACTGGAAGACAGAGGTAGGGGGAGCGGGGGTATGTTGACCTCAGGTCTCCCCACTGGAAGCCAGAGGTAGGGGGATGGGGGTAGGTTGACCTCAGGTCTCCCCACTGGAAGACAGAGGTAGGGGGAGCAGGGGTAGGTTGACCTCAGGTCTCCCCACTGGAAGCCAGAGGTAGGGGGAGCGGGGGTAGGTTGACCTCAGGTCTCCCCACTGGAAGCCAGAGGTAGGGGGAGCGGGGGTATGTTGACCTCAGGTCTCCCCACTAGAAGCCAGAGGTAGGGGGAGCGAGGGTAGGTTGACCTCAGGTCTCCCCACTGGAAGCCAGAGGTAGGGGGAGCGGAGTATGTTGACCTCAGGTCTCCCCACTAGAAGCCAGAGGTAGGGGGATGGGGGTAGGTTGACCTCAGGTCTCCCCACTAGAAGCCAGAGGTAGGGCTAGCGGGGGTATGTTGACCTCAGGTCTCCCCACTGGAAGCCAGAGGTAGGGGGAGCGGGGGTATGTTGACCTCAGGTCTCCCCACTAGAAGCCAGAGGTAGGGGGAGCGGGGGTATGTTGACCTCAGGTCTCCCCACTAGAAGACAGAGGTAGGGGGAGCGGGGGTAGGTTGACCTCAGGTCTCCCCACTGGAAGCCAGAGGTAGGGGGATGGGGGTAGGTTGACCTCAGGTCTCCCCACTGGAAGCCAGAGGTAGGGGGAGCGGGGGTATGTTGACCTCAGGTCTCCCCACTAGAAGCCAGAGGTAGGGGGAGCGAGGGTAGGTTGACCTCAGGTCTCCCCACTAGAAGCCAGAGGTAGGGGGAGCGGGGGTAGGTTGACCTCAGGTCTCCCCACTGGAAGCCAGAGGTAGGGGGAGCGGGTATAGGTTGACCTCAGGTCTCCCCACTGGAAGCCAGAGGTAGGGGGAGCGGGGATAGGTTGACCTCAGGTCTCCCCACTAGAAGACAGAGGTAGGGGGAGCGGGGGTAGGTTGACCTCAGGTCTCCCCACTAGAAGCCAGAGGTAGGGGGAGTGGGGGTAGGTTGACCTCAGGTCTCCCCACTAGAAGCCAGAGGTAGGGGGAGTGGGGGTAGGTTGACCTCAGGTCTCCCCACTAGAAGACAGAGGTAGGGGAAGCGGGGGTAGGTTGACCTCAGGTCTCCTCACTAGAAGCCAGAGGTAGGGGGAGTGGGGGTATGTTGACCTCAGGTCTCCCCACTGGAAGCCAGAGGTAGGGGGAGCGGGGGTAGGTTGACCTCAGGTCTCCCCACTGGAAGCCAGAGGTAGGGGGATGGGGGTAGGTTGACCTCAGGTCTCCCCACTGGAAGACAGAGGTAGGGGGATGGGGGTAGGTTGACCTCAGGTCTCCCCACTGGAAGACAGAGGTAGGGGGATGGGGGTAGGTTGACCTCAGGTCTCCCCACTGGAAGCCAGAGGTAGGGGGATGGGGGTAGATTGACCTCAGGTCTCCCCACTGGAAGACAGAGGTAGGGGGAGCGGGGGTATGTTGACCTCAGGTCTCCCCACTAGAAGCCAGAGGTAGGGGGAGCGGGGGTAGGTTGACCTCAGGTCTCCCCACTGGAAGCCAGAGGTAGGGGGAGCGGGGGTATGTTGACCTCAGGTCTCCCCACTAGAAGCCAGAGGTAGGGGGAGCGAGGGTAGGTTGACCTCAGGTCTCCCCACTGGAAGCCAGAGGTAGGGGGAGCGGAGTATGTTGACCTCAGGTCTCCCCACTAGTAGCCAGAGGTAGGGGGATGGGGGTAGGTTGACCTCAGGTCTCCCCACTAGAAGCCAGAGGTAGGGGGAGCGGGAGTAGGTTGACCTCAGGTCTCCCCACTGGAAGCCAGAGGTAAGGAAAGCGGGGGTATGTTGACATCAGGTCTCCCCACTGGAAGCCAGAGGTAGGGGGATGGGGGGTAGGTTGACCTCAGGTCTCCCCACTAGAAGCCAGAGGTAGGGGGATCGGGGGTAGGTTGACCTCAGGTCTCCCCACTAGAAGCCAGAGGTAGGGGGATGGGGGTATGTTGACCTCAGGTCTCCCCACTAGAAGACAGAGGTAGGGGGAGCGGGGGTAGGTTGACCTCAGGTCTCCCCACTAGAAGCCAGAGGTAGGGGGAGCGAGGGTAGGTTGACCTCAGGTCTCCCCACTGGAAGACAGAGGTAGGGGGAGCGAGGGTAGGTTGACCTCAGGTCTCCCCACTGGAAGCCAGAGGTAGGGGGATGGGGGTATGTTGACCTCAGGTCTCCCCACTAGAAGCCAGAGGTAGGGGGATGGGGGTAGGTTGACCTAAGGTTTCCCCACTGGAAGCCAGAGGTAGGGGGAGCGGGGGTAGGTTGACCTCAGGTCTCCCCACTAGAAGCCAGAGGAAGGGGGATGGGGGTAGGTTGACCTCAGGTCTCCCCACTGGAAGCCAGAGGTAGGGGGAGCGGGGGTAGGTTGACCTCAAATCTCCCCACTGGAAGACAGAGGTAGGGGGAGCGGGGGTAGGTTGACCTCAGGTCTCCCCACTGGAAGCCAGAGGTAGGGGGAGCGGGGGTAGGTTGACCTCAGGTCTCCCCACTGGAAGCCAGAGGTAGGGGGATGGGGGTAGGTTGACCTCAGGTCTCCCCACTGGAAGACAGAGGTAGGGGGATGGGGGTAGGTTGACCTCAGGTCTCCCCACTGGAAGACAGAGGTAGGGGGATGGGGGTAGGTTGACCTCATGTCTCCCCACTGGAAGCCAGAGGTAGGGGGAGCGGGGGTAGGTTGACCTCAGGTCTCCCCACTAGAAGCCAGAGGTAGGGGGAGCGGGGGTATGTTGACCTCAGGTCTCCCCACTAGAAGCCAGAGGTAGGGGGAGCGGGTTTATGTTGACCTCAGGTCTCCCCACTGGAAGCCAGAGGTAGGGGGAGCAGGGGTATGTTGACCTCAGGTCTCCCCACTGGAAGACAGAGGTAGGGGGAGCGGGGGTATGTTGACCTCAGGTCTCCCCACTAGAAGCCAGAGGTAGGGGGAGCGGGGGTATGTTGACCTCAGGTCTCCCCACTGGAAGACAGAGGTAGGGGGAGCGGGGGTATGTTGACCTCAGGTCTCCCCACTGGAAGACAGAGGTAGGGGGAGCGAGGGTATGTTGACCTCAGGTCTCCCCACTGGAAGACAGAGGTAGGGGGAGCGGGGGTATATTGACCTCAGGTCTCCCCACTAGAAGCCAGAGGTAGGGGGAGCGGGGGTATGTTGACCTCAGGTCTCCCCACTAGAAGACAGAGGTAGGGGGAGCGGGGGTATGTTGACCTCAGGTCTCCCCACTGGAAGCCAGAGGTAGGGGGAGCGGAGTATGTTGACCTCAGGTCTCCCCACTAGTAGCCAGAGGTAGGGGGATGGGGGTAGGTTGACCTCAGGTCTCCCCACTAGAAGCCAGAGGTAGGGGGAGCGGGAGTAGGTTGACCTCAGGTCTCCCCACTGGAAGCCAGAGGTAAGGAAAGCGGGGGTATGTTGACATCAGGTCTCCCCACTGGAAGCCAGAGGTAGGGGGATGGGGGGTAGGTTGACCTCAGGTCTCCCCACTAGAAGCCAGAGGTAGGGGGATCGGGGGTAGGTTGACCTCAGGTCTCCCCACTAGAAGCCAGAGGTAGGGGGATGGGGGTATGTTGACCTCAGGTCTCCCCACTAGAAGACAGAGGTAGGGGGAGCGGGGGTAGGTTGACCTCAGGTCTCCCCACTAGAAGCCAGAGGTAGGGGGAGCGAGGGTAGGTTGACCTCAGGTCTCCCCACTGGAAGACAGAGGTAGGGGGAGCGAGGGTAGGTTGACCTCAGGTCTCCCCACTGGAAGCCAGAGGTAGGGGGATGGGGGTATGTTGACCTCAGGTCTCCCCACTAGAAGCCAGAGGTAGGGGGATGGGGGTAGGTTGACCTAAGGTTTCCCCACTGGAAGCCAGAGGTAGGGGGAGCGGGGGTAGGTTGACCTCAGGTCTCCCCACTAGAAGCCAGAGGAAGGGGGATGGGGGTAGGTTGACCTCAGGTCTCCCCACTGGAAGCCAGAGGTAGGGGGAGCGGGGGTAGGTTGACCTCAAGTCTCCCCACTGGAAGACAGAGGTAGGGGGAGCGGGGGTAGGTTGACCTCAGGTCTCCCCACTGGAAGACAGAGGTAGGGGGAGCGAGGGTAGGTTGACCTCAGGTCTCCCCACTGGAAGCCAGAGGTAGGTGGATGGGGGTATGTTGACCTCAGGTCTCCCCACTAGAAGCCAGAGGTAGGGGGATGGGGGTAGGTTGACCTCAGGTCTCCCCACTGGAAGCCAGAGGTAGGGGGAGCGAGGGTAGGTTGACCTCAGGTCTCCCCACTAGAAGCCAGAGGAAGGGGGATGGGGGTAGGTTGACCTCAGGTCTCCCCACTGGAAGCCAGAGGTAGGGGGATGGGGGTAGGTTGACCTCAGGTCTCCCCACTGGAAGACAGAGGTAGGGGGAGCGGGGGTATGTTGACCTCAGGTCTCCCCACTGGAAGCCAGAGGTAGGGGGATGGGGGTAGGTTGACCTCAGGTCTCCCCACTGGAAGACAGAGGTAGGGGGAGCAGGGGTATGTTGACCTCAGGTCTCCCCACTGGAAGCCAGAGGTAGGGGGAGCGGGGGTAGGTTGACCTCAGGTCTCCCCACTGGAAGCCAGAGGTAGGGGGAGCGGGGGTATGTTGACCTCAGGTCTCCCCACTAGAAGCCAGAGGTAGGGGGAGCGAGGGTAGGTTGACCTCAGGTCTCCCCACTGGAAGCCAGAGGTAGGGGGAGCGGAGTATGTTGACCTCAGGTCTCCCCACTAGAAGCCAGAGGTAGGGGGATGGGGGTAGGTTGACCTCAGGTCTCCCCACTAGAAGCCAGAGGTAGGGCTAGCGGGGGTATGTTGACCTCAGGTCTCCCCACTGGAAGCCAGAGGTAGGGGGAGCGGGGGTATGTTGACCTCAGGTCTCCCCACTAGAAGCCAGAGGTAGGGGGAGCGGGGGTATGTTGACCTCAGGTCTCCCCACTAGAAGACAGAGGTAGGGGGAGCGGGGGTAGGTTGACCTCAGGTCTCCCCACTGGAAGCCAGAGGTAGGGGGATGGGGGTAGGTTGACCTCAGGTCTCCCCACTGGAAGCCAGAGGTAGGGGGAGCGGGGGTATGTTGACCTCAGGTCTCCCCACTAGAAGCCAGAGGTAGGGGGAGCGAGGGTAGGTTGACCTCAGGTCTCCCCACTAGAAGCCAGAGGTAGGGGGAGCGGGGGTAGGTTGACCTCAGGTCTCCCCACTGGAAGCCAGAGGTAGGGGGAGCGGGTATAGGTTGACCTCAGGTCTCCCCACTGGAAGCCAGAGGTAGGGGGAGCGGGGATAGGTTGACCTCAGGTCTCCCCACTAGAAGACAGAGGTAGGGGGAGCGGGGGTAGGTTGACCTCAGGTCTCCCCACTAGAAGCCAGAGGTAGGGGGAGTGGGGGTAGGTTGACCTCAGGTCTCCCCACTAGAAGCCAGAGGTAGGGGGAGTGGGGGTAGGTTGACCTCAGGTCTCCCCACTAGAAGACAGAGGTAGGGGAAGCGGGGGTAGGTTGACCTCAGGTCTCCTCACTAGAAGCCAGAGGTAGGGGGAGTGGGGGTATGTTGACCTCAGGTCTCCCCACTGGAAGCCAGAGGTAGGGGGAGCGGGGGTAGGTTGACCTCAGGTCTCCCCACTGGAAGCCAGAGGTAGGGGGATGGGGGTAGGTTGACCTCAGGTCTCCCCACTGGAAGACAGAGGTAGGGGGATGGGGGTAGGTTGACCTCAGGTCTCCCCACTGGAAGACAGAGGTAGGGGGATGGGGGTAGGTTGACCTCAGGTCTCCCCACTGGAAGCCAGAGGTAGGGGGAGCGGGGGTAGGTTGACCTCAGGTCTCCCCACTAGAAGCCAGAGGTAGGGGGAGCGGGGGTATGTTGACCTCAGGTCTCCCCACTAGAAGCCAGAGGTAGGGGGAGCGGGTTTATGTTGACCTCAGGTCTCCCCACTGGAAGCCAGAGGTAGGGGGAGCAGGGGTATGTTGACCTCAGGTCTCCCCACTGGAAGACAGAGGTAGGGGGAGCGGGGGTATGTTGACCTCAGGTCTCCCCACTAGAAGCCAGAGGTAGGGGGAGCGGGGGTATGTTGACCTCAGGTCTCCCCACTGGAAGACAGAGGTAGGGGGAGCGGGGGTATGTTGACCTCAGGTCTCCCCACTGGAAGACAGAGGTAGGGGGAGCGAGGGTATGTTGACCTCAGGTCTCCCCACTGGAAGACAGAGGTAGGGGGAGCGGGGGTATATTGACCTCAGGTCTCCCCACTAGAAGCCAGAGGTAGGGGGAGCGGGGGTATGTTGACCTCAGGTCTCCCCACTAGAAGACAGAGGTAGGGGGAGCGGGGGTATGTTGACCTCAGGTCTCCCCACTGGAAGACAGAGGTAGGGGGAGCAGGGTTATGTTGACCTCAGGTCTCCCCACTGGAAGACAGAGGTAGGGGGAGCGGGGGTATGTTGACCTCAGGTCTCCCCACTGGAAGACAGAGGTAGGGGGAGCAGGGGTATGTTGACCTCAGGTCTCCCCACTGGAAGACAGAGGTAGGGGGAGCGGGGGTATGTTGACCTCAGGTCTCCCCACTGGAAGACAGAGGTAGGGGGAGCGGGGGTAGGTTGACCTCAGGTCTCCCCACTGGAAGACAGAGGTAGGGGGAGCGGGGTATCTATCAAATAGAGCACCTCTAACTTTGTACAGTACTAATGTAATTAGTAATGCAATTAGTTGTGCAATTTAGTTGTGTGTGTTTCTTGTTTGAAGTTCAATAGTGTAATAATCAGGTTGCTATTCTATTTGTGGTTTTGTGTGATATAGGATTTGTGCAATTTAGTTTTATTTGTGTGTATTTTGTTAGCGATAGGATAATAGTGTAATAATTCAATTCTCTTTTTTATTTGTATTTATATAGTACAATTTGTTTCTATTTGTCTTTGTTCATTCTTTTTAATATTTATGAGTCTTATTTTAGTATTTTTATATTTAATATAGTTTTAAATGTTATAATTATTTATTTGTGTTGTTCCAAATGTCTGAAAAAAAATTAGAGTTAGTGCAGAATGATGCTTTTCTTTTTTTTTGGAGGGGGGGGGGGCTGAAGGGACGCCCAGGGAGCCATACAAGCTAGAACCACCACTGTGTGTGAGCGGATTCTTGCATATGTGTCTGTATCAGCCTTGAAGCTCTGTGATGTCCCAGATGAAGTTGAGAGATAGGTCCTTCATCCTCTCCTGATAGATCTGGTCAAAGCAGTCACTCTGGGCCACCGTCAACGAGTTCTCCCAGTCTCCTATGGTACCTGAGAGACAGAATATATTTTTTTAATTAACCTATTTAACTATACGTTAACTTTATTTAACTAGGCAAGTCAGTTAAGAACAAATTCTTATTTACAATCACGGCCTAGGAACAATGGGTAAACTGCCTTGTTCAGGGGCAGAACAACAGATTTTTACCTTGTCAGCTCAGGGATTCGATCTAGCAACCTTTCGGTTACTGGCCCAATGCGCTAACCTCTAGGCTACCTGCCGATAAAGCTATGCTATAGATAAAGCTATGCTATAGATAAAGCTGTGCTGTAGATAAAGCTGTGCTATAGATAAAGCTGTGCTGTAGATAAAGCTGTGCTGTAGATAAAGCTGTGCTGTAGATAAAGCTGTGCTGTAGATAAAGATGTGCTGTAGATAAAGCTGTGCTGTAGATAAAGCTGTGCTGTAGATAAAGCTGTGCTGTAGATAAAGCTGTGCTGTAGATAAAGCTGTGCTGTAGATAAAGCTGTGCTGTAGATAAAGCTGTGCTGTAGATAAAGCTGTGCTGTAGATAAAGCTGTGCTGTAGATAAAGCTGTGCTATAGATAAAGCTGTGCTATAGATAAAGCTGTGCTGTAGATAAAGCTGTGCTATAGATAAAGCTATGCTATAGATAAAGCTATGCTTGATGTATATAAAGATACATTAAAACTGGAAGGGGGTCTAGGGGGCTCACTTTCTGACTGGAAGTTCTATAAACCTCCTTATTAAATACACCCCCTCTCTTTTCTGCCCCCACCCCCCACGATACCCGTACAAACCTATACTCATGTTTTTCATGTATCAATTTCAACAATAAAGCCTCTAACCATTTCTTATTTTCCTCACCTTTGCGTAGGAACTTCCCCTTGTTCTTGTCTTTGACGTTGTCAGGCAAGAACTCATAGTTGGCCTTGTCATCTTCATATTATTGAAGGTGACTTTCTCCACTATGCTGTCTATATCTCCATCAGACAGGCTCTTCCCGACAAACTCAGCCAGACGCACTACCACCGATCTCAGGGCCTGTTGTTGCAGGACACATGGAAGAAAACCAATATGTCATGGAAATGAACAAAAATATAAACCCACCATTTGTAGTGATGGTCCCATGTTTCATGAGCTGAAATAAAAAAATCCCAGAAATCTTCCATACAAAAAGCTTATTTCTCTCAAATTTTGTGCATACATTTGTTTACATCCCTGTTTGTGAGCATTTATCTTTTGCCAAGATAATCCATCCACCTGACAGGTGTGGCATTTTAAGAAGTTAATTAAACAGCATGATCATTACACAGGTTCACCTTGTGCTGGGGACAATAAAAGGCCACTTTAAAATGTGCAGTTTTGTCACACAGCGCAATGCTATAGATGTCTCAAGCGTTGAGGGAGCCTGCAATTGGCATGGTGACTGCAGGAATGTTCACCAGAGCTGTTTCCAGAGAATTGAATGTTCAATTCTCTACAATAAGCTGCCTCCAATGCCATTTTTGAGAATTTGGCAGCACTTCCAACCGGCCTCACAACTGGGGGGGGGGGGGGGGGGGGTACTAAGGAGTATTTCTGTCTGGGCCTTGCTGCCAAGTGGGTGGGCCTATGCCCTCCAAGGCTGCACCCCTGCCCAGTCATGTGAAATCCATAGATTAGGGCCTAATGAATTTATTTCAATTGACTGATTTCCTTATAATTGACTGATTTCCTGTAACTCAGTAAAATCTTTTAAATTGTTGCATGTTGCGTTTATATTTTGTTCAGTATATTTGTGATGTGAAAAAAATACCTAAAATATTATTTTTATGCCAGTACCCAGAAACTGGCAATTAGCCAAGTGGGTAGGAGCATTGGGCCAGTAACTGAGGTTACTGAAAGGTTGCTGGATCGAATCTCTGAGCCGACAAGGTAAAAATCTGTTGTTCCGGCCCTGGGCAAGGCAGTTAACCCCAACAACAATTGCTCCCTGGCTGCCGTGGATGTCGATTAAGGCAGCCCCCTGTACCTCTCTGATTCAGAGGGGTTGGGTTAAATGTGGAAGACACATTTCAGTTGAATGCATTATATTGTACAACTAATTGTCACAGTTTCTGTGTTATTTGATTGTTGTTTCCTTAGGTTACCGCTGGAGGGCACCTTTACCCGGTTTTCTAGTTTCCAGGTTACCCTGATTATTACTTATTGGGTTCACTGTGTTTAATTACCTTCTCTGTTCACCTGGTTGCCTTGTTATTTAGGTTCCTCAGTTGGCCTGTATCTTTGCTTAGGTCTCATGTGTTATTAGTGTGCTCTTGTGCGGTTGCCTTGTTTCTGTTAAGACTCTAAGTAAAAGTTCCCTTACCTCTGCTTGCTGTGTTTCTCTGCGTCTGGGTTCGAGCTCATACTAGCATTATTGTTACACTAATTAGCTATCCCCCTTTCCCATAAACACTGTAGATGTTATACCAGTCAAGTTTCAAGTTTATTTAAAATCATCCGAATACTCAGAAAACGACATCTGTTGCACGACTTGTTGCAGTAGTAACAGATGCATCATTGATGTAGGCTACTGTATCTTATAACGGGTCAGTGCAGTGGTGTAGGTATTCATGTGGTACATATAGCGTTAATCAGTGTAAATGTCATGTTACCTTGATCATCTCTTCATAGCTGAGGAACATGATGTTGTATTTGTCCTGGTTGTTGTGCCATCCTCTGACATGGTCGAACCAGCAGCCACCAAGCACTGAAGAGATGGGTTCACATAGGACAGCAGACAGTAAGTGTTAGTCAGTGTGTGTTAGTTATTAATTAACTTACGGTTTTTTATGATACTGTGTTACACTGATGAAGCCAATTTGGCCAAAGAAGTGCCATGTGATGGAGGGAGGGTGATTAGTGGCACTCACTCCATCCACAGAAGAACTTGTCCAGCATCTCGTCATAGTGTTCTGGACTGTCCAGATGCTTCATGAACTTAGAGAAGTGGAAGTAGGACCAGGATGTCCTTAGGGTTCGTGGTCACATAGATGACCTATGGAGGAGATAGGGGAGATATAGTAGTTCCTGCAGTTGAATGACCAAAAGCGCCCTCTAGTGGCTTCATTCATATTTTTCATAATTTTATCATTAAAAAACATTAAAAAATAATGACGAAAAACACAGAAAATCCGGTGTTTTTACGTCAAATCATTTTGTTATATTTCAGTCTTCTGTGATGTATATAAAGTGTAGTAGTGTGGATGCAAACTCAAAATGTAATACATTTCAACTCTATATCTGACATGGTACAGGTGTCTTCTTTTTTTAAGCCCATAACCATGTCCGTGAGGTGGATACTTTTGTTTCAAAGTAGATTTGTTTAAAACTACTGTGTGACCCTGATTTAGCCCACTGAAGTAAAAGGTTAGCAGTGTGTATGGAGGAGAAAGGGTGATATAGGATTAACAGTGTGCATGGGGGAGACGGGGTGATATAGGGTTAACAGTGTGTATGGAGGAGACAGGGGTGATACAGGGTTAACAGTGTGTATGGAGGAGACAGGGGTGATATAGGGTTAACAGTGTGCATGGAGGAGACAGGGGTGATATAGGGTTAACAGAGTGTAGTGTGTATGGAAGAGACAGGAGTGAAATAGAGTTAACAATATGTAGTGTGTATGGAGAGACGGGGTGATATAGGGTTAACAGTGTGTATGGAGAGACAGCGGTGATATAGGGTTAACCGTGTGTATGGAGAGACAGCGGTGATATAGGGTTAACAGTGTGTATGGAGAGACAGCGGTGATATAGGCTTAACAGTGTGTATGGAGAGATAAAGGTGATATAGAGTTAACAGTGTGTATGGAGAGACAGAGGTGATATAGGGTTAACCGTGTGTATGGAGAGACAGCGGTGATATAGGGTTAACCGTGTGTATGGCGAGACAGCGGTGATATAGGCTTAACAGTGTGTATGGAGAGATAAAGGTGATATAGGGTTAACAGTGTGTATGGAGAGATAAAGGTGATATAGGGTTAACAGTGTGAATGGAGAGACAGGGGTTATATAGGGTTAACAGTGTGTAGTGTGTATGGAGGAAACAGGAGGATATAGGGTTAACAGTGTGTATGGAGGAAACAGCGGTGATATAAGGTTAGCAGTGTATATGGAGGAGACAGGGGTGATATAGGGTTAACAGTGTGTAGTGTGTATGGAGGAAACAGGAGGATATAGGGTTAACAGTGTGTATGGAGGAAACAGGGGTGATATAAGGTTAGCAGTGTATATGGAGGAGACAGGGGTGATATAGGGTTAACAGTGTGTAGTGTGTATGGAGGAGATAGGAGTGATATAGGGTTAACAGTGTGTAGTGTGGTTAAGAGAGTTTGGTGCATATGTCACTGCAGGTGTTTGTACATTGTAAGTATGTGTATTTCTCTAGCTTTCCCCCTCATTGCTGTGCCTGTCTGACTGAAGGCATAGTACTGTATGTGTAACCATCTATCCCCACTCACTACCATCTAACCCCACTCACTACCATCTAACCCCACTCACTACCATCTAACCACACTCACTATCATCTATCCCCACTCACTACCATCTAACCACACTCACTATCATCTATCCCCACTCACTACCATCTAACCCCACTCACTACCATCTAACCCCACTCACTACCATCTAACCCCACTCACTACCATCTAACCCCACTCACTACCATCTAACCCCACTCACTACCATCTAACCCCACTCACTACCATCTAACCCCACTCACTATCATCTATCCCCACTCACTACCATCTAACCCCACTCACTACCATCTAACCCCACTCACTACCATCTAACCCCACTCACTACCATCTAACCCCACTCACTAACCATCTAACCCCACTCACTACCATCTAACCCCACTCACTACCATCTAACCCCACTCACTACCATCTAACCCCACTCACTACCATCTATCCCCACTCACTACCATCTAACCCCACTCACTACCATCTAACCCCACTCACTACCATCTAACCCCACTCACTATCATCTATCCCCACTCACTACCATCTAACCCCACTCACTACCATCTAACCACACTCACTACCATCTATCCCCACTCACTACCATCTAACCCCACTCACTACCATCTAACCCCACTCACTACCATATAACCCCACTCACTACCATCTATCCCCACTCACTACCATCTAACCCCACTCACTACCATCTAACCCCACTCACTACCATCTAACCACACTCACTATCATCTATCCCCACTCACTACCATCTAACCCCACTCACTACCATCTAACCCCACTCACTACCATATAACCCCACTCACTACCATCTATCCCCACTCACTACCATCTAACCCCACTCACTACCATCTAACCCCACTCACTACCATCTAACCACACTCACTATCATCTATCCCCACTCACTACCATCTAACCCCACTCACTACCATCTAACCCCACTCACTACCATATAACCCCACTCACTACCATCTAACCCCACTCACTACCATCTAACCCCACTCACTACCATCTAACCACACTCACTATCATCTATCCCCACTCACTACCATCTAACCCCACTCACTACCATCTAACCCCACTCACTACCATATAACCCCACTCACTACCATCTAACCCCACTCACTACCATCTAACCCCACTCACTACCATCTAACCCCACTCACTACCATCTAACCACACTCACTACCATCTAACCCCACTCACTACCATCTAACCCCACTCACAACCATCTAACCCCACTCACAACCATCTAACCCCACTCACTACCATCTAACCCCACTCACTACCATCTAACCCCACTCACTACCATCTAACCCCACTCACTACCATCTAACCCCACTCACTACCATCTAACCCCACTCACTACCATCTAACCCCAATCACTACCATCTAACCCCACTCACTACCATCTAACCCCACACACTACCATCTAACCCCACTCCCTACCATCTAACCCCACTCACAACCATCTAACCCCACTCACAACCATCTAACCCCACTCACTACCATCTAACCCCACTCACTACCATCTAACCCCACTCACTACCATCTAACCCACTCACTACCATCTAACCCCACTCACAACCATCTAACCACACTCACTACCATCTAACCCCACTCACTACCATCTAACCCCACTCACTACCATCTAACCCCACTCACTACCATCTAACCCCACTCACAACCATCTAACACCACTCACTACCATCTAACCCCACTCACAACCATCTAACCCCACTCACTACCATCTAACCCCACTCACTACCATCTAACCCCACTCACTACCATCTAACCCCACTCACTACCATCTAACCCCACTCACTACCATCTAACCCCACTCACTACCATCTAACCCCACTCACTACCATCTAACCCCACTCACTACCATCTAACCACACACACTACCATCTAACCCCACTCACTACCATCTAACTCCACTCACTACCATCTAACCCCACTCACTACCATCTAACCCCACTCACTACCATCTAACCCCACTCACTACCATCTAACCCCACTCACTACCATCTAACCCCACTCACTACCATCTAACCCCACTCACTACCATCTAACCCCACTCACTACCATCTAACCCCACTCACAACCATCTAACCCCACTCACTACCATCTAACCCCACTCACTACCATCTAACCCCACTCACTACCATCTAACCACACTCACTACCATCTAACCCCACTCACTACCATCTAACCCCACTCACTACCATCTAACCCCACTCACTACCATCTAACCCCACTCACAACCATCTAACCCCACTCACTACCATCTAACCCCACTCACTACCATCTAACCCCACTCACTACCATCTAACCCCACTCACTACCATCTAACCCCACTCACTACCATCTAACCCCACTCACAACCATCTAACCCCACTCACTACCATCTAACCCCACTCACTACCATCTAACCCCACTCACTACCATCTAACCCCACTCACTACCATCTAACCTCACTCACTCCCATATAACCCCACTCACTACCATTTAAACCAACTCACTGAAGGCATAATGCTGTATGTGTAACCATCTAACCCCACTCACTACCATCTAACCCCACTCACTACCATCTAACCCCACACACTACCATTTAAACCAACTCACTGAAGGCATAATGCTGTATGTGTAACCATCTAACCCCACTCACTACCATATAACACCACTCACTACCATCTAACCCCACTCACTACCATCTAACCCCACTCACTATCATCTAACCACACTCACTACCATCTAACCCCACTCACTACCATCTAACCCCACTCACTACCATCTAACCCCACTCACTACCATCTAACCCCACTCACTACCATCTAACCCCACTCACTACCATCTAACCCCACTCACTACCATCTAACCCCACTCACTACCATCTAACCCCACTCACTACCATCTAAACCAACTCACTGAAGGCATAATGCTGTATGTGTAACCATCTAACCCCACTCACTACCATCTAACCCCACTCACTACCATCTAACCCCACTCACTACCATCTAACCCCACTCACTACCATCTAACCTCACTCACTCCCATCTAACCCCACTCACTACCATTTAAACCAACTCACTGAAGGCATAATGCTGTATGTGTAACCATCTAACCCCACTCACTACCATATAACCCCACTCACTACCATTTAAACCAACTCACTGAAGGCATAATGCTGTATGTGTAACCATCTAACCCCACTCACTACCATCTAACCCCACTCACTACCATCTAACCCCACCACTCCACTGAAGGCCACTCACATGCTGTAACCACACTCACTACCATCTAACCCCACTCACTACCATCTAACCCCACTCACTACCATCTAACCCCACTCACTGACCATGCTAACGCCGCACTCACTACCATCTAACCCCACTCACTACCATTTAAACCAACTCACTGAAGGCATAATGCTGTATGTGTAACCATCTAACCCCACTCACTTTGGCCTTCTTCTTCTGCAGGCCCCTGGGCATAAGATGCTGGTGTAGATGGGAGCAGAAGAGGCGTGGAGAGGGCCTCTCTGTGTAGGTCCTCCCCTTCTCCAGGATCTCCAGCCAGGGCATCCTCACAAAGGTGATCTGGTTAGCCTCCTCTGGGAAATCATCCTCAAACATCAGGGTGATGATACGCTGGGTCCATACTGTACCTGGGAAAGGAGGGGGAGGGAGAGAGAGAGAGCACGAGAGTGAGAGAGAAAGGTGGCAGTGAAGGTGAATGTAGTTTGTCCCCCAAAACATAGAGAGAGGGAGTAAAGAACAGCAGGTCCTGAAGAGCTAACCACACCTCACAGGTTCTGTCAATAAGGCCGCTGTCCAAGGTACCACCCCTTTGTCCAATATTACACTGACCTTACATACATGAGCACAGGTAACACAGATAACTAGTAGATAGGCTATATACTATAGCCATGTACAGTATATTATAGTAGTTAAGATAATGTGGCATATTTATTTAACCTTTATTTAACTAGGCAAGTCAGTTAAGAACATATTATTATTTACAATAACAGCCTAGGAACAGTGGGTTAACTGCCTTGTTCAGGGGCAGAACTACAGATTTTTACCTTGTCAGCTCAGTGATTTGATCTAGCAACCTTCCGGTTACTAGTCCAACACTCTGACCACTAGGCTACCTGCCGCCCAATATACCACGGCTAAGGGCTGTTCTTAGGCACAACGCAATACTTAGCCATGGTATACTGGTCTAATATCCCCTGAGATGCCCTATTGCTATTATAAACTGGTTACCAATGTAATTATGAAAATACATGTTCTGTCATACCCATTCAGGGCTCGAATCACCCAGTTTATAATTAGACTTATAACAGGTTATCAGACTAATAACTAGATAGGTACATGGCTACTCTCAAGATCTATGTGTCCTAAGGGCAAGAACTGTACATTTTAATCACAACAGGTTATAGCACAGATAAATATAGGCCATATATCTCTTAAGAGTAGTCATAGTTCAGACAGGAAACGCCACGTATTTGTTGAACCATTTAGTAGATAAATTACAGGATATGCAGTAAGTTGTCTTGGTGTTAGGCTCTCCTCCTTCGGGTTAGCTCACCGCCAGCGCGCGCATCATGTTAAGATGATAATAAATACAGGCAGTGAGCAAGGAACGCTGTATCAATCCCCCCGCAGGAAGGAAACCCAGAACCTAACAGGTGGTGGCTGGGGTGGTGGCTGGGGTGGTGGGCGGTGCTAGAAAAGGCTATCCAGCACCCAACAGCAGTAGAGGCAGCAGAGCATGAGTGAGTAAAACTGATCAGCTAAGTAGACCGCCATATTAAGGTAGGAAGTGTTTGTAGAATATGACTGATGCAACGTCGCTGATGCACGGCTGAAGCCAATACAAGGGTTCCCTGTATGAACTAGCGCTGCGCTTGATTATACAGTGTTCCTGCTTTTCCCTGTGGCTCAGAGGTAACCTCTTGTTCCTAACTTAAACCTGATGCCATGCTGGAGGAACATATGGGCTTCTGTACTTGCTAAAATACCAAAATAAAAAACAAAAACAGATATGTGTGTCTCGCAGGCTATGTGTTTGTGTGTATGAGTGCGTGCCTGTGTCTGCGTGTTCATGTCTGTGTCCATGTGTGTTGTTGTAACCAATATCATATTGTCAGTCCAAAGGAAATATGGCTGTTTGCAGCATTTTGGCCTCTAGCCAAGACTAACTATTCACAATCCTTCAGAGTGAGAGAGCAGACCTGCTGGTCTAGACACTGGGCAATATAGAGAGTGAGAAGGAGAGGGGTAGAGAGAAGGAGAGATTGAGATGGAGAGAGCGAGATGGAGAGAGCGAGAAGGAGAGAGGAAGAAAGAGAGAGAGAGAGAAAGAGAGAGATAGAGAGGGAGAGAGAAGGAGAGAGGGAGATAGAGAGAGATAGATAGATAGATAGAGAGAGAGAAAGAAAGAAAGAAAGAAAGAAAGAAAGAAAGAAAGAAAGAAAGAAAGAAAGAAAGAAAGAAAGAAAGAAAGAAAGAAAGAAAGAAAGAAAGAAAGAAAGAAAGAAAGAAAGAAAGAAAGAAAGAAAGGAAGAAAGGAAGAAAGGAAGAGAGTAGAAAGGGATATACTGTAAATGTCCATTTTGGTACAGTTTGTTGTCAAAGCAAGGCAAACTTTAACCAATATGCTTGAGATGAAATAGCCTACCACAAATTGTTATATTATTATAATTGTTGTTGTTATATGTATTATGGATCCCCATTAGCTGCTGTCTTGGCAGCAGCTACTCTTCCTGGGGTCCAAACAAGATTAAGACATTTACATCACAATTTAAAAAAAAAATAAAACGACATAATACAACAAACACATTATTACACCACTACTCTACCACTACATATCTACACTGCAACATTTATAATACCACAATATGCAGAGTCTGTTCTGGACTTGGAGGATGTGAAGAGACCCCTGGTGGCATGTCTTGTGGGGAATGCCCGACTCTACCTGGATCATGTTGGAGAGGCTTCCATTAGACAGGTAACTCTCGAACCACTATAAAGCAGAGGACGTAAAGCCATAACACATGTTTGTCAGCAGCCGAGTATGATTGATAATGTCAAAAGCTGCACTGAAGTCAATCAAAACAGCTCCCACAATCTCCTTATTGTCAATTTCTTTCAGCCAATCATCATTTGTGTAAGTGCCGTGTACATTTTCCCTATAAGAATGCTGAAAGTCAGCTGTTAATGTGTTTACTGCGAACGTTGGCTTATTCATGCTTTAATTACAACCTACTCAGTTTGTAATAGATGTTCAAGCACCAGTCATGTTTATCATTCCTCTGTAGCTACTGTCAGTGTGAAAGTAATACTTTTCAATCATTTACTCACCTGATTTGGGGAAAGTGACAAGGAAAACATCACTGTCCTTGATCTCAAAGTGTTCCAAGCTGTCAATATATTCAGTGGTTAATTCCTGCGTCAGCCACGGGAAACACCTGGCCTTTATACGTAAACAACTGCTCACCGAGAAGCTTCTACCCTTGTTGAGCCATTTAACAAACAAAACGGTAACGGAAAATGGGAAATGAGGGGAAAAACAGCTGAAACCAATTGTGGTCAATAGGAAAAGGAGAGTGATGGGAGGTGGCCGAGGACGTTTTCTAAGAATTAGATTCGATTTTATAAGTGAAGTTACGTAAACCGTGTCAAATTTTAGTTTACGGGTTAATGAGAGTCGGCTTCTTCAGTTAACCTTTGTACAGTTGCATTGTCCTGTTGTAACTCTACGGTATTGGCCTCACTTTTATTCATATGGAGTTTGTTTACAAAGATAATACATTCACTGATCGTATGTCTCTTGTAAAACACTTTTTAAATTAAGCTGGTCTGGTCTGCCCTTTTATGTAAGGGGGTTGAATGAAAAAAGAAATAGCAATCTGTTTGCCCAAATAGGCTAGTCATTTTGTAGCTGTTGCTGGCTGAGCAATAGACTACATGTATTATGTCGTTGTGGCTATGACCTTTTGAACTTCCAGTGGACAAGGGAATTCTAAACCTCGAACAGAGTTGGCAAAGCACTGTAAATTATTCAAGTCATTCCACATCTCTCCTCTTTCAATTCACTTCCATCAGGAATGGAGGGATGGAAGGATGGAAGGGAGGGTGATTGTAGATCCATCCATTTATGTGGTTTTAGTCACAACTGGAGGGTTGATTGGTGATTGGCATGTTATTGGTCATTGATCTAAGAACCATGTCATCAAGTGGACGTGTCAAAGACACCCCAGGGGATAGGCTGTCAACAAGCAGGATCGGTCGATTCGATTGGTTTAGGAAATTGACATGCTCACACTAGATAAACATGTGTCTTGTACTGTGTGTGTGTGTGAGTAAGTGAGTGCCTCATTTACAGTAGAATGAATGACTGTATTGAGCCTAAGTGTATCTTGGTTCCCGAGAGTGTCTCGTAAAGCATTCTCTCTCTCTCTCTCTCTCTCTCTCTCTCTCTCTCTCTCTCTCTCTCTCTCTCTCTCTCCTAGCTCTCTCAAACACACAGGCACACACAGATGCACACACTTTCTCTTTCTCGCTCTCTTTTTTTCTAAATTATTGTACTATACTGCCATCTTCTGTAAGATCTCGGAAAGACACAGAATTACAAATGAACGAGTCAATTACCATTAGGCAATTTAACTTGGATTATAATTAAATTCACGTGAACCAAGTGCTGTCGATTCAGATTACTGTAAGAGAAGAGACTTGTTATCAACACCCAGTCACTTATTACTGTGTGTGTGTGTGTGTGTGTGTGTGTGTGTGTGTGTGTGTGTGTGTGTGTGTGTGTGTGTTACTGGCTAGATCACATGTCCATAGACAATACCTTGGTGTTCTTAATGATATATGATGGGTAGCAGTGAAGAGGATGAAAAACAAGCCTTAATATAATTGATTTGCAGTCTGACCGTGGGTGAACTCCTGTACTTAATCATCTGAATGCTCCAGTGTCTGGAATAATGTGAACCTATTTTACCACCAGCTGTCAAGGAGCAGCTACTTTCAACTGAAAATCCACTGGACTCTAACCCAGTCATACAGGTCACCTGTTCAGGTACCCAGTCATACAGGTCACCTGTTCAGGTACCCAGTCATACAGGTCACCTGTTCAGGTACCCAGTCATACAGGTCACCTGTTCAGGTACCCAGTCATACAGGTCACCTGTTCAGGTACACAGTCATATAGGTCACCTGTTCAGGTACCCAGTCATATAGGTCACCTGTTCAGGTACCCAGTCATATAGTTCACCTGTTCAGGTACACAGTCATATAGGTCACCTGTTGAGGTATCCAGTCATACAGGTCACCTGTTCAGGTACCCAGTCATATAGGTCACCTGTTCAGGTATCCAGTCATATAGGTCACCTGTTCAGGTATCCAGTCATATAGGTCACCTGTTCAGGTATCCAGTCATACAGGTCACCTGTTCAGGTATCCAGTCATACAGGTCACCTGTTCAGGTATCCAGTCATATAGGTCACCTGTTCAGGTATCCAGTCATATAGGTCACCTGTTCAGGTACCCAGTCATACAGGTCACCTGTTCAGGTATCCAGTCATATAGGTCACCTGTTCAGGTATCCAGTCATATAGGTCACCTGTTCAGGTATCCAGTCATATAGGTCACCTGTTCAGGTATCCAGTCATACAGGTCGCCTGTTCAGGTATCCAGTCATATAGGTCACCTGTTCAGGTATCCAGTCATATAGGTCACCTGTTCAGGCATGTGGTCTTACCTTAATGTAAGGTGATACACACACCTACATACACACATAACGTTGGAGGATCATGTGACGGACAAGATGGTGTGTGTGTGTGTGTGTGTGTGTGTGTGTGTGTGTGGCGTGTGTGTGTGTGTGTGTGTGTGTGTGTGTGTGGGGGGGGGGCGCATGCGTGCGTTCAGGTGGAGGGTTGGAGGTGAAGAGGTGGATTGTCAGGTACTTAAGATTTGACCTGACCCCCCCCATCGCTTAGCTCTCTCTTTCACTCTATCTACCCTCTAATTTCCCCCCTTCAGCCCAGCCTCATTGCTCTGTATTCAGGGTCAGATGACCATGTCTCCCTTGAGTGATGGAGGTATTTGATGGCACCTACGAGCCCCGAAAGTGCACTGCACTTAAACAAGAAATGAAGCTTTTTGTTATTTGAATGATTGTGTAAAAGTCACATCAGTTAATTTGTGCAGATCTTTGAATTGCCTGGCTTGACCTAAATGGCTATATAGGATGGGAGCTCATCCATAGCTTAGTCTTATACATTTACATACTACTGTAAATTGGCTTCATGGGTATCAGACCATTTGTAGTGTATGGGATGTGAATGTGACTCTGTAGCCTGCACTGCTGTAAGTGCATTTTAAAGTGTATAAAGAGTTCTTTATTCATTTCTATGGTAAAGGACTTGTAGGATAAACCTCTTTTATGTATCTCCAATAAAAAGCCACACTTGAACACAGTCTAATCCCCTGTCTGGCCTGCGTCCCAAATGGCACCCTATTCTCTATTTAGTGCGCTACTTTTTACCAGGGGGCCTATAGGAAACAAGGTGCCATTTGGGATGCATCCTTGGTCCTCTGTATAGATTGGGGCCGAGATACAAAGCCCCGCTAAAAGGCTCCCTTGACTCTCTGGGTCTTTGTTCAAAGTGGAGAGCAATGTACTTGCTGTTTTAAAAGGGCCTTTTCAGCTAGGCCGTAAACCGATCCTGGGCCTTGCCTAGCTGGGGTGTGCCCAGGACGTCTAGGGTTTACCTGGGGGACCAAGCGGGTGGATGTGGGATTGGGTGGAGGGGAGGGGATGGAGGAGAAAGAAAGAGAGCGGGGGATGTGGGACTGGAGGGAGGGAGGTGGAGAGGTGGAGGAGAAAGAGAGAGAGAGAGAAAGGCAGCTGGTCAGTAGGAGTGAAGGGAGGGATGGAGGGATGGATGGTAAGAAGAGAAGGCTGAGAAAGGACAAACAAACAAAGGTGCGGATGAGGGTTGCGCGTTTGTCCCCTCTCGTTGATTCTCTGGTGAATTAATTGTATCAGCCTCTTTCTCTTTCCTTTATCGACCTCTCTTTCTCTTTTTTATCAAACGCTGTCCCTGAAAGGGGAGGATAGCCTATATAGTGTATGCAAAGACAAGAACGAGCCTAAAGTAATGTGATGCTTACTGGGATACAGACAGTGTTGTGTCAATACTCTACAAGCAAAAATATTGCATACAAGACTGTAAAACTGAATATTAGCCTAAAGCGGAATCTGATTTGGAGCCAAAGGTCCAGAGTTTTGCCTGGGGCAAGTCACAACTCCCCACCCTATGAACACTTCTGAGAACCCCCACATCTCTCCCACCGCAATTAAAACGAGCTTGATCTGCGACAGGCCTTTCCTGATTGACTGTGGCCTATGCAGTGATTAGGCCCTACTGCACGCCATAATTAAGGCTCTAATTGGCAACGCTTGGGGAACATGATGTGGGCAATGGGCATGCATGATGATTGATAATTCATAAAATCCATCTCTGGTGTGATGACATTCATTAACCTCTACTAGCCTATGTGCTTCTCTCTCTCTGCATAAATGAACCCCTCTAGCCTCTGCCAAGTCCTTATCAGTCTCGACTATTCATTTAGTCATACTTCAGATCAAGCCCCTGCACGCTATGCAGTTGTCTTGCTGCTTCCTTCCCCCACATCTACAGATGAAGGCTCCATCACAAATAGAATCCTTTCCCCTACATAGTGCCCTACATTCGCCCAGAGCCCTATGGCCCTGGCCAAAAATAGTGCACTAGGGAATAGGGTGCCATTTGGGAGGCGGCGGGAGAATTATTTGGGCATTGCCAATAACAGTTAAGCTCCTAGTCATGTCAGAAATGGACAGAACCTGTTGAGGATTAACCCGTAAACAGTCTGGGCTTTTGTGCCACATGCAAGAACTCATCTCTGGCGCGAGACTCTCTCCCTGGAGAGAAAGAGAGTGAGAGAGAGAGGGAAGATTAGATGGGTTTTTACAATGAATGTTCTCATTCCTAAAATAGCCCACCCTATTGCTTGTCTGACCGGTAGTGTCTCATCAGTTTCAAAAGCTGTTGGGAATTGTCTTTTCTATTTTACAATGTCGTTTTGGGGGGGATTCTTTAAAATGGTGAGTCAAAGCCTATGGATGGAGTCTCTGGCAGATGTGCACTAACTAGTGGAAGTGTCACTAAAACGTTATTATTCATCAAACGTTATGTTACTTTCTGTTACAAATACAATGTCAAAATTGGTAAATGGATTAAAACAATAAAAACTTTACTAAATCCCAACGGGATTTAAATTGTTCTCTCTACTGTTAATTTGTCATTCAAATTACGCACGGTGCCTTTACCGAAGGGAAGAGGCGGACTGATTGCAGTGGTGAGGGAACGAATGACACATATCTCCTCCCTTCCGCTGGCGCTGAAACTCCAGGGAGAAGTGACAGGTAGGAAGACCGTTGTGTAGCTACCAGACCAGACAGACTCAGATTGACAAAAATGTCAAACTCATGATAGAAAATGGTTCACAGTAAAGTCGACAGTTGGTGAGAGAGACAGTTATAAAAGTTTTGATGGGAAGTTGCCGGAGAAATGCATATTAGTTTGAGAATACACTTTACAACTTCGATGTGGATCATTTTATATTTAAGGTCACAATGAGTGGACAGCAAACTTTTTAAAACTTAAAATTGTCATAACAAAAAGGAATTTATAGCCCATATAAAATACGTGGGGCAGTGTGAGAATGATTTGTCAACGGAAGGCGCTTGTCATCGGAGGATGATCACTAAATTAGATCAGAATACATTACAGTAGGAAGTTGAGGATGTGTTCAACAGGTCGAGACATAATACTCCCTTGATCACATCCACTTTCTGTCTGCTTCAAATGAAATAGCCTACAATCTCAGTTTATCATGCATAGAAGGAGGATGCTTCGGGCACTACCTGTTTTTATATTAATGTTCTTCATCGTTTTAATCGTGGACTTTCAACTAAGGACGCGGAATCTCCACAAACTCAATTCTATTCACAATCCGTCCGGGGGAAACTTACTGCGCTCGATTCAAGAGGCGCCTCTCTCCCCGGCAAAGGAGCCACCAAAGCCGGCCAAGTTTCCACGACAACCCGCCGCTGTCTCTACTATGAACCAGACTGTTGGTGGCTTACAAGCGGAGATACAGAGAAGGAGAGACAAGTTGAGGGCTTTGGAACAGAGAAGGGTTGTCGTCACTCCATCCCTGTTGAGGTTAACGGACATCTTCCTCGCGGTGAAGAGCACCGGGAGGTTCCACGGCACGCGCCTCTCTCTCCTCCTCGAGACATGGATCTCCAAGACCAAGGAGCACGTGAGTGTGATTGATTGGTCCAGCACGTATTCATCAACGTTTTTTAAATGTTACCTAATGTTATAGGGTACTTTGACCAGGGACCATTCAATTATCAAGTAACATTGAACTTTTTTGGGATAAAGTAGCCTACAAATGTCAAGAATACTCATATCACTGTCTTTTTTGCTTTACTGTAGGCCTTGTTCAGAGTAATTTTATTGCAATAACCTTGATATCACTGATTAGTGACATGGGATAACCAATAGCCTCAACAGTCCCCTTATTCACAGTTATTACATGGCAGATGCACAGTGGTAACATGGGAATAGGTCCACAGTTATTACATGGTAGGTGCACAGTGGTAACATGGGAATAGGTCTACAGTTATTACATGGCAGGTGCACAGTGGTAACATGGGAATAGGTCTACAGTTATTACATGGCAGGTGCACAGTGGTAACATGAGAATAGGTCTACAGTTATTACATGGTAGGTGCACAGTGGTAACATGAGAATAGATCTACAGTTATTACATGGCAGGTGCACAGTGGTAACATGGGAATAGGTCTACAGTTATTACATGGTAGGTGCACAGTGGTAACATGGGAATAGGTCTACAGTTATTACATGGCAGGTGCACAGTGGTAACATGAGAATAGGTCTACAGTTATTACATGGCAGGTGCACAGTGGTAACATGGGAATAGGTCTACAGTTATTACATGGCAGGTGCACAGTGGTAACATGGGAATAGGTCTACAGTTATTACATGGCAGGTGCACAGTGGTAACATGGGAATAGGTCTACAGTTATTACATGGCAGGTGCACAGTGGTAACATGAGAATAGGTCTACAGTTATTACATGGTAGGTGCACAGTGGTAACATGAGAATAGATCTACAGTTATTACATGGCAGGTGCACAGTGGTAACATGGGAATAGGTCTACAGTTATTACATGGCAGGTGCACAGTGGTAACATGAGAATAGGTCTACAGTTATTACATGGTAGGTGCACAGTGGTAACATGAGAATAGATCTACAGTTATTACATGGCAGGTGCACAGTGGTAACATGGGAATAGGTCTACAGTTATTACATGGTAGGTGCACAGTGGTAACATGGGAATAGGTCTACAGTTATTACATGGCAGGTGCACAGTGGTAACATGGGAATAGGTCTACAGTTATTACATGGCAGGTGCACAGTGGTAACATGGGAATAGGTCTACAGTTATTACATGGCAGGTGCACAGTGGTAACATGAGAATAGGTCTACAGTTATTACATGGTAGGTGCACAGTGGTAACATGGGAATAGGTCTACAGTTATTACATGGCAGGTGCACAGTGGTAACATGAGAATAGGTCTACAGTTATTACATGGTAGGTGCACAGTGGTAACATGAGAATAGGTCTACAGTTATTACATGGCAGGTGCACAGTGGTAACATGAGAATAGGTCTACAGTTATTACATGGCAGGTGCACAGTGGTAACATGGGAATAGGTCTACAGTTATTACATGGCAGGTGCACAGTGGTAACATGAGAATAGGTCTACAGTTATTACATGGCAGGTGCACAGTGGTAACATGAGAATAGGTCTACAGTTATTACATGGTAGGTAACCTAACCTACACAGTTATTGTTCAGTTCTTAGGGCTGGAGGGCCTGTTGATTGAGAAACACCTAATTTATTCACTATGGCCCAACTCTGCTGGTCCTCTTCCTGTTTTGAACAGTCATGTTCTTTACAGAACAAAGCAGCACTTCCTACTTCACTACTTTCTACACTGAGTCAACATGACTGGGGATTTTGACTATCAGACTGTGTCAGAGTTATAGTGAAGCATATGTGAGGAGTAGTCTAGTAGTCCCATTGCTGTCGTGTTAGGTTTGGCTGTATAGTAGGGGTAGCAAATTACACACACACACACACACACACACACACACACACACACACACACACACACACACACACACACACACACACACACACACACACACACACACACACACACACACACACACACACACACACACACGCGTATTAGGACATAACTCTTTTGGAAGACCCTATCTTCCTAGGTCCTATCTTGAAGTGGCTTGTCAAAGCGAAATCCCAACAAGCATCTAACAATGTCACACTTCTAGAAGAAGTGTTTGAGATGACTGTTGGAAGCTGTGTTTGTGTGAAATGACTGCCAAGCAGATATACATGGGGTACTTTGTATTGTAAAAGTTGTAGAACACATACTTCATTGGCAGTTGGCACTTATCATTCCATTTTTGTTTCCCATAGACAATGATAGTGTTCCCAATACATGTTTTCAAAGCATTTGTTTACCCATGTACCTGTTCCTCAAAATATGAGGCACATTTTGTACGTGCCTTTTCTCTGAAGAAGTATGCAAATGTCAGCGATTTCTTCAGGTGATATAAAAGTCTTTATACTTTCTCATCAGCCAGTGATTCAGATGGACAGACAGGGTGACTCGTGGTTTCGTCCTCAGCAGATGTTAACTTTAGTCTTAGTTTTAGAGAAGTGAAATCATCAGCTCTCTCTCTCTCTCTCTCTCTCTCTCTCTCTCTCCCTCTCTCTCTCTCCCCCCCGTCTCTCTCTTCAGCTGAGAGTCAGAAAGGAAGCTCTGTAGAACCTCAGAGGAAATGTTTTCCCTCCAACAGTGTTGCCATGGCTACTATCTACAGATGATGTGTATATAGTCTAATGTTGCTTATTTTCATTTCTTACAAGTGGAACGTTAACGTAAAGATTCTGGCTATTTGCTTTTCTCGACCCTAACATACATGCACACACGCGCACACACACACGGTGCGCGCGCACACACACACACAGTTCTATGTTCTCTTCATAGACTTCCTGTTCTCAGATCAGTTTCCGTTTCAACATTGTTGCTCTGCGGCTGTGGCGTCACCCTGGCACAGAGAGCAAACACACAGACACACACAGCATCCTGTAGTAGTGTTGTATGTGTGTGTGTGTGTGTGTGTGTGTGTGTGTGTGTGTGTGTGTGTGTGTGTGTGTGTGTGTGTGTGTGTGTGTGTGTGTGTGTGTGTGTGTGTGTGTGTGTGTGTGTGTGTGTGTGTGTGGGCCTCTGCCACAACACAAAAGATAAACCATGTACTCCTGTCCATACTCCATTAGAAGAGACAGAAGATTGAAAGTCACAGTAGTACACTGATACAGGACCCAGCTGCATTACACTCTATAGGAGAGAAATCTATCCAGCTATGTTTTACAGCATGAGTAAAAGAGACAGATGTATCCTCCCTCTCTCTCTCTCTCTCTCTCTCTCTCTCTCTCTCTCTCTCTCTCTCTCTCTCTCTCCTCTCTCTCTCTCTCTCTCTCTCTTTCTCCCCCAGTCAACTCCCACTGTCTAGTTTACGAGACACTGCCAGCCCCCACTCAGCCATCTTGGCTCTTCAGCCTCTTTAGCCCAGGCAGAATGATAGGGGCCTAACGGACATTATGGAGCCGTGGTGCTGGTGCAGTTGCCTGAATTATGACTGTCAGGGAGGAAACTAATGACACAGGGCCTCTGGGTCCTGAGTCAAGCAGCGCCTCTTTTGGTTCCATCACCAGGGAATCGATCTGTGAATTACTCCTCCTTTGAACGAGTGATGGGATGGAGGGATGCGGAGGAGAAGAAAGAAAAATACCCACAGGGGGCTAGGGGGAGGAGAGGAAGAGGAGGGCTATAAAATGGCTGAAGGGAAGATTTAGAGGTAGCTTTACTCGATATGAGAGGTAGAGGGAGGCTGTACTGTTGTTTCAATGGAGATAGATGGAGTGCAGATCACATGGGTGTGTGTGTGTGTGTGTGTGTGTGTGTGTGTGTGTGTGTGTGTGTGTGTGTGTGTGTGTGTGCCTGCCCACGGCTTTACATTAACCTAAGTGATCGCCTTAATAGCTTTAGTGCACTAGATGAACTGCATGTATCTATCATAGAGCCCTGTCTTCCCACTACAACACACACACACACACACACACACACACACACACACACACACACACACACACACACACACACACACACACACACACACACACACACACACACACACACACACACACACACAGAGAATGAGAGAGAAGGAGAGAGAGAGAGATATAGACAGGAGGAGAGGAGCTGCTCTATTATATTACACACCGTGGTGAATTACACCCCGTAAAGCACTGTTTTATCCACCCAGAGGCTGCTCTATTATATTACACACCGTGGTGAATTACACCCCGTAAAACACTGTTTTATCCACCCAGAGGCTGCTCTATTATATTACACACCGTGGTGAATTACACCCCGTAAAACACTGTTTTATCCACCCAGAGGCTGCTCTATTATATTACACACCGTGGTGAATTACACCCCGTAAAACACTGTTTTATCCACCCAGAGGGTGCTCTATTATATTACACACCGTGGTGAATTACACCCCGTAAAACACTGTTTTATCCACCCAGAGGGTGCTCTATTATATTACTCCGTGGTGAATTACATCCCATAAAACACTGTTTTATCCACCCAGAGGCTGCTCTATTACATTACACACCGTGGTGAATTACACCGCGTAAAACACTGTTGTATCCACCCAGAAGGTGCTCTATTATGTTACACACCGTGGTGAATTACACCCCGTAAAACACTGTTTTATCCACCCAGAGGCTGCTATATTATATTACACACCGTGGTGAATTACACCCCGTAAAACACAGTTTTATCCACCTAGAGGCTGCTCTATTATATTACACACCGTGGTGAATTACACCCCGTAAAGCACTGTTTTATCCACCCAGAGGGTGCTCTATTATATTACACACCGTGGTGAATTACACCCCGTAAAACACTGTTTTATCCACCCAGAGGCTGCTCTATTATATTACACACCGTGGTGAATTACACCCCGTAAAACACTGTTTTATCCACCCAGAGGCTGCTCTATTATATTACACACCGTGGTGAATTACACCCCGTAAAACACTGTTTCATCCCCCCAGAGGCTGCTCTATTATATTACACACCGTGGTGAATTACACCCCGTAAAACACTGTTTCATCCGCCCAGAGGCTGCTCTATTATATTACACACCGTGGTGAATTACACCCCGTAAAACACTGTTTCATCCACCCAGAGGCTGCTCTATTATATTACACACCGTGGTGAATTACACCCCGTAAAACACTGTTTCATCCACCCAGAGGCTGCTCTATTATATTACGCACCGTGGTGAATTACACCCCGTAAAACACGGTTTTATCCACCCAGAGGCTGCTCTATTATATTACGCACCGTGGTGAATTACACCCCGTAAAACACTGTTTTATCCACCCAGAGGCTGCTCTATTATATTACGCACCGTGGTGAATTACACCCCGTAAAACACTGTTTTATCCACCCAGAGGCTGCTCTATTATATTACGCACCGTGGTGAATTACACCCCGTAAAACACTGTTTTATCCACCCAGAGGCTGCTCTATTATATTACGCACCGTGGTGAATTACACCCCGTAAAACACTGTTTTATCCACCCAGAGGGTGCTCTATTATATTACGCACCGTGGTGAATTACACCCCGTAAAACACTGTTTTATCCACCCAGAGGCTGCTCTATTATATTACACACCGTGGTGAATTACACCCCGTAAAACACTGTTTTATCCACCCAGAGGCTGCTCTATTATATTACACACCGTGGTGAATTACACCCCGTAAAACACTGTTTTATCCACCCAGAGGCTGCTCTATTATATTACGCACCATGGTGAATTACACCCCGTAAAACACTGTTTTATCCACCCAGAGGCTGCTCTATTATATTACGCACCGTGGTGAATTACACCCCGTAAAACACTGTTTTATCCACCCAGAGGCTGCTCTATTATATTACACCGTGGTGAATTACATCCCATAAAACACTGTTTTATCCACCCAGAGGCTGCTCTATTATATTACACACCGTGGTGAATTACACCCAGTAAAACACTGTTTTATCCACCCAGAGGCTGCTCTATTATATTACACAACGTGGTGAATTACACCCAGTAAAACACTGTTTTATCCACCCAGAGGCTGCTCTATTATATTACGCACCGTGGTGAATTACACCCCGTAAAACACTGTTTTATCCACCCAGAGGGTGCTCTATTATATTACGCACCGTGGTGAATTACACCCCGTAAAACACTGTTTTATCCACCCAGAGGCTGCTCTATTATATTACGCACCGTGGTGAATTACACCCCGTAAAACACTGTTTTATCCACCCAGAGGCTGCTCTATTATATTACACACCGTGGTGAATTACACCCCGTAAAACACTGTTTTATCCACCCAGAGGCTGCTCTATTATATTACACACCGTGGTGAATTACACCCAGTAAAACACTGTTTTATCCACCCAGAGGCTGCTCTATTATATTACACACCGTGGTGAATTACACCCAGTAAAACACTGTTTTATCCACCCAGAGGCTGCTCTAGACTACATCCCAAATGCCATCCTATTCCCTACATAGTGCACTATATTCAGAATAGGGTGCCATTTGGGACGGTCCTGTCACCTCAGGAGGAGTTTTATAGCTTTACTGTAATGGTTTGATAATGCTTAGGAGAGA
>NC_138302.1:22080000-22127500 GCF_965601325.2 Salmo salar | reverse complement strand
TCTGCACATATGTGCCGTAGTTCGCACACTTTCAGGGGACCACTTTTGGCTTGTGGACGCTACTTTCAGAACTACTGGCTGAAAAGTATACAAAAGTACCGGAGAATCTCTTTAAGTAGTATGTTACTGTGGCCATTGGAATATGTCTTTCTGTCTCTCTTCCTGAGGGGGTCACTGATCTGTTTGATCATTCGATGCCAAGATGGTTGCCATGGGAATTCTCAACCTCAAACAGAGTTGGCCAAGCACTGTAAATTATTCAAGTCATTCCACCTCTCTCCTCTTTCAATTCACTTCTCATCAGGAATGGAGGGATGGAAGGATGGAAGGATGAAGGGATGATTGTAGATCCATCCATTTATGTGGTTTTAGTCACTGTGGAGTGTTTTTCTAACCAGAGGGTTGATTGGTGATTGGCATGTTATTGGTCATTGATCTAAGAACCATGTCATCAAGTGGACGTGTCAAAGACACCCCAGGGGATAGGCTGTCAACAAGCAGGATCGGTCGATTCGATTGGTTTAGGAACAGACATGCTCACACTAGATAAACATGTGTCTTGTACTGTGTGTGTGTGTAAGTAAGTGTGTGTCTCATTTTCAGTAGAATGAATGACTGTATTGAGCCTAAGTGTATCTTGGTTCCCGAGAGTGTCTCGTAAAGCATTCTCTCTCTCTCTCTCTCTCTCTCTCTCTCTCTCTCTCTCTCTCTCTCTCTCTCTCTCTCTCTCTCTCTCTCCTCCTCCTCCTCCCTGGGTAGAGAGTAGATTTAGCATTGACAGTAGGACAGGCCTCAGACTCCCTAGAGAAAAGGAACACAAGGTCGGAGGAGATGAGGATGAGAGGAGGGGAGGAGAGGGGGACTCCAGAGAGGGAGGAGGAGAGGACCTTGGGAGAATGATGATACACATACCTGTTGTGATTTACGCTGCTGTCACGGCAACCGATACAAATCAAATCAAATGTTATTTGTCACATGTGCTGAATACAACAGGTGTAGACCTTTCAGTGAAATGCTTACTTACAAGCCCTTAACCAACAATGCAATTTTAAGAAAAATACCTAAAAATAGAAAGAAAGTAACAAATAATTAGAGCAGCATTAAAATAGCAATAGCGAGGCTATATACAGGGAGTACTGGTACAGAGTCAATGTGCAGGGGCACCGGCTAGTCGAGGTAATTGAGGTAATATGTACATGTAGGTAGAGTTATTGAAGTGACTATGCATAGATAATAAACAGAGAGTAGCAGCTTAAAAGAGGGGGAAGGGGGCAATGTAAATAGTCTGGGTAGCCATTTGATTAGATGTTCAGGAGTCTTATGGCTTGGGGGTAGAAGCTGTTGAGAAGCCTCTTGAACCTAGACTTGGTGCTCCGGTACCACTTGCCGTGCGGTAGCAGAGAGAACAGTCTATGACTTGGGTGACTGGAGTCTTTGACAATTTTTAGGACCTTCCTCTGACACCGCCTGGTATAGAGGTCCTGGATGGCAGGAAGCTTGGCCCCAGTGATGTACTGGGCCGTACGCACTATCCTTTGTAGTGCCTTGCGGTCAGAGGCCGTGCAGTTGCCATATCAGGCAGTGATGCAACCAGTCAGGATGCTCTCGATGGTGCAACTGTAAAACCTTTTGAGGATCTGGGGACCCATGCCAAATCTTGTCAGTCTCCTGAGGGGGAATAGGTTTTGTCGTGCCCTCTTCACTACTGTCTTAGTGTGCTTGGACCATGTTAGTTTGTTGGTGATGTGGACACCAAGGAACTTGAAGCTCTCAACCTGCGCCACTACTACCTCGTCGATGAGATACACAACAACAACTCCACCCCACCCACCATCTGATTTGCATGACAAATACCAAACAAATAACAGATATATTGTCCGTTTGACAAATGCTACACAAATATAAACATACATTATCTCCTTGTTAATCACTTACGAGATAAATAGCACACAAAACATGTCAGACTTTTGTAAATGCTTAAAAGTAGCATATGCAAGACTCATAGCAAAGTGAGTCAGGGAGAACTGAGAAAGTCTATCTGTCACGGTCGTCGTATGAAGGAGACCAAGGCGCAGCGTCCGTATCGTTCCACATCTTTATTTATACGTGAATCTATGAAAGACATACAATAAACTAATAAACAAAACAACAAACCGTGACAAAGAGGTGCAACATACACTAACTCAAAATAATCTCCCACAAACACAGGTAGGAAAAACAACTACTTAAATATGATCCCCAATTAGAGACAACGATGACCAGCTGCCTCTAATTGGGGATCATCCAAAAACCACAACATAGAAAAACAGAAACTAGAACCAAACAACATAGAACTAAATACACTAGATATACCCCCCAGTCACACCCTGACCTACTCTACCATAGAAAATAAGAGCTCTCTATGGTCAGGACGTGACACAATCGTTGTAAGTACATCACAGAATATGATGAGTTTGAGGGAAACTGAGGACACAGAGAGTGTTGTATCATCGTTGTGGATGGAGGGAGTTTCCTCTACCTGTTCTAGCACATCAACCTTTCCATGATTCATTCTGTCTGGAAGGTGGAAGTCTGTGCTCTGTTCATGTCAAAGAGAGGTGCAGTTCTGCTTGGTGATTGTGTGTGTATTTTTCTTTCTAGAAAGAAGTGCAGTTCTGGTTTGCCACGGGAGGAGCAGGCTTCTGTCTGAGTCGCAGACTAGCTGAGAAGATGGCTCCATGGGCTAGGTGAGGAGTGTGTGTGTCTGTGTATGAGTGTGTGTGTGTCTGTGTGTGTGTGTGTGTGTGTGTGTGTGTGTGTGTGTGTGTATGTGTGTGTGTGTGTGTGTGTGTGTGTGTGTGTGTGTGTGTGTGTGTGTGTGTGTGTCTGTGTGTCTGTGTGTCTGTGTGTGTGTGTATGAGTGTGTGTGTGTGTTTGGGTCAAGAGGGAACTCTAGTCCATGAGAACAGGTGTGTGTGTAGGGGTTTGTCTGTGTGAAAGATGGAGAGTCATGGAGTGTACATTATGTCTGTGAATGTATGTGACAGTGTGTTGGGTCATTGGACATACAGTCTGTGTATATGCTTGTCTTTATGTGAATGTATGTGTGACGGTCCGGTCTGGGTTTGAGTCAATGTGGGTGTATCTATATCTAACTCTGTGTGTGTGTGTGTGTGTGTGTGTGTGTGTCTACCTGTGTGTCTAGTGGTCCCAGGTTTGAGCAGACGTCAGCAGTGATCCGTCTGCCAGATGACTGTACAGTAGGCTTCATCGTAGAGAGAAGACTGGGGATATCCATGGTCCACAGTTCAGTGTTCCACTCTCACCTGGAGAACCTGCTACTGCTGACGCCCAGCAATATACCTCTACAGGTCAGATACACACACCCAGCAATATACCTCTACAGGTCAGATACACACACACCCAGCAATATACCTCTACAGGTCAGATACACACACACCCAGCAATATACCTCTACAGGTCAGATACACACACACCCAGCAATATACCTCTACAGGTCAGATACACACACCCAGCAATATACCTCTACAGGTCAGATACACACACACCCAGCAATATACCTCTACAGGTCAGATACACACGCCCAGCAATATACCTCTACAGGTCAGATACACACACACCCAGCAATATACCTCTACAGGTCAGATACACACACACCCAGCAATATACCTCTACAGGTCAGATACACACACACCCAGCCATATACCTCTACAGGTCAGATACACACACCCAGCAATATACCTCTACAGGTCAGATACACACACCCAGCAATATACCTCTACAGGTCAGATACACACACACACCCAGCAATATACCTCTACAGGTCAGACACACACACCCAGCAATATACCTCTACAGGTCAGATACACACGCCCAGCAATATACCTCTACAGGTCAGATACACACACACCCAGCAATATACCTCTACAGGTCAGATACACACACACCCAGCAATATACCTCTACAGGTCAGATACACACAAACCCAGCAATATACCTCTACAGGTCAGACACACACACCCAGCAATATACCTCTACAGGTCAGATACACACACCCAGCAATATACCTCTACAGGTCAGATACACACACCCAGCAATATACCTCTACAGGTCAGATACACACACACACCCAGCAATATACCTCTACAGGTCAGATACACACACACACCCAGCAATATACCTCTACAGGTCAGATACACACACACCCAGCAATATACCCCTACAGGTCATATACACACACACCCAGCAATATACCTCTACAGGTCAGACACACACACCCAGCAATATACCTCTACAGGTCAGACACACACACCCAGCAATATACCTCTACAGGTCAGATACACACACACCCAGCAATATACATCTACAGGTCAGATACTCACACACCCAGCAATATACCTCTACAGGTCAGATACACACACCCAGCAATATACCTCTACAGGTCAGATACACACACCCAGCAATATACCTCTACAGGTCAGATACACACACACCCAGCAATATACCTCTACAGGTCAGACAAACACACACCCAGCAATATACCTCTACAGGTCAGATACAAACACCCAGCAATATACCTCTACAGGTCAGATACACACACCCAGCAATATACCTCTACAGGTCAGATAAACACACACCCAGCAATATACCTCTACAGGTCAGATACACACACACCCAGCAATATACCTCTACAGGTCAGATACACACACCCAGCAATATACCTCTACAGGTCAGATACACACACCCAGCAATATACCTCTACAGGTCAGACACACACACCCAGCAATATACCTCTACAGGTCAGACACACACACCCAGCAATATACCTCTACAGGTCAGATACACACACCCAGCAATATACCTCTACAGGTCAGACACACACACCCAGCAATATACCTCTACAGGTCAGACACACACACCCAGGAATATACCTCTACAGGTCAGATACACACACACCCAGCAATATACCTCTACACGTCAGATACACACACCCAGCAATATACCTCTACAGGTCAGATACACACACCCAGCAATATACCTCTACAGGTCAGATAAACACACACCCAGCAATATACCTCTACAGGTCAGATACACACACCCAGCAATATACCTCTACAGGTCAGATACACACACCCAGCAATATACCTCTACAGGTCAGATACACACACCCAGCAATATACCTCTACAGGTCAGACACACACACCCAGCAATATACCTCTACAGGTCAGACACACACACCCAGCAATATACCTCTACAGGTCAGATACACACACACCCAGCAATATACCTCTACAGGTCAGATCACACACACCCAGCAATATACCTCTACAGGTCAGATCACACACACACCCAGCAATATACCTCTACAGGTCAGATACACACACACCCAGCAATATACCTCTACAGGTCAGATCACACACACACCCAGCAATATACCTCTACAGGTCAGATACACACACCCAGCAATATACCTCTACAGGTCAGATCACACACACCCAGCAATATACCTCTACAGGTCAGATCACACACACCCAGCAATATACCTCTACAGGTCAGATACACACACACACCCAGCAATATACCTCTACAGGTCAGACACACACACCCAGCAATATACCTCTACAGGTCAGATACACACACACCCAGCAATATACCTCTACAGGTCAGATACACACACCCAGCAATATACCTCTACAGGTCAGATACACACACCCAGCAATATACCTCTACAGGTCAGATACACACACACCCAGCAATATACCTCTACAGGTCAGATACACACACACCCAGCAATATACCTCTACAGGTCAGATACACACACACCCAGCAATATACCTCTACAGGTCAGATACACACACACCCAGCAATATACCTCTACAGGTCAGATACACACACACACCCAGCAATATACCTCTACAGGTCAGACACACACACCCAGCAATATACCTCTACAGGTCAGAACACACACACCCAGCAATATACCTCTACAGGTCAGATACACACACACCCAGCAATATACCTCTACAGGTCAGACACACACACCCAGCAATATACCTCTACAGGTCAGATACACACACACCCAGCAATATACCTCTACAGGTCAGATACACACACACCCAGCAATATACCTCTACAGGTCAGATACACACACCCAGCAATATACCTCTACAGGTCAGATACACACACACCCAGCAATATACCTCTACAGGTCAGATACACACACACCCAGCAATATACCTCTACAGGTCAGATACACACACACCCAGCAATATACCTCTACAGGTCAGATACACACACACCCAGCAATATACCTCTACAGGTCAGATACACACACACCCAGCAATATACCTCTACAGGTCAGATACACACACACCCAGCAATATACCTCTACAGGTCAGATACACACACACCCAGCAATATACCTCTACAGGTCAGATACACACACACCCAGCAATATACCTCTACAGGTCAGACACACACACCCAGCAATATACCTCTACAGGTCAGATACACACACACCCAGCAATATACCTCTACAGGTCAGATACACACACCCAGCAATATACCTCTACAGGTCAGACACACACACCCAGCAATATACCTCTACAGGTCAGATACACACACACCCAGCAATATACCTCTACAGGTCAGATACACACACACCCAGCAATATACCTCTACAGGTCAGATACACACACACCCAGCAATATACCTCTACAGGTCAGATACACACACCCAGCAATATACCTCTACAGGTCAGACACACACACCCAGCAATATACCTCTACAGGTCAGATACACACACACCCAGCAATATACCTCTACAGGTCAGATACACACACCCAGCAATATACCTCTACAGGTCAGACACACACACCCAGCAATATACCTCTACAGGTCAGATACACACACACCCAGCAATATACCTCTACAGGTCAGATACACACACACCCAGCAATATACCTCTACAGGTCAGATACACACACACCCAGCAATATACCTCTACAGGTCAGATACACACACCCAGCAATATACCTCTACAGGTCAGATACACACACACCCAGCAATATACCTCTACAGGTCAGATACACACACACCCAGCAATATACCTCTACAGGTCAGATACACACACACCCAGCAATATACCTCTACAGGTCAGATACACACACACCCAGCAATATACCTCTACAGGTCAGATACACACACACCCAGCAATATACCTCTACAGGTCAGATACACACACCCAGCAATATACCTCTACAGGTCAGATACACACACACACCCAGCAATATACCTCTACAGGTCAGATACACACACCCAGCAATATACCTCTACAGGTCAGATACACACACACCCAGCAATATACCTCTACAGGTCAGATCACACACACCCAGCAATATACCTCTACAGGTCAGATACACACACACCCAGCAATATACCTCTACAGGTCAGATACACACACACCCAGCAATATACCTCTACAGGTCAGATACACACACCCAGCAATATACCTCTACAGGTCAGATACACACACACCCAGCAATATACCTCTACAGGTCAGATACACACACACCAGCAATATACCTCTACAGGTCAGATACACACACACCCAGCAATATACCTCTACAGGTCAGATACACACACACCCAGCAATATACCTCTACAGGTCAGATACACACACACCCAGCAATATACCTCTACAGGTCAGATACACACACCCAGCAATATACCTCTACAGGTCAGATACACACACACCCAGCAATATACCTCTACAGGTCAGATACACACACCCAGCAATATACCTCTACAGGTCAGATACACACACACACCCAGCAATATACCTCTACAGGTCAGACACACACCCAGCAATATACCTCTACAGGTCAGACACACACACCCAGCAATATACCTCTACAGGTCAGATACACACACACCCAGCAATATACCTCTACAGGTCAGATACACACACCCAGCAATATACCTCTACAGGTCAGACACACACACCCAGCAATATACCTCTACAGGTCAGATACACACACACCCAGCAATATACCTCTACAGGTCAGATACACACACACCCAGCAATATACCTCTACAGGTCAGATACACACACACCCAGCAATATACCTCTACAGGTCAGATACACACACACCCAGCAATATACCTCTACAGGTCAGATACACACACACCCAGCAATATACCTCTACAGGTCAGATACACACACACCCAGCAATATACCTCTACAGGTCAGATACACACACACCCAGCAATATACCTCTACAGGTCAGATACACACACCCAGCAATATACCTCTACAGGTCAGATACACACACACCCAGCAATATACCTCTACAGGTCAGATACACACACCCAGCAATATACCTCTACAGGTCAGATACACACACACCCAGCAATATACCTCTACAGGTCAGATACACACACACCCAGCAATATACCTCTACAGGTCAGATACACACACCCAGCAATATACCTCTACAGGTCAGATACACACACCCAGCAATATACCTCTACAGGTCAGATACACACACACCCAGCAATATACCTCTACAGGTCAGATACACACACACCCAGCAATATACCTCTACAGGTCAGATCACACACACCCAGCAATATACCTCTACAGGTCAGATACACACACACCCAGCAATATACCTCTACAGGTCAGATACACACACCCAGCAATATACCTCTACAGGTCAGATACACACACACCCAGCAATATACCTCTACAGGTCAGACACACACACCCAGCAATATACCTCTACAGGTCAGATACACACACACCCAGCAATATACCTCTACAGGTCAGATACACACACACCCAGCAATATACCTCTACAGGTCAGATACACACACACCCAGCAATATACCTCTACAGGTCAGATACACACACCCAGCAATATACCTCTACAGGTCAGATACACACACACCCAGCAATATACCTCTACAGGTCAGATACACACACACCCAGCAATATACCTCTACAGGTCAGATACACACACACCCAGCAATATACCTCTACAGGTCAGATCACACACACCCAGCAATATACCTCTACAGGTCAGATACACACACACCCAGCAATATACCTCTACAGGTCAGATACACACACCCAGCAATATACCTCTACAGGTCAGATACACACACACCCAGCAATATACCTCTACAGGTCAGATACACACACACCCAGCAATATACCTCTACAGGTCAGATACACACACACCCAGCAATATACCTCTACAGGTCAGATACACACACCCAGCAATATACCTCTACAGGTCAGATACACACACACCCAGCAATATACCTCTACAGGTCAGATCACACACACCCAGCAATATACCTCTACAGGTCAGATCACACACACACCCAGCAATATACCTCTACAGGTCAGACACACACACCCAGCAATATACCTCTACAGGTCAGATACACACACACCCAGCAATATACCTCTACAGGTCAGACACACACACCCAGCAATATACCTCTACAGGTCAGATACACACACACCCAGCAATATACCTCTACAGGTCAGATACACACACACCCAGCAATATACCTCTACAGGTCAGATACACACACACCCAGCAATATACCTCTACAGGTCAGATACACACACACCCAGCAATATACCTCTACAGGTCAGATACACACACACCCAGCAATATACCTCTACAGGTCAGATACACACACCCAGCAATATACCTCTACAGGTCAGATACACACACACCCAGCAATATACCTCTACAGGTCAGATACACACACCCAGCAATATACCTCTACAGGTCAGATACACACACACCCAGCAATATACCTCTACAGGTCAGATACACACACACCCAGCAATATACCTCTACAGGTCAGACACACACACCCAGCAATATACCTCTACAGGTCAGATACACACACACCCAGCAATATACCTCTACAGGTCAGATACACACACCCAGCAATATACCTCTACAGGTCAGACACACACACCCAGCAATATACCTCTACAGGTCAGATACACACACACCCAGCAATATACCTCTACAGGTCAGATACACACACACCCAGCAATATACCTCTACAGGTCAGATACACACACACCCAGCAATATACCTCTACAGGTCAGATACACACACACCCAGCAATATACCTCTACAGGTCAGATCACACACACCCAGCAATATACCTCTACAGGTCAGATACACACACACACAGCAATATACCTCTACAGGTCAGACACACACACACCCAGCAATATACCTCTACAGGTCAGATACACACACCCAGCAATATACCTCTACAGGTCAGACACACACACCCAGCAATATACCTCTACAGGTCAGAACACACACACCCAGCAATATACCTCTACAGGTCAGATACACACACACCCAGCAATATACCTCTACAGGTCAGATACACACACACCCAGCAATATACCTCTACAGGTCAGATACACACACACCCAGCAATATACCTCTACAGGTCAGATCACACACACCCAGCAATATACCTCTACAGGTCAGATACACACACACCCAGCAATATACCTCTACAGGTCAGATACACACACACCCAGCAATATACCTCTACAGGTCAGATACACACACACCCAGCAATATACCTCTACAGGTCAGATACACACACACCCAGCAATATACCTCTACAGGTCAGATACACACACCCAGCAATATACCTCTACAGGTCAGATACACACACACCCAGCAATATACCTCTACAGGTCAGATACACACACACCCAGCAATATACCTCTACAGGTCAGATACACACACACCCAGCAATATACCTCTACAGGTCAGATCACACACACCCAGCAATATACCTCTACAGGTCAGATACACACACACCCAGCAATATACCTCTACAGGTCAGATACACACACACCCAGCAATATACCTCTACAGGTCAGATACACACACACCCAGCAATATACCTCTACAGGTCAGATACACACACACCCAGCAATATACCTCTACAGGTCAGATACACACACACCCAGCAATATACCTCTACAGGTCAGATACACACACACCCAGCAATATACCTCTACAGGTCAGACACACACACACCCAGCAATATACCTCTACAGGTCAGATACACACACACCCAGCAATATACCTCTACAGGTCAGATACACACACACCCAGCAATATACCTCTACAGGTCAGATCACACACACCCAGCAATATACCTCTACAGGTCAGATACACACACACCCAGCAATATACCTCTACAGGTCAGATACACACACACCCAGCAATATACCTCTACAGGTCAGATCACACACACACCCAGCAATATACCTCTACAGGTCAGATCACACACACCCAGCAATATACCTCTACAGGTCAGATACACACACACCCAGCAATATACCTCTACAGGTCAGATACACACACACCCAGCAATATACCTCTACAGGTCAGATACACACACCCAGCAATATACCTCTACAGGTCAGATACACACACCCAGCAATATACCTCTACAGGTCAGATACACACACCCAGCAATATACCTCTACAGGTCAGACACACACACCCAGCAATATACCTCTACAGGTCAGATACACACACACCCAGCAATATACCTCTACAGGTCAGATACACACACACCCAGCAATATACCTCTACAGGTCAGATACACACACCCAGCAATATACCTCTACAGGTCAGATACACACACACCCAGCAATATACCTCTACAGGTCAGATCACACACACCCAGCAATATACCTCTACAGGTCAGATACACACACACCCAGCAATATACCTCTACAGGTCAGATACACACACACCCAGCAATATACCTCTACAGGTCAGATACACACACACCCAGCAATATACCTCTACAGGTCAGATACACACACACCCAGCAATATACCTCTACAGGTCAGATACACACACCCAGCAATATACCTCTACAGGTCAGATACACACACACCCAGCAATATACCTCTACAGGTCAGATACACACACACCCAGCAATATACCTCTACAGGTCAGATACACACACCCAGCAATATACCTCTACAGGTCAGACACACACACCCAGCAATATACCTCTACAGGTCAGATACACACACACCCAGCAATATACCTCTACAGGTCAGATACACACACACCCAGCAATATACCTCTACAGGTCAGATACACACACACCCAGCAATATACCTCTACAGGTCAGATACACACACCCAGCAATATACCTCTACAGGTCAGAACACACACACCCAGCAATATACCTCTACAGGTCAGATACACACACACACAGCAATATACCTCTACAGGTCAGACACACACACACCCAGCAATATACCTCTACAGGTCAGATCACACACACCCAGCAATATACCTCTACAGGTCAGACACACACACCCAGCAATATACCTCTACAGGTCAGATACACACACACCCAGCAATATACCTCTACAGGTCAGATACACACACACCCAGCAATATACCTCTACAGGTCAGATACACACACCCAGCAATATACCTCTACAGGTCAGATCACACACACCCAGCAATATACCTCTACAGGTCAGATACACACACACCCAGCAATATACCTCTACAGGTCAGATACACACACCCAGCAATATACCTCTACAGGTCAGATACACACACACACCCAGCAATATACCTCTACAGGTCAGACACACACCCAGCAATATACCTCTACAGGTCAGACACACACACCCAGCAATATACCTCTACAGGTCAGATACACACACACACAGCAATATACCTCTACAGGTCAGATACACACACCCAGCAATATACCTCTACAGGTCAGACACACACACCCAGCAATATACCTCTACAGGTCAGATACACACACACCCAGCAATATACCTCTACAGGTCAGATACACACACACCCAGCAATATACCTCTACAGGTCAGATACACACACACCCAGCAATATACCTCTACAGGTCAGATACACACACCCAGCAATATACCTCTACAGGTCAGACACACACACCCAGCAATATACCTCTACAGGTCAGATACACACACACACAGCAATATACCTCTACAGGTCAGACACACACACACCCAGCAATATACCTCTACAGGTCAGATACACACACACCCAGCAATATACCTCTACAGGTCAGACACACACACCCAGCAATATACCTCTACAGGTCAGATACACACACACCCAGCAATATACCTCTACAGGTCAGATACACACACACCCAGCAATATACCTCTACAGGTCAGATCACACACACCCAGCAATATACCTCTACAGGTCAGATACACACACACCCAGCAATATACCTCTACAGGTCAGATACACACACACCCAGCAATATACCTCTACAGGTCAGATACACACACACCCAGCAATATACCTCTACAGGTCAGATACACACACACCCAGCAATATACCTCTACAGGTCAGATACACACACACCCAGCAATATACCTCTACAGGTCAGATACACACACACCCAGCAATATACCTCTACAGGTCAGATACACACACACACCCAGCAATATACCTCTACAGGTCAGATCACACACACACCCAGCAATATACCTCTACAGGTCAGAACACACACACCCAGCAATATACCTCTACAGGTCAGATACACACACACACAGCAATATACCTCTACAGGTCAGATACACACACCCAGCAATATACCTCTACAGGTCAGACACACACACCCAGCAATATACCTCTACAGGTCAGATCACACACACACCCAGCAATATACCTCTACAGGTCAGATACACACACACCCAGCAATATACCTCTACAGGTCAGATACACACACACCCAGCAATATACCTCTACAGGTCAGATACACACACACCCAGCAATATACCTCTACAGGTCAGATCACACACACCCAGCAATATACCTCTACAGGTCAGATACACACACACCCAGCAATATACCTCTACAGGTCAGATACACACACACCCAGCAATATACCTCTACAGGTCAGATACACACACACCCAGCAATATACCTCTACAGGTCAGATACACACACACCCAGCAATATACCTCTACAGGTCAGACACACACACCCAGCAATATACCTCTACAGGTCAGATACACACACACCCAGCAATATACCTCTACAGGTCAGATACACACACCCAGCAATATACCTCTACAGGTCAGACACACACACCCAGCAATATACCTCTACAGGTCAGATACACACACCCAGCAATATACCTCTACAGGTCAGACACACACACCCAGCAATATACCTCTACAGGTCAGATACACACACACCCAGCAATATACCTCTACAGGTCAGATACACACACACCCAGCAATATACCTCTACAGGTCAGATACACACACCCAGCAATATACCTCTACAGGTCAGATACACACACACCCAGCAATATACCTCTACAGGTCAGATACACACACCCAGCAATATACCTCTACAGGTCAGATACACACACCCAGCAATATACCTCTACAGGTCAGATACACACACACCCAGCAATATACCTCTACAGGTCAGATACACACACCCAGCAATATACCTCTACAGGTCAGACACACACACCCAGCAATATACCTCTACAGGTCAGATACACACACCCAGCAATATACCTCTACAGGTCAGATACACACACCCAGCAATATACCTCTACAGGTCAGATACACACACACACAGCAATATACCTCTACAGGTCAGACACACACACCCAGCAATATACCTCTACAGGTCAGATACACACACCCAGCAATATACCTCTACAGGTCAGACACACACACCCAGCAATATACCTCTACAGGTCAGATACACACACCCAGCAATATACCTCTACAGGTCAGATACACACACACACAGCAATATACCTCTACAGGTCAGATACACACACCCAGCAATATACCTCTACAGGTCAGATACACACACACCCAGCAATATACCTCTACAGGTCAGATACACACACCCAGCAATATACCTCTACAGGTCAGATACACACACACCCAGCAATATACCTCTACAGGTCAGATACACACACACCCAGCAATATACCTCTACAGGTCAGATACACACACCCAGCAATATACCTCTACAGGTCAGATACACACACACCCAGCAATATACCTCTACAGGTCAGATACACACACCCAGCAATATACCTCTACAGGTCAGATACACACACCCAGCAATATACCTCTACAGGTCAGATAAACACACACCCAGCAATATACCTCTACAGGTCAGATACACACACACCCAGCAATATACCTCTACAGGTCAGACACACACACAAACCCAGCAATATACCTCTACAGGTCAGACACACACACCCAGCAATATACCTCTACAGGTCAGATACACACACCCAGCAATATACCTCTACAGGTCAGATACACACACCCAGCAATATACCTCTACAGGTCAGATACACACACCCAGCAATATACCTCTACAGGTCAGATACACACACCCAGCAATATACCTCTACAGGTCAGATACACACACACCCAGCAATATACCTCTACAGGTCAGATACACACACCCAGCAATATACCTCTACAGGTCAGATACACACACACCCAGCAATATACCTCTACAGGTCAGACACACACACACACCCAGCAATATACCTCTACAGGTCAGATACACACACCCAGCAATATACCTCTACAGGTCAGATACACACACACCCAGCAATATACCTCTACAGGTCAGATACACACACCCAGCAATATACCTCTACAGGTCAGATACACACACCCAGCAATATACCTCTACAGGTCAGATACACACACCCAGCAATATACCTCTACAGGTCAGATACACACACACCCAGCAATATACCTCTACAGGTCAGATACACACACCCAGCAATATACCTCTACAGGTCAGACACACACACCCAGCAATATACCTCTACAGGTCAGATACACACACCCAGCAATATACCTCTACAGGTCAGACACACACACCCAGCAATATACCTCTACAGGTCAGACACACACACCCAGCAATATACCTCTACAGGTCAGATACACACACACCCAGCAATATACCTCTACAGGTCAGATACACACACACACCCAGCAATATACCTCTACAGGTCAGACACACACACCCAGCAATATACCTCTACAGGTCAGACACACACACCCAGCAATATACCTCTACAGGTCAGATACACACACACCCAGCAATATACCTCTACAGGTCAGAAACACACACCCAGCAATATACCTCTACAGGTCAGATACACACACCCAGCAATATACCTCTACAGGTCAGATACACACACACCCAGCAATATACCTCTACAGGTCAGATACACACACACACCCAGCAATATACCTCTACAGGTCAGATACACACACCCAGCAATATACCTCTACAGGTCAGATACACACACCCAGCAATATACCTCTACAGGTCAGATACACACACACCCAGCAATATACCTCTACAGGTCAGACACACACACACAGCAATATACCTCTACAGGTCAGACACACACACCCAGCAATATACCTCTACAGGTCAGATACACACACACCCCCTGCAATATACCTCTACAGGTCAGATACACACACCCAGCAATATTCCTCTACAGGTCAGACACACACACCCAGCAATATACCTCTACAGGTCAGACACACACACCCAGCAATATACCTCTACAGGTCAGATACACACACCCAGCAATATACCTCTACAGGTCAGATACACACACCCAGCAATATACCTCTACAGGTCAGACACACACACACACCCAGCAATATACCTCTACAGGTCAGACACACACACCCAGCAATATACCTCTACAGGTCAGATACACACACACCCAGCAATATACCTCTACAGGTCAGATACACACACCCAGCAATATACCTCTACAGGTCAGACACACACACCCAGCAATATACCTCTACAGGTCAGACACACACACCCAGCAATATACCTCTACAGGTCAGACACACATACCCAGCAATATACCTCTACAGGTCAGACACACACACCAGCAATATACCTCTACAGGTCAGATACACACACCCAGCAATATACCTCTACAGGTCAGATACACACACACCCAGCAATATACCTCTACAGGTCAGATACACACACACCCAGCAATATACCTCTACAGGTCAGATACACACACACCCAGCAATATACCTCTACAGGTCAGATACACACACACACACCCAGCAATATACCTCTACAGGTCAGATACACACACACACCCAGCAATATACCTCTACAGGTCAGACACACACACCCAGCAATATACCTCTACAGGTCAGATACACACACCCAGCAATATACCTCTACAGGTCAGATACACACACACCCAGCAATATACCTCTACAGGTCAGATACACAACACACCCAGCAATATACCTCTACAGGTCAGATACACACACACACCCTGCAATATACCTCTACAGGTCAGATACACACACACACCCAGCAATATACCTCTACAGGTCAGACACACACACCCAGCAATATACCTCTACAGGTCAGATACACACACCCAGCAATATACCTCTACAGGTCAGATACACACACACCCAGCAATATACCTCTACAGGTCAGATACACACACACCCAGCAATATACCTCTACAGGTCAGATACACACACACCCAGCAATATACCTCTACAGGTCAGATACACACACCCAGCAATATACCTCTACAGGTCAGATACACACACACCCAGCAATATACCTCTACAGGTCAGATACACACACACACCCAGCAATATACCTCTACAGGTCAGATACACACACCCAGCAATATACCTCTACAGGTCAGATACACACACACCCATGGATATACGAACGCACACATACACACACTCATATAAATCATTTCTGCCTCATGTAATGTGTTGTGTCTCCTCTAAGTTGTATTGTGTGTGTTCTCTCTAGGTGACTCTCAGTTATGGGCTGTTTGAGAACAAGATGAACAGTGTGGAGCTGAATAGACTCTTCTCCAAGGAGGATGATCCCTCCAGGTCAGTACCAACCTGTCCTCATTCCAAGAAACCTTGAAAAAAAACACACCAGGGTTGCAATATTCCGGTAACTTTCCCAAAAATCCCAGGCTTTCCAGAAATCCTGCTTGGTGGATTCCAGAATTCCTTGCTTATTCCCTCCTGATTCCTGTAGTTTTACAACCAGGATTTCTGTAAAACTTTTGGGAAACTCTAGAGGGGGAGATCCTTCTCCTCTGCCTGCTGGGGTACAAGTTCAAAATGTCCCAACATTTATAATAGACCTGGTAGCTATGTGCTGTACATATAGTAGAGGTAAAGTTACTAGGCAACAGGATAGACAATAGGCAGTGGCAGCAGCATATGTGGTGAGTGTGAAAGTGTGTGTGTGTGTGAGTGTATGTGTGTGTGTGGCATCAGTGTGCATGTAACGTGTGTGTGGGCATATGTAGTGTGTGTGTGTGTGTGTGTCTATACGGTATGTGTGTGTGTTGGTGTGTCAGTGTAAGTATGTGTGAGTGTGTGGGTAGAGTCCAGTGTATGTGCATAGAGTCAGTGCAAGTGAGGTAGTTAAAAAAGGGTCAATGCAGGTAGTCTGGATAGATATTTGATTAGCTATTTAGCAGCCTTGTTTAGCAGTCTCATGGTTTCGGGGGTAGACGCTGTTCAGGGTCCTGGTAAGACTTGTCATGTACAGTCGTGGCCAAAAGTTTTGAGAATGACACAAATATACATTTTCATGAAGTCTGCTGCCGGAAACATGTGCCGTAATCATTGCTTTGCACAAAAAGGGCTTCACAGGCAAGGATATTGCTGCCAGTAAGAATGCACCTAAATCAACCATTTATCGGATCATCAAGAACTTCAAGGAGAGCGGTTCAATTGTTGTGAAGAAGGCTTCAGGGCACCCAAGAAAGTCCAGCAAGCGCCAGGACTGTCTCCTAAAGTTGATTCAGCAAATGGGATCGGGGCACCACCAGTACAGAGCTTGCTCAGTAATGGCAGCAGGCAGGTGTGAGTGCATCTGCACGCACAGTGAGGCAAAGACTTTTGGAGGATGGCCTGGTGTCAAGAAGGGCAGCAAAGAAGCCACTTCTCTCCAGGAAAAACATCAGGCACAGACTGATATTCTGCAAAAGGTACAGGGATTGGACTGCTGAGGACTGGGGTAAAGTCATTTTCTCTGATGAATCCCCTTTCCGATTGTTTGGGGCATCCGGAAAAAAGCTTGTCCGGAGAAGACAAGGTGAGCGCTACCATCAGTCCTGTGTCATGCCAACAGTAAAGCATCCTGAGACCATTCATGTGTGGGGTTGCTTCTCAGCCAAGGGAGTGGGCTCACTCACAATTTTGCCTAAGAACACAGCCATGAATAAAGAATGGTACCAACACATCCTCCGAGAGCAACTTCTCCCAACCATCCAGGAACAGTTTGGTGACGAACAATGCCTTTTCCAGCATGATGGAGCACCTTGCCATAAGGCAAAAGTGATAACTAAGTGGCTCGGGGAACAAAACATCGATATTTTGGGTCCATGGCCAGGAAACTCCCAGACCTTAATCCCATTGAGAACTTGTGGTCAATCCTCAAGAGGCGGGTGGACAAACAAAAACCCACAAATTCTGACAAACTCCAAGCATTGATTATGCAAGAATGGGCCGCCATCAGTCAGGATGTGGCCCAGAAGTTAATTGACAGCATGCCAGGGCGGATTGCAGAGGTCTTGCAAAAGAAGGGTCAACACTGCAAATATTGACTCTTTGCATCAACTTCATGTAATTGTCAATAAAAGCCTTTGACTCTTATGAAATGCTTGTAATTATACTTCAGTATTCCATGGTAACATCTGACAAAAATATCTAAAGACAGTGAAGCAGCAAACTTTGTGGAAATTAATATTTGTGTCATTCTCAAATATTTTGTCCACGACTGTATATGCATGTGTACGGCCTTCACAGATGCTGTAAAAAGAACAATCATCTTACTTGTCGATTCAATGTTAATTCATTGTATTTCTGTACATTTAATAATGATATATTTTGTCATTTAGAATGTTCTGTCATTCTTTACAGGTTTAAGACGGTCCACTGTCTACTCTATCCACTGACCAGCTGGTGCCCTTGAAGACTCCAACTCCCAGCAGCACCTGTGCCTCCTGAGATTTTCCAAAATGTTGTCAGCACTTCCTGGATTCTCTGGGTGCATCTCAATAATCTCTCTTTTCTCCTGAAGTGTACACTCGTTTACTACTTCCAACAAATCTAAAAGTGATGGGTTGGTCAAGGTATGGGCTAGTGGGAGTTTCACCCCTACGTCTTACCCCAGTCATTTACTTTGAAATCAGTGTACAAACTTTGGGAGCAAGGAGAGATAATTGGGACACAGCCCTGGTTTTACATGGAATAACAGGGACTACAAGCACTGGTGCAGAATGCAGCGTGCACTTCCTGTAACCTATCTACTTATTGTAGGAGTTCTATGAGCCCTCCAGAGCCCTTAACAAGACAGCACTTGCATCATGTATTTGGAGGTGTCTATATTTGTTGAACAGAGACCAAAAGAAATAGGAATATACTTTTTTTATAGATTTGTATTACTTCTTATGATGAACTCTGGTGAAATTCACTGCTGTAAAATATCCGCCGTTTTTTGAATCTGTTCTGCAAAAATCTGACTGAATCTGACTGCAAAAATGTTTTGAAATTGTTGGAAAGGCATGTTTTTTTTATTTGAACTCCTTGATGAACTTTAAAAGTGTATTTATGTCCCAGTCTGAGCTGTCTGTACATAGTTCCTGGTTTCTGCAAAGCCTGAAAGAATCATCATGGTTTATACCATGATGCCCTGTGTGTACTGGAGATACAGTGTGTGTGTTTGTGTGTGTTTGTGTGTGTGTGTGTGAGACAAGGAGAGTGTGTCAAATGGAGTGTGTAGAAATTAGATCAAAAAATACATTACTAGTATTCTTTTTTTAAATGATGCCCAGCTCATGTGAGGCCTGAGGCAATTGCCTCTTCTGTAAGTCTGTAAGTTACTTAATGGTAAGTCTGCCATTGCCGACGGCACACACCACAACCACTTCAGATTCAGTGAGGCTATGAGCAATGATTTAGGCCAGTGTGTGTGTGTGTGTGTGTGTGTGTGTGTGTGTGTGTGTGTGTGTGTGTGTGTGTGTGTGTGTGTGTGTGTGTGTGTGTGTCATATGAAGGACAGTGAGTAGATCTGAACTACAGATGACAGGCGTGATTCGCTGGGTCGTAGCGGTTCAGGATTCTCAGAGGACTGAGAGGGATACAGGGAATCGGTGAAGGGTTAAATAAGATTGGGAATTGTCAGTGCGTGTGTGTACTCTGTGTGTGTGTTTTCAGTGTGTGAACCCTCTGTGTGTCTATCTCCAGTGGTGCATGGACACCTCTCTCCCCCCATGTTCTCCCAGAGGTATACACAGAAACAGTGAGGGGTGTACTCACCCGTCACCTCAAGGCCACACACTCTCGGTGTGTGTGTGTGTGTTTGTGTGTATGTATCACTGTGTGTTAATGTGTGTATGTGTATAGGTTTGTGTGTGTGACTTAGTGTTTGTGTGTATCTCTGTGTGCTAATGTGTGTGTTTCTGTATCTCTGTGTATGTATGTTTGTGTGTGTGTTAGTGTGTGTATCTTTCTGTTTCTGTGTGTGTGTGTCAGTGTGTGTATCTTTCTGTTTCTGTGTGTGTGTGTGTTAGTGTGTGTATCTTTCTGTTTCTGTGTGTGTGTGTGTGTTAGTGTGTGTATCTTTCTGTTTCTGTGTGTGTGTGTGTGTTAGTGTGTGTATCTCTCTGTTTCTGTGTGTGTGTGTGTGTTAGTGTGTGTATCTTTCTGTTTGTGTGTGTGTGTGTGTTAGTGTGTGTATCTCTCTGTTTCTGTGTGTGTGTGTGTTAGTGTGTGTATCTTTCTGTTTGTGTGTGTGTGTGTTAGTGTGTGTATCTTTCTGTTTGTGTGTGTGTGTGTGTTAGTGTGTGTATCTTTCTGTTTCTGTGTGTGTGTGTTAGTGTGTGTATCTCTCTGTTTCTGTGTGTGTGTTAGTGTGTGTATCTTTCTGTTTCTGTGTGTGTGTGTGTTAGTGTGTGTATCTTTCTGTTTCTGTGTGTGTGTGTGTTAGTGTGTGTATCTTTCTGTTTCTGTGTGTGTGTGTGTTAGTGTGTGTATCTCTCTGTTTCTGTGTGTGTGTTAGTGTGTGTATCTTTCTGTTTCTGTGTGTGTGTGTGTTAGTGTGTGTATCTTTCTGTTTCTGTGTGTGTGTGTGTTAGTGTGTGTATCTCTCTGTTTCTGTGTGTGTGTGTGTCAGTGTGTGTATCTCTCTGTTTCTGTGTGTGTGTGTCAGTGTGTGTATCTTTCTGTTTCTGTGTGTGTGTGTGTGTCAGTGTGTGTATCTCTCTGTTTCTGTGTGTGTGTTAGTGTGTGTATCTTTCTGTTTCTGTGTGTGTGTGTGTTAGTGTGTGTATCTTTCTGTTTCTGTGTGTGTGTGTTAGTGTGTGTATCTCTCTGTTTCTGTGTGTGTGTGTCAGTGTGTGTATCTTTCTGTTTCTGTGTGTGTGTGTCAGTGTGTGTATCTCTCTGTTTCTGTGTGTGTGTGTCAGTGTGTGTATCTCTCTGTTTCTGTGTGTGTGTGTCAGTGTGTGTATCTCTCTGTTTCTGTGTGTGTGTTTCACCAAGGAGAAGGGACTTACTCTCCACAGTATGACTCATATCCTCTCTGGTCTCAGAGGTGGTGTTACATCATGACAGTCCTGTGTAGCTCAGTTGGTAGAGCATGGTGCTTGCAACGTCAAGGTTGTGGGTTTGATTCCCGTGGGGGACCAGTACAAAAATGTATTCACTCACTACTGTAAGTCACTCTGGATAAGAGTGTCTGTTAAATGACTACAGTGTAAAATGTTAGGAACTGAACCAAGCGTGTGTGTGATGCACAGAGATACTGTAAAATGTGTGTACTGGTACTCTGTAAAAGGCAGGGATTGGTCCACCGTAGGGGTGAAATGGCCCCAGGCTGTGATAGTTGGAGTGTAGCACTCACTGTTGTGTTTGTGTTGCTCTCAGCGCTGCAGTTTCATCTTCTGTCCGTCTCATGAAACGGCTATACAGGATTCTAAAAGGTCGTCAGCGAGAGAATAGAGTCGCCCTGGGTCTCAACGAATCACAATGTTCCATTTAAGACCTCTCTAGACCTTTCTACATCCCCTGGCTGAGCGGAGTGTGTCTGGAGAGAACGACTGAACAAAGATATTCTCATCTCTTAGTATTTGTGTGTCCATTGACCCTAAATAACACCCTAACTAACCCACAATTCCAAGCCTAAACTCTTGTTTAAAGAAGAATGGGGAACAAGACAGAATGGGGAACAAGACAGAATGGCAAACAAGACAGAATGGGGAACAAGACAGAATGGGGAACAAGACAGAATGGGGAACAAGACAGAATGGGGAACAAGACAGAATGGGGAACAAGACAGAATGGCAAACAAGACAGAATGGCGAACAAGACAGAATGGGGAACAAGACAGAATGGCAAACAAGACAGAATGGGGAACAAGACAGAATGGCAAACAAGACAGAATGGCACATTTTTTGCACACATTTGTTTAGATCCCAGTTAGTGAGCATTTCTCCTTAGCCAAGATAATCCATCCACCTGACAGGTGTGGCATATCAAGAAGCTGATTAAACAGCATGATCATTACACGGGTGCAGGTTGTGCTGGGGACAATAAAAGGCTACTTTAAAATGTGCAGTTTTGTTACACAACACAATGTCTCAAGTTGAGGGAGCGTGAAATTGGCATGCTGACTGCAGGAATGTCCACCAGAGCTGTTGCCAGATAATTATATGTTAATTCTTTAATTACAATAAGCCGCCTCCAAAATCGTGTTAGAGAATTTGGCAGTACTTTCATCCGGCCTCATAACCGCAGGCCACGTGTAACCACGCCAGCCCAGGACCTCCACATCTGGCTTCTTCACCTACAGGATCGTCTGAGACTAGCCACCCGGACAGCTGATGAAAATGTGGGTTTGCACAACCGAATAATTTCTGCACAAACTGTCAGAAACCGTCTCAGGGAAGGTGATCTGCGTGCTCGTCATCCTCTCCAGGGTCTTGACCTGACTGCAGTTCAGCGTCGTAACCAACTTCAGTGGACAAATGCCCCCCTTTGATGGTCACTGGCCCGCTGGAGAGGTGTGCTCTTCATGGATGAATCCTGGTTTCAACTGTACCGGGCAGATGGCAGACAGCATGTATGGTGTCGTGTGGGTGAGCAGTTTGCTGATGTCAACGTTGTGAACAGAGTGTCCCATGGTTGTGGTGGGGTTATGGTACGGGCAGGCATAATGCTACGGACAACTAACACAATTGCATTTTATTAATGGCAATTTGAATGCACAAGACCCATTGTTGTGCCATTCATCCGCCACCATCACCTCATGTTTCAGCATGGTAATGCACGGCCCCATGTCACAAGGACCTGTTCACAACTCCTGGAAGCTGAAAATGTCCCAGTTCTTCCATGGCCTTCATAGTCACCAGACATGTCACCCATTCAGCATGTTTGGGATGCTCTGGATCGACGTGTACGACAGCGTGTTCTAGTGTTCTAGTTCCCGCCAAAATACAGAAACTTCGCACACCCATTGAAGAGGAGTGGGACAACATTCCACAGGCCACAATCAACAGCCTGATCAACTCTATGCAAAGGAGATGTGTCACGCTGCATGAGGCAAATGGTGGTCACACCAGATACTGATCCACGCCCCTACCTTTTTTTAAGGTATCTGTGACCAATGGGTGCATATCTGTATTCCCAGTCATGTGAAATCCATAAATCAGGACCTAATGAATTTGTTTCAATTGACAGATTTCCTTTTCCTTATATGAACTATAACAGTAAAATCTTTGAAATTGTTGCATGTTGCGTTTATGTTTTTGTTCAGTGTACATTGCTTTGGCAATGTAAACATATTTTCCCCATGCCAATAAAGCCCTTTGAATAGAATTTAATTGAGAGAGAGAGGGAGATTAGAGCATGAGAGAGGGAGATTAGAGCATGAGAGAGGGAGATTAGAGCATGAGAGAGGGAGATTAGAGCATGAGAGAGGGAGATTAGAGCATGAGAGAGGGAGATTAGAGCATGAGAGAGGGAGATTAGAGCATGAGAGAGGGAGATTAGAGCATGAGAGAGGGAGATTAGAGCATGAGAGAGGGAGAGAAGAGCATGAGAGAGGGAGATTAGAGCATGAGAGAGGGAGATTAGAGCATGAGAGAGGGAGATTAGAGCATGAGAGAGGGAAAGAAGAGCATGAGAGAGGGAGATTAGAGCATGAGAGAGGGAGATTAGAGCATGAGAGAGGGAGATTAGAGCATGAGAGAGGGAGAGAAGAGACCAAGAGTGAAAGAGCATAGGGAGAGTGCTCAGAAATATACCACAAAGAAACTAAAAGTGGGAAACTTAGTTGATTGGCTCATTCAAACCACATCCAGTCAGAGTTCTGTTCAATTCGAGAGGTTACCATAGTGACACACATGTACTGTAGCTGGTGGGGTCCATTGGAGCAGAGGAGAAGTTGTGACTATTTGTAGTTTTTAGGAAACAAAAAATATATTGAAGAATGATTCATTTACAGTAGGTGTTCTTTCTGAGATAGACCTCCTCATTGGCTAAATACTGTAACTAGGTAACTTAGTCCAGCTTGAGGAGTGGCACATCAGACTCATCTGGACTGGCAGAGAAAGTGCTGTCAAGTGGAGAGGTTGCCATAGTGACACATGTAGCTGGTGTGCTCCAGTAGAGTGGGGAAGAAGAGGGGAGAGGAGAGAGAAAAGAGAGAAGAGAAGGGAGAAAAGGAGAAAAGGAGAGAAGGAGAGGAGACAGTAGCGAGAAGAGCCATTGACTCATCAATGAGTGAGCTGTTAACTTCATTGAGATGGTCATTGACTGATGGGTGCATGGTTTGTGTGTGCATGTGTGTGTGAGAGAGAGTTTTTGTGTTCAAACGTGTGTGTGTGTGTGTGTGTGTCAGAGAGAGAAATAGCGTGACGGAGAGCTTGTGTGCTGCACTAAGGGAGATGGAGAGTCCTTTTAGAGATTGCTGCTGGCTAGTTCAGTGCTATCCAAAGCTGCTTTATTAGGCTGGGGGGAGTGTGTATGTGTGTAGGGTGTGTGTGCATATTGTCCTCCCTTTATTAGGTTCCAACTCAACAACCCTCACTGCTACTTCCATGGAGACAGCACAGCGCTGTGGCCCTGCTGGGGCTCTCTCTCTCTCTCTCTCTCTCTCTCTCTCTTTCTCTCTTTCTCTCTCTCTCTCTCTACCTCTCTCTACCTCTCTACCTCTACCTCCCTCCGCCATCTCACAAACACAGCTTTTGAAAATACACTATATATACAAATGTATATTCAAAGAATCGAGCACACAGCCATGCAATCTCCATAACCAAACATTGGCAGTAGAATGGTCCATACTGAAGAGCTCAGTGACTTTCAACATGGCATCGTCATAGGATGCCACCCTTCCAACAAGTCACTTCGTCAAATTTCTGTTATTGTGAAGCGAAAACGTCTAGGAGCAACAACGGCTCCACTGCAAAGTGGTAGGCCACACAAGCTCACAGCACGGGACCGCCAAGTGCTGAAGCACGTAAAAATCATCTGTCGTTGGCAGTGGCGATTTTAGCATGTAAATCTTGGTGGGGCAAACAAAACAAAAAAATGTGGGATGCATGTCATCAAAGCCACTACACATCACTAAACAGTTGATTAATTGCACTATAACGGTGAAAACGGTGCCCAAAACTGTTAGTCCCAACAGCAGTCCCAACACCTTACCACTGCTACATTCGATAATTACATTTCTCTAAAACAGGTTATAGGCTATATGTGCACCACCAAGTCAGAACAGTAGGTGGAATTAAGAGGGGAAAATAGACCAAATTATTAGGCTGAGGCACTGATAGGTTTTATCTTACATTTTTCTCCATTATTTCTCTTCATATGACAAGGATTTGCCAGTAGATTGTCGACTTGATTCATGATGATGACGACTACTAGCGAAGATTTTGAAAGTATGATGTTGACATGATCAGTCCAATCAAAACTACTGTAGATATAATGTGATTAGATGTGATTTTATCTGTGGCCAATGACCTTGAGCCTTCTTGGATGAGCACTTCTAATGTAACTCTATTGCAGCACCCAAGGGGCTTGAATTTTCGAGCTCTACCCTTAGACTTGGCGGTGACTTATTGTCCCCATGAGTGACAGAACATTGAGCCAATCACGGTGCAACTAGAGTACCTTACCAACCCCTATTTTCCGCTGGCTGCCCCACTACCACAGATAGCATAGAGCTAGGCTGAAATACCTGCATTTTGGAGCTGCCTTGCTCAACAAAGCAAAAAGAGACCATGTTTGAATGCGGATTTATTAACTCAATGATTTATTTTAATTTTTTACACTGTTTGCAAACTGATATGTCACACATATTAATGTCAGAATAACATCCAGAAAATGTAAGCCCCCTCCCCCAAAAACACACTATATATATATATATATATATTTTTTTTTTTTTTTTGCTAGAAATGTGGGGCTCAAAACAAGTGGGGCTCTGCCCTGAATGACAGGTCACCACTGGTCCTCTGTTGCAACACTCACTACCTAGTTCAAAACGGCCTCTGGAAGCAACATCAGCACAATAACTGTTTGTCGGAAGCTTTATGAAATGGGTTTCAATGGCCGAGCAGCCGCATACAAGCCTAAGATCACCATGCGCAATGATAAGCGTTGGCTGGAGTGGTGTAAAGCTCGCTGCCATTGGACTCTGTAGCAGTGGACATGCGTTCTCTGGAGTGATGAATCACGCGTCACCATCTGACAGAGGAATTTGGATTTGGCGGATGCCAGGAGAACGCTACCTGCCCCAGTGTATAGTGATAACTGTAAAGTTAGATGGAGTCATGGTTCTGGCTAGGCCCCTTAGTTCCAGGGAAGGGAAATCTTTACGCTACAGCATACAATGACATTCTAGATAATTCTGTGCTTCCAACAGTTTGGGGAAGGCCCTTTCCTGTTTCAGCATGACTATGCCCCCGTGCACAAAGCGAGGTCCAGAAATGGTTTGTCGAGATCGGTGTGAAAGAACTTGACTGGCCTGCACAGTGCCCTGACCTCAACCCCATCGAACACCTTTGGGATGAATTGGAATGCTGACTGCCAGGCCTAATCGCCCAACATCAGTGCCCAAACTCACTAATGCTCTTGTGGCTGAATGGAAGCAAGTCCCCACAGCAATGTTCCAACATCTAGTGGAAAGCCTTCCCAGAAGAGTGGAGGCTGTTATAGCAGCAAAGGGGGACTAACTCCATATATTAATGCCCATGATTTTTGAATGAGATGTTCAACATACCAAATGCATTCTACATAAATATATGCACACAAAGATTGCATATATATTCATAGCCATGACTAACTATAAAAATATGTCTACATACTGCACACACACACACACACACACACACACACACACACACACACACACACACACACACACACACACACACACACACACACAACACTGATTGTGTAGGCAAGATTGGAGGAGAGAAAATGAGGCAATGAGTGAAAGAGCAATTACAAGAAAGAGGGGAGGGAACAAGGTAGTGTGTTAGAGACTAAATGAACTCCCTGAGCCAGATGGGGAAGAGGGAGATCCTCCTTTTCTTTTTTTATCTTCCTTTCATCAAAAAACTAAAGACTGCCCTTTTCACCAGCTGTGAGGCCGCGATACCAGTACCAACCACCAGGGTGCAGCACCTTATCAATCAATCCAATGCAGCGCTAATAGTATACAATGACGGCTATGCTCGAACAAGATAAACACATTCAAGGATGGGGCCTTCTAGTCAAAGAGTCAAGGCCGCAATTACCTTAGTGTGCAATATAGCAAGAGCGGTTCTTGGAATTTCTCTAGCTGGCTTGTGTGTTGAGAAAGCTAGAGAGAGATAGAGAGAGAGCGATGGGGGAGAGAGAGAGAACAGGACGAAGGTTGTTGGGGAGGGAGAGCAAGAGAGAAAGAGAGAGAACAGGAAGATGGGTGGTAGGGAGGGAGAGAGAGAAAGAGAGAGGGTGTGTGTGACAGAGAGATAGAGGGATAGAAGGAGAGAAAGAGAGAGACAGAGAGGAGAGAGAAAAAGAGAGAGAGTCCAGGGGAGATTGAGAGAAATAGAGAGAGAGGAGAAAGAGAGAGAGAGAGAGAGAGAGAGAGAGAGAGAGAGGAAGATAGAGAGAGAGGAAGATAGAGGGATACATTTGAGAAACAGAGAGAGAAGAGAGAGAGAGAGGAAGATAGAGGGATAAATGAGGGAAACAGAGAGAGGAGAGAGAGGGATACATGAGAGAAACAGAGAGAGGAGAGAGGGGGACTGAGGGAGAGGAGAGAGGAAAAGAGAGAGAGAGGTTGGTGTGATGTGAGCTGAGAAAGGAGAACATCAAAAGGAAGTGAACTAACTGGCTCACATGGTTACCATGGCGCCCGTGCACCCCCAGCGGTGATGCCAACTCTGTGCACCCAAACACCTTTGAAGCACCGAAGGAGGTTAGGAAGCTTCCATTTTGAGGTGCAGCTGACAGACTAACATGACATGGGGGATCGGATGGGGTGCATCTCAATAGTCTAATGTGGCTTCATCTCTCTCCTCATGTCCTCCCTTTCATCTGCAGTGATCTGATTGAATGGACAAAAACAAATCAAATCCCCTGGTAGGACTTATGTATTTTCATTTAAATCTCCTGTCTTTCAGATGGGTGAGAAGGAGAGAAGGTGAGAAGGAGAGAAGGTGGGAAGGAGAGAAGGTGAGAAGGAGAGAAGGTGAGAAGGAGAGAAGGTGAGAAGGAGAGAAGGTGAGAAGGAGAGAAGTGGAGACTGTAGGGGAAGGAGAGGAAGCCACTTTTTGAAAAACTTTTGAGATGAACCCATAACCTACCTGTTGAAGCTGACACCTACAGCACCCGATGTCACAGGAAGGCCAAAAAGATCATCAAGGACATCAACCACCCGAGCCACTGCCTGTTCACTCCGCTATCATCCAGAAGGCAAGGCCAGTACAGGTGCATCAAAGCTGGGACCAAGAGACTGAAACATCTATCTCAAGGCCATCAGATTGTTAAATAGCATCACTAGCTGGCCTCCACCCAGTGCCCTGTCCTGAACTTAGTCACTGTCACTAGCCGGCTACCACCTGGTTACTCAACCCTGCACCTTAAAGGCTGCTGCTCTATGTACATAGACATGGAATCACTAATCACTTTAATAATGTTTACATACTGCTTTACTCATCTCATATGTATTTACTGTATTCTATTCTACTGTATTTTAGTCAATGCCACTCCGACATTGCTCGTCCTAATATTTATGTATTTCTTAATTCCATTATTTGACTTTTACATTTGTGTGTATTGTTGTGAATAGTTAGATATTACCTCACTGTTGGAGCTAGGAACACAAGCATTTCTCTACACCCACAATAACATCTGCTACATATGTGTATGTTACCAATAACATCTGCTACATATGTGTATGTTACCAATAACATCTGCTACATATGTGTATGTTACCAATAACATCTGCTACATATGTGTATGTTACCAATAACATCTGCTACATATGTGTATGTTACCAATAACATCTGCTACATATGTGTATGTTACCAATAACATCTGCTACATATGTGTATGTTACCAATAACATCTGCTACATATGTGTATGTTACCAATAACATCTACTACATATGTGTATGTTACCAATAACATCTACTACATATGTGTATGTTACCAATAACATCTACTACATATGTGTATGTTACCAATAACATCTACTACATATGTGTATGTTACCAATAACATCTGCTACATATGTGTATGTTACCAATAACATCTACTACATATGTGTATGTTACCAATAACATCTGCTACATATGTGTATGTTACCAATAACATCTGCTACATATGTGTATGTTACCAATAACATCTGCTACATATGTGTATGTTACCAATAACATCTGCTACATATGTGTATGTTACCAATAACATCTACTACATATGTGTATGTTACCAATAACATCTACTACATATGTGTATGTTACCAATAACATCTGCTACATATGTGTATGTTACCAATAACATCTACTACATATGTGTATGTTACCAATAACATCTACTACATATGTGTATGTTACCAATAACATCTGCTACATATGTGCATGTTACCAATACAATTTGATTTAGTGAAGTTATATATCTTTGGCAACCTGTGGCTGTATGCATCTCTAATTTGGATCCCTAATGGTTAAGTTTCATGTAGCAGGTCAGGAAGGCAGGCAGACGGGTAGAGACACAGGGCAGGAAGGCCGGCAGACGGGTAGAGACACAGGGCAGGAAGGCAGGCAGACGGGTAGAGACACAGGGCAGGAAGGCAGGCAGACGGGTAGAGACACAGGGCAGGAAGGCAGGCAGACGGGTAGAGACACAGGGCAGGAAGGCAGGCAGACGGGTAGAGACACAGGGCAGGAAGGCAGGCAGATGGGTAGAGACACAGGTCAGGAAGGCAGGTAGACGGGTAGAGACACAAGGCAAGAAGGCAGGTAGACGGGTAGAGACACAGGGCAGGAAGGCAGGCAGACGGGTAGAGACACAGGGCTGGAAGGCAGGCAGACGGGTAGAGACACAGGTCAGGAAGGCAGGTAGACGGGTAGAGACACAGGGCAGGAAGGCAGGCAGACGGGTAGAGACACAGGGCAGGAAGGCCGGCAGACGGGTAGAGACACAGGGCAGGAAGGCAGGCAGACGGGTAGAGACACAGGGCAGGAAGGCAGGCAGACGGGTAGAGACACAGGGCAGGAAGGCAGGCAGACGGGTAGAGACACAGGGCAGGAAGGCAGGCAGACGGGTAGAGACACAGGGCTGGAAGGCAGGCAGACGGGTAGAGACACAGGTCAGGAAGGCAGGTAGACGGGTAGAGACACAGGGCAGGAAGGCAGGCAGACGGGTAGAGACACAGGGCAGGAAGGCAGGCAGACGGGTAGAGACACAGGGCATAAGGCAGGCAGACGGGTAGAGACACAGGGCAGGAAGGCAGGCAGACGGGTAGAGACTCAGGGCAGGAAGGCAGGCAGACGGGTAGAGACTCAGGTCAGGAAGGCAGGTAGACGGGTAGAGACTCAGGGCAGGAAGGCAGGCAGACGGGTAGAGACTCAGGGCAGGAAGGCAGGCAGGCAGACGGGTAGAGACACAGGTCAGGAAGGCAGGTAGACGGGTAGAGACACAGGGCAGGAACGCAGGCAGACGGGTAGAGACTCAGGGCAGGAAGGCAGGCAGGCAGACGGGTAGAGACACAGGTCAGGAAGGCAGGTAGACGGGTAGAGACTCAGGGCAGGAAGGCAGGCAGACGGGTAGAGACTCAGGGCAGGAAGGCAGGCAGGCAGACGGGTAGAGACACAGGTCAGGAAGGCAGGTAGACGGGTAGAGACTCAGGGCAGGAAGGCAGGCAGACGGGTAGAGACACAGGTCAGGAAGGCAGGTAGACGGGTAGAGACACAGGGCAGGAAGGCAGGCAGACGGGTAGAGACTCAGGACAGGAAGGCAGGCATGCAGACGGGTAGAGACACAGGTCAGGAAGGCAGGTAGACGGGTAGAGACTCAGGGCAGGAAGGCAGGCAGACGGGTAGAGACTCAGGGCAGGAAGGCAGGCAGGTAGACGGGTAGAGACTCAGGGCAGGAAGGCAGGCAGACGGGTAGAGACACAGGTCAGGAAGGCAGGTAGACGGGTAGAGACACAGGGCAGGAAGGCAGGCAGACGGGTAGAGACTCAGGACAGGAAGGCAGGCAGGCAGACGGGTAGAGACACAGGTCAGGAAGGCAGGTAGACGGGTAGAGACACAGGGCAGGAAGGCAGGCAGACGGGTAGAGACACAGGGCAGGAAGGCAGGCAGACGGGTAGAGACACAGGGCAGGAAGGCAGGCAGACGGGTAGAGACTCAGGGCAGGAAGGCAGGCAGACGGGTAGAGACACAGGTCAGGAAGGCAGGTAGACGGGTAGAGACACAGGGCAGGAAGGCAGGTAGACGGGTAGAGACACAGGGCAGGAAGGCAGGCAGACGGGTAGAGACACAGGGCAGGAAGGCAGGCAGACGGGTAGAGACTCAGGACAGGAAGGAAGGCAGACGGGTAGAGACACAGGGCAGAAAGGCAGGTAGACGGGTAGAGACACAGGGCAGGAAGGCAGGCAGACGGGTAGAGACACAGGGCAGGAAGGCAGGCAGGCAGACGAGTAGAGACACAGGGCAGGAAGGCAGGCAGACGGGTAGAGACTCAGGGAAGGAAGGCAGGCAGACGGGTAGAGACTCAGGGCAGGAAGGCAGGCAGACGGGTAGAGACTCAGGGCAGGAAGGCAGGCAGACGGGTAGAGACACAGGTCAGGAAGGCAGGCAGACGGGTAGAGACTCAGGGCAGGAAGGCAGGCAGGCAGACGGGTAGAGACACAGGGCAGAAGGCAGGCAGACGGGTAGAGAAACAGGACAGGAAGGCAGGCAGACGGGTAGAGACACAGGTCAGGAAGGCAGGCATCTGTTGTGAATCTGATGGACCCATAGAATAATAATTCCTAGCTGAAGACAGTCTCTAAGCATCTGTTGTGAATCTGATGGACCCATAGAATAATAATTCCTAGCTGAAGACAGTCTCTAAGCATCTGTTGTGAATCTGATGGACCCATAGAATAATAATTCCTAGCTGAAGACAGTCTCTAAGCATCTGTTGTGAATCTGATGGACCCATAGAATAATAATTCCTAGCTGAAGACAGTCTCTAAGCATCTGTTGTGAATCTGATGGACCCATAGAATAATAATTCCTAGCTGAAGACAGTCTCTAAGCATCTGTTGTGAATCTGATGGACCCATAGAATAATAATTCCTAGCTGAAGACAGTCTCTAAGCATCTGTTGTGAATCTGATGGACCCATTGGGTGTGATTATTTTATGTCCCCAAATGAGGATTTGTAGAATTATCAAAGGTGCATTTCCTGGTTGCTAAAATTCTAATAGTTTGCCTAATTTCAGTTTATGTAACAATGTGTAGAGAATCATTGTACCATCTAAACCACTGTGAAATATCTTTTCAATAACCCAAAATATTGTTTTTTCAGCTGTTTGAAGCTGGTGTACAAAACCGAAAGTAAATGACTCAAAAACTAAACTTGAGAATGGAAAGCAGAGAAATAGCGCACGTAGAACAGATCTACCACTTCTTAGACTTGCTTTCAATGAGAATGACAGATCTATAACTCACATTTCTATGTGCATTTGGTCACGTCTCCCAAAAAGAATACACATTGCAGCTTTAAAACATCTATTCTGAGCTACTGTACCAAAAGAGAAACACAGGAACAAGACTTCAAAACAATACGTATGATTGGAGCACCAACGTACGTCCGCAGTCTGTCCCTACTCTGCTTTCCATACATTTCTCTCCTCTCTCTCCTTTTTTCTTCCAGATTAATCCCTCTTGACATTTTCATTTTTCCATCCGGCAGGTTTTCTTCGAGCCCGTCAGCCATGCCTCTCGTCCGCCGTACACGGCATCTCGCAGTTCTCTCACGCTTCCGTTGCTCGGGGCGACCAGGCGTTGACGGGGCCGTCCTGGACGGTGCCTGGCCAGTTCTGTGTGTGTGTTACTAATAGTAACCCTCTCTCCCTGGTCTTCTTATTCTGACAGTCTATCTGGGATGTTCATACACCTCACCTGAGATAAATTATAGGGGTCAGGTCAGGCATATTCTCGGCCACCCGTACTACCATCTCGCCCAATGGAGAACTCGATTAGGACCCCACTCAGAGGGCCAGGGAAATGGAGGGAGCGAAAACACACAGGATCTGCATGAATAAATACACACACACACTACAACACACACACTTAACCATATGGAGATGTAAACAGACATACACGCACAGGGTCGTACGTTTAGCAGGGGGTGGAGGTAGGTCAGAGGGAACGCCTCCTCCACCATTTTCAAACACAGAAGTGTGTGAGAGAGCTTTCTCCCCTCTATTCTATGCATCCATGAGGGCTCTACTCGGTTCAGTTTCTGGTCAGTTTCTCTATAGTTATGATGTAGTGTTCCATTACAACACATGAATTCAACCTGATTCCCACTCCTACATCCAGCAGGCACTCACATCATATCATTCACACACTCCTTAATGGGAATATTTGAGTTAAAGCCCATTGACTCATCTGGCTTCTCTTTGTAGATATTTTTCATTACTGTGCCACAGAGACAAGCCTGCCAGACTGATAGAGAGTAAGGAGTGATATCAGCTATCTGCACGTCTCTCTCTCTCTCTCTCTCTGTGTCTGTCTGCACACTGTCTTGGCACACGGCTTCTCACCTCGCAGCGCCTGGTTGCTGCTGCACTGGGTTACCATGGGAACGCGGGACTGACTGAGGGAGCGATGAGTAAGGGAACGGAGGAGGGATGGAAAAAGGCCCCCTCTGTTTATTTTTCTCCTTCTCTCTCTCCCTCAGCCCCTTCCACTCTCTCCCTCCCTCCATCCCTCTACCACCTCTCTCCCTCTCTCTTCTTCCCCTCTCTCTCCTTCTTCAGCCTCTCTTCCTCCCCTCTCTATCTCTCACTCCCTCTCTCTCTGGCTCACATTGGTGAGTTATCCATCCACCGGTCAGCTCTCTCTCTCTTCTCCCCATCTCTCTCTCTCTCTCTCTCTCTCTCTCTCTCTCTCCCCCTCTCTTTCTCCTCTCTCTCTCTCTCTCTCTCTCTCTCTCTCTCTCCCCTCTCTTTCTCCCCTCTCTCTCACTCTCCCTCCCCCTCTCTCTCCCTCTCTTTCTCCCTCCCTCTCTTTCTCCCCGTCTCCCCCTCACTCTCTCCCTCTCTCCCTCCCTCTCTTTCTCCCCGTCTCCCCTTCACTCTCTCCCTCTCCCCTCCCTCCCTCCCCTCTCTCTCTCCCTCTCTCTCAACCCTCACTCTCTCCCTCTCTTTCTCCCCCTCTTACCCCCTCCCTCCCCCCCTCTCTCCCTCCCTCCCCATCTCTCTCTGTCTCATGTTGGTGAGTTATCGACACACCCTCCAGCACTCCACAAATTAAAACGTTTTTCATCCACCGTGAAATCTACAATGGCTCATTAAAATACAGGACTTCCCCTGATTTCACACACACACCTATATTGACGATATCACCGCAAGGCCTACAGCTCAATAACAACTAGAGCTGATTGAAAAAGGAACAAACCAAACTGCTTCCTTTATTTGTCTCTCTCTTTCTCTCTGTCTTTTTCTCTCACTTCTCCTCTTTCTCTCTCCACCTCTCTTTCTCTCTCTCCACCTCTCTGTCTCTCTTTCTCTCTCTTCACCTCTCTGTCTCTCTCTCCACCTCTCTTTCTCTCTCTCCACCTCTCTGTCTCTCTCTCCACCTCTCTTTCTCTCTCTTCACCTCTCTGTCTCTCTCTCCACCTCTCTTTCTCTCTCTCCACCTCTCTGTCTCTCTCTCCACCTCTCTTTCTCTCTCTCCACCTCTCTGTCTCTCTCTCCACTCTTTAGCAATTCAACACCACGTACTAAAGCTATATGGAAAATAAACTGGAATTTAGAAGAGAAACAGCTCTCCTCTTTCTCTCGTTAGACCCTCTCTCCTCTTTCTCTCTTTAGACCCTCTCTCCTCTTTCTCTCTTTAGACCCTCTCTCCTCTTTCTCTCTTTTGACCCTCTCTCCTCTTTCTCTCTTTAGACCCTCTCTCCTCTTTCTCTCTTTAGACCCTCTCTCCTCTTTCTCTCTTTAGACCCTCTCTCCTCTTTCTCTCTTTAGACCCTCTCTCCTCTTTCTCTCTTTTTGTCACCTCCTGACCAGTATAAGGTTAATTGGTATTGTAGTTTGGTCAGGACGTGGCAGAGGGTATTCGTTTTATGTGGTTCGGGGTGGTGTGTTTTGTTGAAGGGGCATTTGGTTTAAGTATTCCGGGGTTTTTTGGGCACTGTTTGGTTTTCAGGTATTCTATGATTTTGTCTAGTATGTCTGTTTCTATGTTTGGTTAATTGGGGTTGGGACTCTCAGTTGAAGGCAGGTGTTGTCTATCTGCCTTTGATTGAGAGTCCCATATATGAGGGTGTGTTTGTGTTTGTTATTTGTGGGTGATTGTTCTGTGTTGAGCCTATGCTTTGCCAGACTGTTTGTTGTTGGTCGTTCGTTCTAGTGTTGGTTATTTTGGTATTCATTTTGAAAATAAATAAACGTCAAGATGAGCCTGCACTTACCTGCTGCGTTTTGGTCCTCCTTCACCGACGACAACCCTGACACTTTTGACCCTCTCTCCTCTTTCTCTCTTTTGACCATCTCTCCTCTTTCTCTCTTTTGACCCTCTCTCCTCTTTCTCTATTTTGGCCCTCTCTCCTCTTTCTCTCTTTAGACCCTCTCTCCTCTTTCTCTCTTTAGACCCTCTCTCCTCTTTCTCTCTTTAGACCCTCTCTCCTCTTTCTCTCTTTTGACCCTCTCTCCTCTTTCTCTCTTTAGACCCTCTCTCCTCTTTCTCTCTTTTGACCCTCTCTCCTCTTTCTCTATTTAGACCCTCTCTCCTCTTTCTCTCTTTAGACCCTCTCTCCTCTTTCTCTCTTTAGACCCTCTCTCCTCTTTCTCTCTTTTGACCCTCTCTCCTCTTTCTCTCTTTAGACCCTCTCTCCTCTTTCTCTATTTTGGCCCTCTCTCCTCTTTCTCTATTTTGGCCCTCTCTCCTCTTTCTCTATTTTGGCCCTCTCTCCTCTTTCTCTCTTTTGACCCTCTCTCCTCTTTCTCTATTTTGGCCCTCTCTCCTCTTTCTCTCTTTTGACCCTCTCTCCTCTTTCTCTCTTTTGACCCTCTCTCCTCTTTCTCTATTTAGACCCTCTCTCCTCTTTCTCTCTTTTGACCCTCTCTCCTCTTTCTCTCTTTAGACCCTCTCTCCTCTTTCTCTCTTTTGACCCTCTCTCCTCTTTCTCTATTTTGGCCCTCTCTCCTCTTTCTCTCTTTTGACCCTCTCTCCTCTTTCTCTCTTTTGACCCTCTCTCCTCTTTCTCTCTTTAGACCCTCTCTCCTCTTTCTCTCTTTTGACCCTCTCTCCTCTTTCTCTCTTTAGACCCTCTCTCCTCTTTCTCTCTTTAGACCCTCTCTCCTCTTTCTCTCTTTAGACCCTCTCTCCTCTTTCTCTCTTTAGACCCTCTCTCCTCTTTCTCTCTTTAGACCCTCTCTCCTCTTTCTCTCTTTAGACCCTCTCTCCTCTTTCTCTCTTTAGACCCTCTCTCCTCTTTCTCTCTTTTGACCCTCTCTCCTCTTTCTCTCTTTAGACCCTCTCTCCTCTTTCTCTCTTTAGACCCTCTCTCCTCTTTCTCTCTTTAGACCCTCTCTCCTCTTTCTCTCTTTAGACCCTCTCTCCTCTTTCTCTCTTTTGACCCTCTCTCCTCTTTCTCTCTTTAGACCCTCTCTCCTCTTTCTCTCTTTAGACCCTCTCTCCTCTTTCTCTCTTTAGACCCTCTCTCCTCTTTCTTCTTCCCTCCAGGCTGTCAGTGAAAGTTAGCCACTTTTACTCATTACAACACTTCTCTACACCCATTTGCTTCCAATCTGGCCATCCACTGTAGCCAATGTCATGGTCCACTCCATCCCATGGACACACACACACACACACACACACACACACACACACACACACACACACACACACACACACACACACACACACACACACACACACACACACACACACACAATATCATGGTCCACTCCATCCCATAGACACACATGCACACCCACGCGCATGCACACACACACACACACACACACACACACACACACACACACACACACACACACACACACACACACACACACACACACACACACACACACACACACACACACACACACACACACACACACACACACACACACACACACACACACACACAATGTCATGGTCCAGTCGATCTCTGCAGCCTGGCCGGCTGACCTTCGTCTTCACTGGACTGCCAGTAAGACCAAGCTAACCGAAAATCCTTCACCCCTCCGTCTACCTGTCCGCTGCCTCCCTTACCTCCTTCCTTCCATCTTGTCATCCTTCTACCCCTCCCTCCCTCCAGTCCAACCAACCAGTAGATAGAAGGATGAGAGCTGATCTAGTATCCATCACTGTCTACTATAAGGGGAGATGTGTAGTTAACCAGTTATCCATTCATCTAACATTGATTGGTTGTTGGGGGGTGTCAGTTCATCTGCTGGGCTAGAAGGTTCCTCAGTTCCTCAGTGGAATGTTCACCGTCTCTTCACCACACTCGTTTCTCCAAGTTATTTTCACAATGCTGAACATCTTCCACTGCTTTTCACTCAAAACAAGTTTTTTTTCTGTGGTTCTTTTCCAGCAGCCATAACAGAACAATATTTGGACAGCCCCCTGGCCTCTGCTGATTGGTTGATTCTTGGTCATCAGATTGTGTAATTGGATGATGACAGCGGTACGGAACACTGGGGAGAGATTACTGATGGCTGGGCTCCAGCTGAAGTTGGTGTAGCTAAGATGTATGTAAGAATATGGTGGTTGTCGGGGCGTCGTTTGTGTGTGTGAGATGTCTGAGAGAGATCTGTCTTAATGGTTTTGACCGTATGCTGAAATGTGTGTGTGGGGGAGATGTGTCGTAATGGCTGCGTTTACACAGGCAGCCCAATTCTGATATTTTTCCCACTAATTGGTCTTTTGACCAATCACATCAGATCTTTTCACATGAGATATTTTTCAGAGCTGATCTGATTGGTCAAAAGACCAATTAGTGAAAAAAGATCAGATTTGGGCTGCCTGTCTAAACGTAGCCGATGTGTTTTTAAGAGTTTGTGATAGTATGCTGAAATGTGTGTTTGTACTGTATGTGACTGTGTGTGAACTGTGTGCTTATGTCTTAATGTTTACCTCTGGACCTTGTCTACCTGCTCTTGGCCAGACCTTTTTTCCATCTGCTAAACTGCTGAGAGTCTACCAGAGATAAGCACTAGCCTGCAGCAGTCCATCTCCAACAGTATGAGACAAGCCAACAGCCCCATCTCCTGAGAGGAGCCGCAATGGCCTAACAGTTTCATCTCACTCCCTGTCTTCTCTATGGTAGAAAAGCAGTCCAAGCCCTAATGTGGAGCCATAATTGCAAAATTGCATTTTCAGTTTTCTTTGACCCTCCTCTGTCTCTTACAGTATGTGAAGATAGATAAGCCATGTTGTTAGCAAGACGGACTATCTCTCACAGTGGAGCCGTAATGGTGGAGTTGCCACACAGTCTCAACTGTCCTCTGTAGTTTATTTTATGGACACACAAAGCAACTAGACGTGTTCTTGTCTTCGGCCTGGATTCGTAATGGAGGAGCCTCCGCACAGCTTCTCTCTCCTTACTGTTTTCGGCATGGACAGACAAGCCAAGTCCCTGTGTTCAAAGTGGAGCTGCAATCCGAGGTATTTCCAACACGGTTTCACCATGTTTTCTGTTTTCCTTATGGCCAGAAAAGCAAAGCTTAGTCTCCATGCTCCAAGTTGAGCCACAATGGCAGAACACCGACCCAGTTTCACCCTCCTCCATGCATTGGGTGGAAGCAGCAGGAGGAGATGGAGGAAATGAACAGTTGGGGAAACTGCCATGGAAGTGAAACAGGCTGTGTCCCAAATGGCACCCTATTCCCTATATTGTGCTCTACTTTTAACCAGAGCCCGATGGCTCGTAGGGAACCGGGTGCCATTTGAGAGGTAATGATACTGATAATGGCTAGAGATAGATAATGTGGGGAGCTACGGAATCTATTTATAGATATTAGTGGCTGGATTAGTGATATGGGAAAAGCCCTGTTTATACCTGCCATTAACACGCATCCTTCATCCTGATCTTGTCCTGATCTTGACCTGACCTTGTCTTACTCACAATCAGATCACAATGCATCTTTTAATGGTTTGGGCGCAATCAGAATGTGGACAAGATCAGGACAAAGGCCGCATGTTAGAACCAGGTCTAAACAGGGCTAATGAAAGGGGTAATGACAGTTAATACATCCCCACTTGGACCAGGAAACAGTGGTTGTTCTGAGTGGTTAAGGGCTCCACAGAGTCCAAACCACGTCCACTCGCCACTTTCTGGAATAGTGGACTGTTGGTTTTCATACTGTGCTTTTTGAATTCTCAGCGCGGCTCAAACAAGTTCTGTATCCGTTAGTTACCACATTCAGATGAATGGAAGCTGTATGTGCAGAGTTGTCTTGGTTGGGAATTATTTGGTAGGTGCGCGGTCAGGCTGTGTGACCCCTGCGGACAGTGGATGGATTAGTGATATGGGAGAGGGGTAATGATGGATAATGCATTCCCATTTGGACCTGTTGGTTCTGAGAGGGATGTGGAGTCACCCAGTTCTCCCCTTGTGGGTCTATCCTTCAAACTGCATGCAAGATGGTAGTTGTTAGGCAATGCCTCAGTTTTCCATTGTAAAGGACGTCACGTCACGCTGCTTGCTAAGCGAGTGCCATTTCCTCCTGATTCATACCTGGCTCCAACCCAGGACCTCTGCCTCGCAAACACATGTGACCGCTCGCCTGAAGCGTTTTACCCAGTAGTGCCAGTGAAAAGCTAGCTATTCTGCAGCGCAAGTGGAGCCACTTCAGACTGAGGAGTGAGTTTCCCAGATCCCCATCTGCCGCAGCAGGAACAACAGATGGGCTGTCGTAAAGTCGTAACGCTGAGAGTCTACTCATGTCTCCATTGGAAATGACTGTTCTCTGCTAGTGTCGGCAAATGTCAGGATGAAGTTGGAAAACAACAAAGACAGAATGCCATGTGGAGTAATGTTGTTATAACTTAACAAAAACAATTCCCACAGTTGCCCAAAAAAAACTTGGTAGAATCAATGTCCCTGCTGCCAAACCTCAAATGCGACTATTGGGGAAGAGACATAGAAAGTTCATTGTTTTGGCTCTAGACGTCATTGTCCATTGTAATTTTGTTTGCTGAGAATATTGGTTAGTATGCATGTTTTTGTTTTTGAGTGTGTCATTTCAAGGCATTTATTTTGACTGCATCCCAAATGGCACCCTATTCCCTTTATAGTGCACTACCTATGACCAGAGCCCATGACCCTATTCACTTTCTAGTGCACTCCTTTTTTTACCCTATGGGCCCTGGTCAAAAGAAGTGCACTATCTAGGTAATAGGGTACAATTTGGGACACAAACTGTGTGTAGGTAGGTATAGTTAGAAAGGGTTGAAGTGACAGGACAAGAGGGTCCCCTAACTATCAAGATGTTAGATCCACCAATTGGATACAATGATTACTCCGACTCTAACCTTAGGTCCCTAGACTATAGTGTACACTCTATTACCTAGAAGTACTGTCCTCAAAGCTGACTGTCATTATCAACTGTCAGTCCTTAGAGATTACAAAGGTTTGACCCTTAGTTTGTCAGCAAAGTAAGAGAGAGTGTGGGTTTCCATGAGCGTTTCGTTGTCTAAAGCGAATTGGATCTCCTCTGTTGTTCATCTATATTCCTCCTGTCGTGTCTTTGGCTATGCCGGATTAAGTGATATGACATGCTAACTTATAAAATGATTTCTCTGTAATTAATATTACCTGATTAAGCTAATCATGTAAATGTAATTAACTAGAAAGTCGGGGCACCACGGAAGAATGTTTATAGAGCTGTTATCTTCCGAATAAACTCTTAAAATACTTTACCTCGATAGCAGTCAATATTAACCCTTGTCTTATTTTCAGTCTCATAATGAAAGTTGTAAATTCTTGGCTATCTTCACGAACCCTGGCTAACAAGTTGAATCAGCAATACAAAATTGGGTTTAATTATTTATTTACTAAATACCTAACTAATCACACAGAATTACAAATACACAGAATACAATGATGTCATACAGAAAACGTCCTGGTGGACGGAACCTGTATGAAAGCTAGTTACACAAAGGAAAGGGGGTTGGGCTTGAATGAAAGAGCGGGAAGATTTAGGAACACAGAAACAGCAGCTATGCTATCGTAAATACATTATCTTATGCATTCTAAATTACCGCCCATTTGGAAAAGGAAAATGCAATAAATATTTACTCTGAGCTGCGCTTCGGTAGATTGGTCGTAGATGCTGGCCGGGTTGGCCAACAGATCTCCCTGTTTTCGGAAGAATGTCAATGGTGGTCCATTGGATACGTGGTGGTATCTTCGTCTGGTTGTTAGACTGGATCCGTCGTCCGTCCTTTCCTAAACCACGTTAGCAGTGGCCGCTGCTAACTCAACGGCTAGGAAGTAGCACTTCTGTAGTGAATAAGCTCAAAGTTCATACCAGTTCATACCAGAGCTCATGCCGAGGTTGGCTTAGTTCTGTACTTGACATGTGTGTCCTTCTAACGTAGAGGCTGCAGACCTCCCGTACTGGAACTACGTGGTTATCTTTTCGTCAAAGGATTATATAGTGGAGAGGGGGAGGGAGGTGTTTCATCGTTTATAACCCCTGTCTCTTCACAGGGTTGGGCCACTGATCGAGCAGGGCACTTTCCTTATGAAAACCCAAATCTCTCATTCGGAAGCTAAAATTACATTTAATCTCCTAACAAACATTTTCAATATCAAACATTTCAATTGCATAACAATTCCATGTGACTCTGATAACTAGAGGGCGTATACTTTCTCAGATACAGTTTATGTCGTCCTGTCATCAGTCATAATGTCTCAGATGACAACCGAACTGACATACATACTCATTACGTTCCCAAGCATATTTCCAACTGGTTTTATTACCAAAATATGTGGTACCTTTCCCCATTTGTTTGATGTTTCCAGACTCTCTATATTTAACACAGGCTATTCAAGTCCTTCAGTAGATTCAGAGAGGGGAAGTGGTAAAAGGTATTTATGGGGGGGGGGTCATAAACCTTACCCACAGGCCAACGTCATGACACTCCTCTCTTCTCCTCTCCTCTCCTCTCCTCTCCTCTCCTCTCCTCTCCTCTCCTCTCCTCTCCTCTCCTCTCCTCTCCTCTCCTCTCCTCTCCTCTCCTCCCTCTCCTCTCCTCTCCTCTCCTCTCCTTTCATCTCCTCTCCTCTGATGTCTTCTCCTCCCCTCTGATCTCCTCTCCTCTCATCTCCTCTCCTTTGAACTCATCTCCTCTGATACCGGTAAATGAGTTCAAGTGAACCCAAGTAACCTCGGAAACGTAATGTTGATCCGTTCATAAAGTAGTCTTCACTAACGACTGCTATGAGAACTACAGTAGTCTTCACCAACGACTGTTATGAGAACTACAGTAGTCTTCACCAACGACTGTTATCAGAACTACAGTAGTCTTCACCAACGACTGTTATCAGAACTACAGTAGTCTTCACCAACGACTGTTATCAGAACTACAGTAGTCTTCACTAACGACTGTTATGAGAACTACAGTAGTCTTCACCAACGACTGTTATCAGAACTACAGTAGTCTTCACCAACGACTGTTATCAGAACTACAGTAGTCTTCACCAACGACTGTTATGAGAACTACAGTAGTCTTCACCAACGACTGTTATCAGAACTACAGTAGTCTTCACCAACAACTGTTATGAGAACTACAGTAGTCTTCACCAACAACTGTTATCAGAACTACAGTAGTCTTCACCAACGACTGTTATCAGAACTACAGTAGTCTTCACCAATGACTGTTACCAGAACTACAGTAGTCTTCACCAACGACTGTTATCAGATCTACAGTAGTCTTCACCAACGACTGTTATCAGATCTACAGTAGTCTTCACCAACGACTGTTATGAGAACTACAGTAGTCTTCACCAATGACTGTTATCAGAACTACAGTAGTCTTCACCAACGACTGTATAAGAACTACAGTAGTCTTCACCAACGACTGTATCAGAACTACAGTAGTCTTCACCAACGACTGTATCAGAACTACAGTAGTCTTCACCAACGACTGTTATGAGAACTACAGTACTCTTCACCAACGGACACTTTCTCATTCACACCACTGTCACCCCCCTTTGTGCAGCTGATGCTGGCTATTTAACAGGGAGTTAAAGTACCCCATCGAGAGGAGAAACACTGAGCCGGTTCAGACAAATTTGGGACCGTCACATGGGCCGTGTGTGAGCCACTGTCCCCTGTAGTGAATCAGGCCATTGAACACCATTCAATCAAATCCAAGCGAGGTCCATTTCTCCACCTGTCTACTTGCCCAGCCAGTCAATGGATGAACTGCCACTGTCCCTCAGTGTCCAGGCCACCTCAGACCCACATCCATCTCCCTGCCATAGGAATCTACAGTATCTAATCCACAACCACCAAGAGCCTCAATGGAGGAATGCATGACACAGTTTCACACTTCCTAATGTCTTCCTGATGGGCAGACATCATGTAGAGGCCTTGTGTCCAGTGCATATCCACAGTTTCCATAGCCAATCACAAATACTCCCCCTAACCTGAGCCATGTGTGGAACGTGTACCTGTACATGTATCCTTGTCGCCCCTAGTCACACAAAGCCTGACTATGACCCCGCTGCAAACCAAAGGTCACAGGTCAACCTAAAGATGTCCCCAATGGACATCACAATGGTAACCAATAACAATACATTACCCCCAACACTTTACCATAACCTTAACGCCGTTGATGTTCCGAGGGCTAAGATCAAACGAGGGGTATCTGAAATGCATTAGGACACTAAAGAATCCAGCAAGCCCCATCTATATTGGATTGGCATAGTAGCTCCTGCCAATAGATAGATAGATAGATAGATAGATAGATAGATAGATAGATAGATAGATAGATAGATAGATAGATAGATAGATAGATAGATAGATAGATAGATAGATAGATAGATAGATAGATAGATAGATAGATAGATAGATAGATAGATAGATAGATAGATAGATAGATAGATAGATAGATAGATAGATAGATAGATAGTCTTCGTTCTATTTAGTGACCAGAGCCTACAGGGAGAACCACAGGGCCGTGGTCAAAAGTCATGCAGTAAATAGAGAATACACTGTCATTTGGACTGCTGCTGTATTCATCCTGAGGGTTTTTTGCCATTGGTGTGGACTATAGAGTGCAGTTTATGAATTCACAGGCAATAATATGAGCTCTTTTAATGATCTCTGCTGTTGGCTTTCTGTAGCTGTTCTCTTCCTCTGAGAGAGAGAGAGAAGGAGAAAGAGATAGAGAGAGAGAGAGGGGAGGGAGAGAGAGAGAGAGAGAAAGAGAGAGAGAGGAAGGGGAGAGAGAGAGAGGAAAGGAGAGAAAGAGAGTGGGGAGGGAGGGGAGGGAGAGAGGGAGAGAGAGAGAGAGAGAGGTAGGGGAGAGAGAGAGAGAGAGAGAGAGAGAGAGAGAAAGACAGAGAGCGAGAGAGAGAGAGAGAGAGAGAGAAAGAGGAGAGAGAGAGAGAAACAGAGAGCGAGAGTAAAAAGTAAAAACAAGCAGGTTCTCATGACAATGAAAGAATGAGGAATTCCTCTGACCTATGATTTCAACACTCATATTCCTCCTAATTTCAACTCGTTACCGGCTAAACACAATCCATTAAGATTGACAGACAGACAAAAGAGAACGAGAGAGAAAAAAAAGAAAGAGAGAGCGAGAGAGAATGTCAGATCCACTGGATATGTCAGTGTGTAGGGGCTAAAACCTTTATCTATGCACACACATGTAGGCCTGAATGTACACACACACACAGGTGACAACAGACAGTAAAGAAGTTGACAACAGACAGTAAAGAAGTTGACAAAAGACAGTAAAGAAGGTGACAACAGACAGTAAAGAAGAAGTTGACAACAGACAGTTAAATAAGAAGGTGACAACAGACAGTAAAGAAGTTGACAACAGGCAGTAAAGAAGTTGACAACAGACAGTAAAATAAGGTGACAACAGACAGTAAAAGAAGAAGTTGACAACAGACAGTAAAGAAGTTGACAACAGACAGTAAAGAAGTTGACAACAGGCAGTAAAGAAGTTGACAACAGACAGTAAAGAAGACGGTGACAACATACAGTAAAGAAGGTGACAACAGACAGTAAAAGAAGACGGTGACAACAGACAGTAAAGAAGGTGACAACAGACAGTAAAGAAGTTGACAACAGACAGTAAAGAAGAAGGTGACAACAGACAGTAAAGAAGAAGTTGACAACAGACAGTAAAGAAGAAGGTGACAACAGACAGTAAAGAAGTTGACAACAGACAGTTAAATAAGGTGACAACAGACAGTAAAGAAGTTGACAACAGACAGTAAAGAAGAAGGTGACAACAGACAGTAAAGAAGTTGACAACAGACAGTAAAGAAGAAGGTGACAACAGACAGTAAAGAAGAAGGTGACAACAGACAGTAAAGAAGGTGACAACAGACAGTAAAGAAGTTGACAACAGACAGTAAA
>NC_138302.1:22062500-22075000 GCF_965601325.2 Salmo salar | reverse complement strand
AGCTCTTGATGCACCGGTACCGCTTGCCATGCGGAAACAGAAAGAACAGTCTATGGCATGGGTGTTTGGAGTCTGTAACGATTTTCCGGGCATTTCACACCGGCTGATATAGAGGTCATGGATGGCAGGGAGCTTGGCCCCAGTAATGTGCTGGGCTGTCCGCACCACCCTCTGTAGCGCCATGCGATAAAGGACGATGCTATTGCCATACCAAGCAGTAATGCAGCCAGACAAGATTCTCAATTGTACAGCTGTAGAGCTTTTTTGAGGGTTTGAGGCCCCATGCCAATGATTTTCAACCTCCTGAGGGAAAAGAGGTGCTGTCGTCGCGCCTTCTTCATGACTGTGCACATGTGTGTGGATCATTTTAAGTAATTAGTGATTTGGACCCCGAGGATCTTGAAGCTCTCGACCCGCTCCACTGCAGCCCTGTCGATGTGGATGGGGGCATGCTCGGCTTTCCGTTTCCTGTGATCCACAATCATCTCCTTTGTCTTGCTGACTTTTAGGGAGAGGTTGTTGTCCTGGCACCATACTGCCAGGTCTCTGACCTCCTCCCTATAGGCTGTCTCATCGTTGTCGGTGATCAGACCTACCACCGTTGTTTCGTCAGCAGTGGTGTTGGAGTCGTGAGCGGCCACACAGTGATGGTTGAACAGGGAGTACAGAAGGGGACTAAGCACGCACCCCTGAGGGGACCCCCGTGTTGAGTGTCAGCGTGGCAGATATGTTGTTGTCTACCCTCACCATCTGGGGTCGGCCCATCAGGAAGTCCAGGATCCAGTCGCAGAGGGAGGTGTTTAGTTCCAGGGTCCTTAGCATAGTGATGAGCGTATAGGGCACTATGGTGTTGAATGCTGAGCTGTAGTCAATGAACAACATTCTCACATAGGTGTTCCTCTTATCCAAGTGGGAGAGGGCAGTGTGGAGTACAATAGAGATTGTGTCATCCGTGGATCTGTTGGGGTGGTATGCGAATTGGAGTGGGTCCAGGGTGTCATGATGGTGTTGATGTGAGCCATGACCAGTCTTTCAAAGCATTTCATGGCTATAGATGTATGTGCTACGGGGCGATAGTCATTTAGACAGGTTACCTTTGCACAAGGACTATGGTGGTCTGCTTGAAACAAGCATGTGTTACAGACAGGGTCAGGGAGAGGTTTAACATGTCAGTGAAAACACTTGCCAAGTGACCAGAGTATGCTCTGAGTACGCGTTCTGGTAATCCATCAGGCCCCGCGACCGTGTGAATGTTAACCTGTTTAAAAGTTAAAAGTCTTACTCACATCGGCTACAGAAAGCAAAATCATACAGTCGTCTGCAACATCTGGTACTCTCATGCATGGTTTAGTGTTGCTTGCCCCAAAGCGAGCATAGAAGGCATTTAGCTTGACATGTAGCCTGTGTTTCCCTTAATAATCTGTGATAGTTTGGAAGCCCTGACACATCTGACGAGCTTCAGGGCCGGCGTAGTAAGATTGGATCTTAGTCCTTTATTGACGTTTTGCCTGTTTGATGGCTCGTCGGAGGTTTCTTATAAGCATCCGGATTAGTGTCCTGCTCCTTGAAAGTTGCAGTTCTAGCCTTTAGCCCAGTTTGGATGTTGCCTGTAATCCATGGCTTCTGGTTGGGGTATTTACAGACATATGGTCACTGTGGGGACAATGTGGTTGACGCACTTATTAAAGAAGCCGGTGACTGATTTGGGAAACTCCTCAATGCTATCGGATGAATCCCGGAACTGTCCTGTAACTTAGCATCTGCTTCATTGGACCACTTCCTTATTGAGTGCGTCACTGGTACTTCCTGTTAGATTTTTTCTATTGTGAACAGGAGGATAGTTATGGTCAGATTTGCCATATGGACGGTGAGGAAGAGCCTTGTATGGGTCTCTGTGTGAGGAGTAAAGGTTATCAAGAGTTTTGTCACCTGTAGTTGCACAGGTGACATGCTGGTAAAAATGAGGGAAAAACGGCTTTAAAATCACCGGCCTCTGGATGTGCATGTTCTTGTTTGCTTATGGCCCTATACAGCTCATTGCGTGCGGTCTTAGGGCCAGCATCAGTTTGTGGTGGTAAATAGACAGCTCTGGAAAAAAATATAGATGAATGCTCTCTTGGTAAATATTATGGTCAGCAGTTTATCATGAGGTAATTTAACTCAGGCGAGCAAAAACTTGAGACTTCCTTAACTTCTTATGGACAGAGTGCGGTATGCCCTCTCTTCCACGCGCTTGGTAACACTACAGCCAAAATGGGAGCCACCTAGAAAAACTACAATTTCTGGCTCATTTTTCCAAAAACCAGCCTGAAACTCTTTCTAAAGACTGTTGACATCTAGTGGAAGCGCTAGGAACTGCAATCTGGGAGGACTTGGCCTTATAATAAAAGTGACAGCCATTGAAAATAGAGGTAGGCTGAATTTCTTTGGGGGGGATGGTTTGTCCTCGGGGTTTCGCCTGCCATATCTGTTCTGTTATACTCACAGACATTATTTTAACAGTTTTAGAAACTTTAGAGTGTTTTCTATCCAAATCCACAAATTATATGCATATCCTAGCTTCTGGGCATGAGTAACAGGCAGTTTACTTTGGGCATGCTTTTCATCCGGACGTCAAAATACTGCCCCCTACCCAAGAGAGGTAAACATTAAACAACATGCCAAGAGTGTGCAAAGCTGCCATCAAGGCAAAGGGTGGCTATTTGAAGAGTCTCAAATATAAAATATATAAAGATTTGTTTAACACTTCTCTGGTTACTACATGATTCCATATGTGTTATTTCAGAGTTTTGATGTCTTCACTACTTTTCTACAATGTAGAAAATAGTAAAAATAAAGAAAAACCCTTGAATGAGTAGTTCTAAAACTTTTGACCGGCAGTGTATATATTTTCCATGCCCTTGTTCAGCCAAGATTCAGAGAAACAAAGAATATTACCGTTTTTCAGGTCCCATTGATACTGTAGGATAGTCTTGAATGGAGTTCATCCAGTTTGTTCTCCAGGGACTGCACATTCGCCAACAGAACAGAGGGCAATAGTGGTCGATTTATTCGCCGAAGTAATCTCGTTAAGAGGCCGCCTCGCCTGCCTCTTTCTCGCCGCCGCTTCCTCTTTCGAGTCCCGGGGATTAGGGCCTGGTCCGGAGTAAGCAGGACGTCCTGAGCTGCCGACTCGTTGAAGTAGAAATCTTCATACAAATGTAGGTTAGTGATCACTGTTCTGATATCCAGAAGCCATTTTCTGTCATAGGAAATGAAGGCGGAGACGTTATGTACAATAAACCACACAACAGTAGAATTGGTCAGGAGCCTGTATAAACAGCCGTTATCCACTGCAGCGCCGTCTTCTATTCACCCCTAGAGGGGGGTTTTGCCAACGGTGTGGACTACAGAGTGCAGTTTGTGAATTCATAGGATATTATATCAGCTCTTTTAATGATCTCTGCTGTTGGCTTTCTGTAGCTGTTTCTTCCTCCGAGTCGTTTAGGCTGACACAAGAAAAGCAGAGGAGGAGAGAGAGAGAGCGAGAGAGAGAGAGAGAGAGAGAGAGAAAAGAGAGAGAGAGAGAGAGAGAGAGAGAGAGAGAGAGAGAGAGAGAGAGAGAAAGAGGCACAGACTTTTCTGTCGTTTTTTTGTTTTGTATATTATCTACTTCACTTGCTTTGGCAATGTTAACACATGTTTCCCATGCCAATAAAGCCCCTTGAATTGAATTGAAAACAATAGACAAGAGACTTCTGAATAAGAGCCAAAGATTGCTACCGGTGTTGCAGCAGTCCGTAAACAAAGAAAACAGAGGCAGGAGGAGGAGGTGTGGACACTGTGTCTGTGTTCCTCTCTGAATGTGTTAATGTGTGTATGTGTGGTGGTCCTCTGAATGCATTGTAGTGCAGTATTCATAGAATCCTTTAACATTCACCAGATGATCCCCAGGACCAGAGCCAGGGGAGGTGAGCTCTTTACCAATAACATGGATGACTGGGAGGTGGACTGGGAGCTCCAGGACCCACCCTGGATAAAGATCGACCCACAGGATATGTCAGTGTGTAAAGGCTAGGACCTTTATCTATACACACACATGCAGGCCTGCAGGTACACACAGACACACAGAGGATGGATGACCAGGGACCTCATCGGCACATCAACCCCCGTGGAGGTGTCTGTGTGTCGGGAAAACGCCATCCTTCTTCCTGGGGTTTGTTATTTGTCTCCGGGCCCCAATGTATGTGTTTTTGTGGCCACAGGCCTCCTGATCAATCACTAGATTAACCATCAGGTTTAGGGCAGGATGGCTGCTGGATATAACTACAGGCCTAAACAGGAACATGTTCAGGGGAACACAGACACTCTCCTGGAGACTCCTGAGAGATGAGCTGACTGGACAAAGGTGGTTCACATGTGGGGAGCATTATATATCTCTCTCTCTCTCACACACACACACACACACACACACACACACACACACACACACACACACACACACACACACACACACACACACACACACACACACACACACACACACACACACACACACACACACACACACACACACACACAGGATAAAGGAGCTCTGTGAAGACATTATTAAATACCCATATACTCACAGTTTGTTTCCTTTTTGAAAAGGAAAGCCTCTCACGCTTCTCAACAATACTGTGACGTCAACCGGGGGGGGTTGACTGACTGCCTGCCTGCCTGCCTGACTGCCTGCCTTGCCTGGTAGAACTGTGCTACGTGCCCGGAGTTGGAAACAGCTGTGCATCAGGATTTTTTCGGGTAGGCACGTTGAAGCTCCCACGCATCTGATGGTGGATGATATTATAGAGAGTCAAAGGCACTTCAGTACCCAAATGAGTGATCTGATAACTGGGTACAAATGGGTTGCCATACCGGTAGGGTTTATATTATTGTGATACTAGGCTCAGAAGTGAACATTTTGGATTGGCTCTTTGGCCTGCTAACAAACTAGTCCTAATTAATTGAACATAGCAGTAAGCTACACAGCCTTTAGATACCTAGGCTACTGTATCTAAATATATATATATATAACATGTGTAATATATAGAGAACAGTAAGCAATACCCACTGGACACAAACTGGTTGAATCAATGTTGTTTCAACATAATCTGTCAACATATTGTGATGTGGAATCTACATGGAAAATACATTGGATTTGAAAAACGCTATCAATATAAACTGTTGTTTTGAGGGTGACATTTCAACCACAGCATTATGTCATCATGGTAACCACATTTCAACATAGACAAACCTTGTATAAAATATGTTGAATTTGTATCTTTAAAACAAAGTCAGATCTTCAACTTCAAATCCACTAGCGGGAAATAAATCTGGGCAGCACCTCCTACTGGAGAATTGATCTATCTACAGCCACCCATTGGTCTTCCATCCAGGTTTTTAACCACGCCCAGCCCTGCTCAGCTATGATGTTTTCACTGACTATCACCAATGTGGTATTGTGAGAATGATTGCTGAGAGAGCTCCACTTAAAAATAGATTGACTGTTGCTATCGAAGTCATTCCAGAGGCTAGGTTTAACAGAGCAAATGAAATGTCACCATGCCTTACCAATCATATAACATCAGTGATGATATTTAGGCCTATATAACATTTGGGAGGTCATCAACAGCTATTGTATCGATTCAATTTAGAATTCAAATAATATTGATAGTGATATAGAAATGTGTTTGGTTGTTTTACAGATGTGAATCCAACATGTAACTTATTGATTTGTAGATCAACTGGAATTAAAGACAGACTATCCAAGCAGTAGACACATCTCATTTAAATGTTGATAATAGGTTGCGTTGTCAACCAAACACAATTCAATATTATGTTGTAATATAGTCAATAGCCTGAAATTAAAGCAATCTAACTAATGTAACATTCAATCTTAAAACGAGTAATTTATCTACGGCCACATTGTGAGGCTACTGTAACTATACATGTATTCTTATGTAATCATATAAAGCCAGCATGTTCGAGACAGCATGGATAGGTCGTCACAGGTCTGTGGAGATCTTCACAATTGCTATAATAATCTGCGCAGAATCTCGAACATGTATCACTTGCAACGTGTACTCTGAATGTAATCTGAACTGTAATCCAGGTCGTTTGGTTGTGCTATTAGATGAAGCACAGTGGTAACACGTTCATCTGTTGTATAAATAAACACATCTGACATTGGATTTATTCCCGTTCGAACTTTGCTGTGCTTTTAAATGGTTAAAAGTGAACTGATAGACATTGGGTGACAACTAAACCATGAATCAGACATTGTTTTTCCAAAAGGGAACGTGGTTGTGCTGTTTGAAAGCTTGGTGATAACACATTGGATTTTTTGGGGGGGTGAATATAGGTTGTAATCTCATTGATCAACGTCTCAACCAAATATGACCCAGTTATCCACGTTGAAATGACGGGGTGTGCCCTGTGAGTATGCTATAGCCTACATACAGAGATAATGGTAACCGTTATTTCATGACACAATGTGATTCCATCAGTCCAAAGGTCTTCTAGAGTCTTATCACAACGGGAGTGGTTGGCGATCCACCTAATTCAATAGTGTCTCGGTCTCTCCTCCTTACTCGAGCCATCTCTCGCTCTCTCCCTTCTTCCTCACTCCCTCTCCCCCTCTCTTGCGCTTCCCACTCACTCCTGGCTCTCTCTCTCCCTCGCGCCTTCCGAGCTTGAGCACACCGTGCTGTCACGGGATAATTAACTGCCTTTTTAAAACGCTGCAGAACGGATCATAGACTACGTTTCTAATGGAAACCGCGATTTAAAGGTAGGCTATCTCCAATTTATGTGTTTAAATGACAATATCAGCCTCTTTTCAAGGGGTAGTTGAATAGCGTTAAAACATTCCCAGTTGATGGTTTTTGGTGTGGAATATATTGTTTGAAAGTGAATCTCAGCCGCTGCGAAACGAACACCTGCATTTGGAAAAGAAGGTGCTGTGCTGTATGCTTTGACTGAGCTCTCATAGCAACTGGGTTTTCAACAGCTTTCTCTCGCTGCGGTGTGTGTGTGGAGCGCTAATTGGTTGCTGGTGGAAGATTCTAACTGACAGCATGAGAAGGGACTGGTCCACTCAAACATGATCCGTTTGGGTCAGTAGCAGAAATAGCTTAGAAGAACATTGAGGGGTTTGTAGCCTATTGCCCGATCTGTAGCGAACCCAAACCAAGCGGATTTAAATCAAGCTGATGGAAAGCAGTTGGTTACCACATACCTGTGTGTGTATTTAACTGGTAGAAAGAAAGGTTTCAATCGCCGGTTTGAAAGCCAGCTGTTGGTAACGTTTGGACGGGTAGGGGATTAGTTGCTCCAAGCCAGGGGTGTCTGGACTGGGTGTAGCCTAAATGGACCTACACACTCCCACAGTGATGCAAAGGGTTCTGGGACGGGACGGTTGGTGTTGTGAGCAGAACTGTGTCTGGTGCCAAAGCTGAGGCAGATGCGTCTCGCGGGCTGGCTGCACGAGCCGCATGTGGCGTGTGTGTGTGTGTGTGTGGGGGGGGGGGGTCTTTAGACGTGTCTTTAGCCTACACCCCCTCCAAAATATAGTTTATTCACACATGGATTCACCCGTTTATAATTGTAATAATAATGGGTTTTCGGAGGCTAATATGAATATCGATTTATTGGTAAGCGTTCCAAATGAGCGCTTCATCGGCTCAATTTTGCCCGAAGTGACTATATTCTTTGTGTGACTGTGTGTATGTGACAGAGAGAGAGAGAGAGAGAGAGAGAGAGAGAGAGAGAGCGAGAGCGAGAGAAAGACAAAGACCGACTGACACCGGGGATAGCTCGCGCCTTCACGGCTTGATTTATAATCTTGCAAACGCGCATGCAGTGACTGGCGAAACCTGGGGTCCCCGCTCGCGACTCGCTGTCACCTCGGCGGCATCGACCGTCAGACAGACATTACCGCCACGGAATATTGATCGTCGCCATCTGTGTACCGGGACCGGGGCTCATGCACCCGTTAGCTGTTATCTCCCCGGGTTGGGTTATTACCGGGGCAGACACCGTTTGCACAACATGACGGATGAGTGTAGAAACGATACTAATAATGAGTGATACTATGTCACCAGCAAACCAATGGACCCTAAATGACAGTTTGATTTGACTCCAGATAGAAGGAGTATTTTCCCGGAAGACTGTTGCATTCTCCAATGCCAGCTGGTGATTGTTCGGTTTATTTTACAATGACTTGTACAATTTGTGTATCATCATCATCACCACCATTCTCAGTTAAATAGAAACTGAATGAAATCTTGATACACAAACGCTCCTGATAATATGTTATTTTCGCTCCATTCTTTTCTCTGCTAGTACTTCACTCTCTCTCTCTGTCTCTGTCTCTGTCTCTGTCTCTGTCTCTGTCTCTCTCTCTCTCTCTCTCTCCTCTCTCTCTCTCTCTCTCTCTCTCTCTCTCCCTCTCCTCTCTCTCTCTCTCTCTCTCTCTCTCTCTCTCTCTCTCTCTCTCTCTCTCTCTCTCTCTCTCTCTCTCTCTCTCTCTCTCTCTCAATTCAATTAAATTCATTTCAATTTAAGGAGCTTTATTGACATGGGAAACATATGTTAACATTGCCAAAGCAAATGAAGTAGATAATATACAAAAGTGAAATAAACAATAAAAATTAACAGTAAACATTCCACATACAGAAGTTTCAAAATAATAAAGACATTACAAATGTCATTATGTATATATACAGTGTTGTAACAATGTACCAATGGTTAAAGTACACAAGGGAAAATAAATAAGCATAAATATGGGTTGTATTTACAATGGTGTTTGTTCTTCACTGGTTGACCTTTTCTTGTGGCAACAGGTCACAAATCTTGCTGTTGTGATGGTACACTGTGATATTTCACCCAGTAGATATGGGAGTTTATCTCTCTCTCTCCATCTCTTTGTATTCAGCTCTATGAGTCCTAACTATAGCTATGACGCTCTTTCATTCATACTTATTTCTACGTGGGCAGATCAGATCCACAGCTACTGGCCATGAATGTGTGTGTGTGGACATGAGTCACTAGAGGTCCACAGCTTGTTATAAGGGCCTTATTAAACACAACCTGCATTTGAATTACATCTCAACTCCACTCTGATCCAGCCCTGAACCCATGCATCTGGTCGGTGCTGAGGCTGGTGTGTGTGTGTAAGGGGTTAGGCTGTGTGTGTGTGAGGGTAGTTGGGCTGTGTGTGATTGTGTGTGACACATAACTGTATGTACATGTGATGTGTGTGTGATGTCAGTGGCCAGAGGGCAGTGGTCTCTAAAGAGCAGCTAGCCAGCAGATCCAATAAAGTCATGCTGTCAGTAATGATGCTATTACTGGAGATGGTCTGACAGGTTACACAGACTAATGGACAGACACACACACACACTAACACACACACACTCTCGCTCACCTGCTTTTTCTTCTGCCCTCCTTTCAGAGCACAGTGGTATTTATCAGTGCACACTCACATGCATACGCATGTACACACACACACACACACACACACACACACACACACACACACACACACACACACACACACACACACACACACACACACACACACACACACACACACACACACACACACACACACACACACACACACACACGTCCCCAAACCGCAGAATGACAGATGAGAGCGAGAGGTCCCTAATTCTAACAGCTAACACGTGCTGTCCGTTTGGTGTGGTGTGTGTGTGTGTGTGTGTGTGTGTGTGTGTGTGTGTGTGTGTGTGTGTGTGTGTGTGTGTGTGTGTGTGTGTGTGTGAGAGTGTGTGTGTATGTGTGTGTGTGTGTGTGTGTGTGTGTGTGTGTGGTTGCTTGTCTAGAGTGTGTCTGTTCCTGTGTGTGTGTGTCTGTGTATCCGTGTGTCTGTCTGGTGTATGTGTGTGTTACACTGCTCGAGTGTGTGTGTGTGTGTGTCTGCCACAGCCACAATAATAATGCTGCCTGCACAAAGGAATTCTTATCTGATCAACAAATGTTTATTTGCTTGTATTGTACCAGTGTGTCAGTCTGTCTGTAACTCCAGACAGCTAGGGGAGAGAAGGACAGAGTGTCAGTCTGTCTGTAACTCCAGACAGCTAGGGGAGAGGAGGACAGAGTGTCAGTCTGTCTGTAACTCCAGACAGCTAGGGGAGAGGAGGACAGAGTGTGTCAGTCTGTCTGTAACTCCAGACAGCTAGGGGAGAGGAGGACAGAGTGTCAGTCTGTCTGTAACTCCAGACAGCTAGGGGAGAGGAGGACAGAGTGTCAGTCTGTCTGTAACTCCAGACAGCTAGGGGAGAGGAGGACAGAGTGTCAGTCTGTCTGTAACTCCAGACAGCTAGGGGAGAGGAGGACAGAGTGTCAGTCTGTCTGTAACTCCAGACAGCTAGGGGAGAGGAGGACAGAGTGTGTCAGTCTGTCTGTAACTCCAGACAGCCAGGGGAGAGGAGGACAGAGTGTGTCAGTCTGTCTGTAACTCCAGACAGCTAGGGGAGAGGAGGACAGAGTGTCAGTCTGTCTGTAACTCCAGACAGCTAGGGGAGAGGAGGACAGAGTGTCAGTCTGTCTGTAACTCCAGACAGCTAGGGGAGAGGAGGACAGAGTGTCAGTCTGTCTGTAACTCCAGACAGCTAGGGGAGAGGAGGACAGAGTGTCAGTCTGTCTGTAAGTCCAGACAGCTAGGGGAGAGGAGGACAGAGTGTCAGTCTGTCTGTAACTCCAGACAGCTAGGGGAGAGGAGGACAGAGTAAGGCTGTTGCTTCTGGATAAATAGGGGTTCAGACGGAGCGGAGATGAAGGACTTGATATTGTGGTCTAGGTCTTGTGATTTGTGTCTTGTTCTGGGTCTCGTAGGCTCCTCTGGTCTTAATTCAATATTTTCTGTTGACAGCAGAATACAAAATCTGTTGGTGTGATATAGAGTGTATTGGTTAAAGTGATGAATCTGTTGGTGTGATATAGAGTGTATTGGTTAAAGTGATGAATCTGTTGGTGTGATATAGAGTGTATTGGTTAAAGTGATGAATCTGTTGGTGTGATATAGAGTGTATTGGTTAAAGTGATGAATCTGTTGGTGTGATATAGAGTGTATTGGTTAAAGTGATGAATCTGTTGGTGTGATATAGAGTGTATTGGTTAAAGTGATGAATCTGTTGGTGTGATATAGAGTGAATTGGTTAAAGTGATGAATCTGTTGGTGTGATATAGAGTGTATTGGTTAAAGTGATGATCTGTTGGTGTGATATAGAGTGTATTGGTTAAAATGATGAATCTGTTGGTGTGATATAGAGTGTATTGGTTAAAGTGATGAATCTGTTGGTGTGATATAGAGTGTATTGGTTAAAGTGATGAATCTGTTGGTGTGATATAGAGTGAATTGGTTAAAGTGATGAATCTGTTGGTGTGATATAGAGTGTATTGGGGAAAGTGATGAATCTGTTGGTGTGATATAGAGTGTATTGGTTAAAGTGATGAATCTGTTGGTGTGATATAGAGTGTATTGGTTAAAGTGATGAATCTGTTGGTGTGATATAGAGTGTATTGGGGAAAGTAATGTAGTAATGTAGAGGAAAAATCATTGCCTTGCATTTGTTAGTGGTTATGAGAGAGAGGAGACAAGATGAGGAAGACCTGGGGAAATTAGGACACAGCCAGTGTCTCTGCAGGCTAGATGAAATAGATAGTAGAAACCAACCATATCCTTCAACCTATTCATGTTTATGAGGGGAACAGAGACAAGGAGAGGAAGCAATGTGGGAGAATTGGGACAAAGCCAGTATCTTGAGGGACCAGTAAAAACCTTGTTGCTTTCCTCGTTTGACTTCCCCTAACTCTAAACACCAACCTGTTCCCAAATGGCACCATATTCCCTATATAGAGCCCTATGGGTCCTGATCAAAAGTAGTGAACTATACAGGGAATATGGTGCCATTTGCGACGCAGACCTCTTTCCTGAACACTAAAAGAACACTTCTTTTTGAGAGGAGTTCAAAGTTAAAGCTCAGAATCCAAAATCTCGGTAGCAAAACGACCAGGCTATGGTTACAAGTGATTGCTCTTCTCTCTTTCTCCCCTAATCCCTGCTCTCCTTCAATTCCTTCTGCCCTGAAGTTCAACATCTGAATCCACATCTCCACTTTAAAAGGCTGCATCACATCCAGCCGTGACTGGGAGTCCCATAGGGCGGCGCACAATTGGCTCAGCGTCGTCCGGGGTGGGCCGTCATTGTAAATAAGAATTTGTTCTTAACTGACTTGCCTAGTTAAATAAAGGCTAAATCAAATTAAAATAAATAAAAAAGCTTGGTTTGAAACCACTCGGTCTGCAGTTGGAGTTTATTTCCTTTTCTCTGTTTCTCCCCCCAATCCTTCTCCTATAATTTAGTTACAGCTTAAGAAAGACCTTGGTTTTGATAGTTGTTAAATATGTAGAGGGCTAGTTTGCACCAGAGCAACTGTCTTGTTGCTAAACTTAAC
>NC_138302.1:22047500-22055000 GCF_965601325.2 Salmo salar | reverse complement strand
AGCGAAATGCTTGTGCTTCTAGTTCCGACCACGCAGTAATATCTAACAAGTAATATAACCTAACAATTTCACTACAACTACCTTATACACACAAGTGTAAAGGAATGAATACGAATATGTACATACAAATATATAAATGAGTGATGGATGAACGGCATAGGCAAGATGCAGTAGATGGTATAGAGTACAGTATATACATATGAGATGAGTAATGTAGGGTATGAAAACATTATATAAAGTGGCATTGTTTAAAGCGGCTAGTGATACATTTAATTACATCAAGATGGCAAGATGCAGTAGATGGTATAGCGTACAGTATATACATATGAGATGAGTAATGTAGGGTATGTAAACATTATATAAAGTGGCATTGTTTAAAGCGGCTAGTGATACATTTAATTACATCAAGATGGCAAGATGCAGTAGATGGTATAGCGTACAGTATATACATATGAGATGAGTAATGTAGGGTAAGTAAACATTATATAATATAACGTGGCTAGTGATAAATTGATTACATACATTTTTCCATTATTAAAGTGGATAGAGATGAGTCAGTATGTTGGTAGCAGCCACTCAATGTTAGTGATGGCTGTTTAACAGTCTGATGGCCTTGAGATAGAAGCTGTTTTTCAGTCTCTCGGTCCCCGCTTTGATGCACCTGTACTGACCTCGTCTTCTGGATGGTAGCGGGGTGAACAGGCAGTGGCTCGGGTGGTTATTGTCCTTGATGATCTTTTTGGCCTTCCTGTGACATTGGGTGGTGTAGGTATCCTGGAGGGCAGGTAGTTTGCACCCGGTGATGCGTTGTGCAGACCTCACTACCCTCTGGAGAGCCTTCCGGTTATGGGCGGAGCAGTTGCCGTACCAGGCGGTGATACAGCCCGACTGGATGCTTTCGATTGTGCATCTGTAAAAGTTTGTGAGTGTTTTTGGTGACAAGCCAAATTTCTTCAGCCTCCTGAGGTTGAAGAGGCGCTGCTGCGCCTTCTTCACCACGCTGTCTGTGTGGGTGGACCATTTCAGTTTGTCTGTGATGTGTACGTCAAGGAACTTAAAACTCTCCACCTTCTCCACTACTGTCCTGTCGATGTGGATAGGGGGCTGCTCCCTCTGCTGTTTCCTGAAGTCCACGATCATCTCCTTTGTTTGGTTGACATTGAGTGTGAGGTTATTTTCCTGACACCACACTCCGAGGGCCCTCACCTCCTCCCTGTAGGCCGTCTCGTCGTTGTTGGTAATCAAGCCTACCACTGTAGTGTCGTCTGCAAACTTGATGATTGAGTTGGATGCGTGCATGGCCATGCAGTCGTGGGTGAACAGGGAGTACAGGAGAGGGCTGAGAACGCACCCTTGTGGGGACCCAGTGTTGAGGATCAGCGGAGTGTAGATGTTGTTACCTACCCTCACCACCTGGGGGTGGCCCGTCAGGAAGTCCAGGACCCAGTTGCACAGGGCGGGGTCGAGACCCAGGGTCTCGAGCTTAATGACGAGTTTGGAGGGTATTATGGTGTTAACCTCTATGGGCTAGGTGGGACGCAAGCGTCCCACCCGTGGTGCACTCCATCAACAGCAGGTGCATTTCAAGAGCGGCAAATTTGAATCCAAATAAATGTCAAAATTCAAATTTTTCAAACATACAACTATTTTACACCCTTTGAAAGATAAACATCTCCTTAATCTAACCACGTTTTACGATTTCAAAAAGGTTTTACGGCGAAAGCATAAATTTAGAGTATGTTAGGACAGTACATTTACAAGAGTTGTGTGTAATGTTGTGCCAATTCAAAGACAGGCGTCACCAAAACCATAAAATCACCTAAAATTATGCACTAACCTTTTACAATCTCCAACAGATGACACTCCTAGGACATTGTGTTAGACAATGCATGCATTTTTAGTTCTATCAAGTTCATATTTATATCCAAAAACAGCGTTTTACTGTGGCGTTGATGTTCAGGAAATCGTTTCCCTCCAATAACCGGCATTCAAGTCAGCACCACAAATTAAATAATTAAAATTAGAAAACATTGGTAAAATATTATATTGTCATTTAAAGAATTATAGATTTACATCTCTTGAACGCAATCAACTTGCCAGATTTAAAAATAACCTTACTGGGAAATCACACTTTGCAATAATCTGAGCACTGCGCCCAGAAAAATACGCGTTGCGATACAGACTAGCCGCCATGTTGGGGAGATCTAAAATAGAAAATACTATGTAAATAATCCATTACCTTTGATTCTCTTCATCAGATGTCACTTCCAGGTATCACAGGTCCATAACGAATGTAGTTTTGTTCAAAAAAGCTCATCATTTATGTCCAAAAATCTCCGTCTTGTTAGCACATGATCTAAGCCCGCCGGACTTCACTTCATGAACGAGGGGAAAAAATATATTTACGTTCGTTCAAACATGTCAAACGTTGTATAGCATAAATCATTAGGGCCTTTTTTAACCAGAACATGAATAATATTCAAGGTGGACGAATGCATTCTCTTTTATAACGTATTGGAACGAGGGTACCCAACATGAACTCGCGCGCCAGGTGTCTAATGGACCATCATCGTTCCATGGCTCTTGTTCGGTCAGATCTCCCTCCAGAAGACTCAAAACACTTTGTAAAGGCTGGTGACATCTAGTGGAAGCAATAGGAAGTGCCAAAATATTCCTCAGCCCCTGTGTTTTTCAATGGCATAGGTTTAAAGGTAATACAACACATCAGGTATCCACTTCCTGTCAGAATCTGTCTCAGGGTTTTGCCTGCCAAATGAGTTCTGTTATACTCACAGACACCATTCAAACAGTTTTAGAAACTTTAGGGTATTTTCTATCCATATATAATAAGTATATGCATATTCTAGTTACTGGGTAGGATTAGTAACCAGATTAAATTGGGTACATTTTTTTATCCAGCCGTGCAAATACTGCCCCCTAGCCCTAACAGGTTAAATGCTGAGCTGTAATCGATGAACAGCATTCTTACATAGGTATTCCTCTTGTCCAGATGGGTTAGGGCAGTGTGCAGTGTGGTTGCGATTGCGTCGTCTATGGACCTATTGGGGCGGTAAGCAAATTGGAGTGGGTCTAGGGTGTCAGGTAGGGTGGAGGTGATATGGTCCTTGACTAGTCTCTCAAAGCACTTCATGATGACGGAAGTGAGTGCTACAGGGCGGTAGTCATTTAGCTCAGTTACCTTAGCTTTCTTGGAAACAGGAACAATGGTGGCCCTCTTGAAGCATGTGGGGACAGCAGACTGGGATAAGGATTGATTGAATATGTCTGTAAACACACCAGCCAGCTGGTCTGCACATGCTCTGAGGACGCGGCCGGGAATCATTCATCCTACTTTAACTAGCAACTGGCAAGCTGTATCAGGCAGATTTGGATGCTACGGAAAAACTAATAATGTTAGCTATATTTGCTAAGCTATCCATCTGATTGATAAAGATGGTACAAATGCCATTAGCCAGCTAGCTAGATAGAAACTGTTGGGGGAAAGGTAGCTAACGTAACCTATCTCCCACCATCAGTCTGAGTTCACCACCTTAGCTAGCTAAGTGGACTATAGCTAGGTTTCTAGAAATGAACAACTATATATTTGCTAGCTATAATGCTGACTATTGTGAACACTTTTTGTCAATGCATTGTTTATTGTTGCACTGGTGATTGAAAAAGTTGGCAAGAAAAATGCCCCTCTTGATTTCACTGCAAATAGGCTGTTGTTTTGGTATAATTTGGCTGAATAGACCTTACATTAGGGTTTCATTAGTTAACTAAATTACTGACTGACTAGGCTAATTCTTCTTCAGGTTTTTGGTGTTGTTGCATTTCAGATGAAGAGGGAGTTAGATCGCTAGAAAGCAGCATGCAGACAGACCAGGTCCTGTATTCACAAAGAATGTCAGAGTTTATATCACGATGAATATGATTACATTGACAAAGCGGAGCTGATCCTAGATCACTATTCCTATGCTGAAGACGCTTTTTGAATACGGCCCCGGGAAGAAAGCTGTTGCCCTATACCTTGCACAGCAGTCTTTCACCATGGGACCCTAGAGCAGGGGTGTCAAACTCATTTCATGGAGGGCCTAGGGTCTGCGTTTTTTTTTTTTAAGACCTAGACAACCAGGTGAGGCGGGTTCTTTACTAATTAGTGACCTTAATTCATCAATCAAATACAAGGGAGGAGTGAACATCCGCAGACACTTGGCCCTCCATGGAATGAGTTGGCCCTAGAGGTATTAGTCAGTGCATATGAACTGGTATTTGGTATTGTATTAGGATCCCCATTGGCTGTTGCAAAAGCAGCAGCTACTCTTCCTGGTGTCCACACAGAACATGAAACATGACATAATACAGAACATTAATAGACAAGAACAGCTCAAGGACAGAACTACATAAATAAGAAAACACACACGTAGCCTACATATCATTACATACACACAACCTATCTAGGTCAAATAGGGGAGAGGCATTGTGCTGTGAAGTGTAGCTTTACCTGTTTTTTGAAACCAGGTTTGCTGTTCATTTGAGCAATATGAGATGGAAGGGAGTTCCATGCAGTAATGGCTCTATATAATACTGTACACTTTCTTGAATTTGTTCTGGATTTGGGGACTGTGACAAGACCCCTGGTGGCATGTCTGGTGGGGTAAGTGTGTGTGTCAGAGCTGTGTGTAAGTTGACTATGCCAAGAGAGACTGGCATGCATAGTATTTATATCAGCCCTCTGATTATAATTAAGAGCAAGACGTGCCGCTCTGTTCTGGGCCAGCTGCAGATTAACTAGGTATTTTCTTGGAGCACTCTGCCACATGACTGGACAATAATCAAGATAAGATAAAACTAGAGCCTGCAGGACTTACTTTTTGGAGCGTGGTGTTAAAAAAAGCAGAGCATCTATTTAAAAGGACAGACCTCCCCATCTTTACAATCATTGAATCTATATGTTTTGACCATGACAGTTTACAATCTAAGGTAACGCCAAGTAATTTAGTCTCCTCAACTTGTTCAACAGCCATACCATTCATTACCAGATTCAGCTGAGGTCTAGAACTTAGGGAATGACAAATACAATGCTCTTAGTCTTAGAGATGTTCAGGACCAGTTTATTTATGGCCACCCATTCCAAAACAGACTGCAACTCTTTGTTAAGGGTTTCAATGACTTCATTAGCTGTGGTTGCTGATGTGTATATGATTGAATCATCAGCATACATGGACACACATGCTTTGTTTAACTTCTATGGGCTAGGTGGGACGGTAGCGTCCCACCTGCGTGACACAGCCAGTGAAATATCAGGGCGGCAAATTGAAAAACAACAAAATGTCATAATTCAACTTTCTCAAACATATGACTATTTTACACCATTTTAAAGATACACGTCTCCTTGATGTAACCACATTGTCCGATTTCAAAAAGGCTTTACAGCGAAAGCAAAACATTAGATTATGTTAGGAGAGTACATAGACCAAAATAATCACACAGCCATTTTCTAAGCAAGGACATGTGTCAATAAAACCCAAAACACAGCGAAATGAAGCACTAACCTTTGACGAGCTTCATCAGATGACACTCCTAGGACATTATGCTACACAATACATGTATGTTTTGTTCGATAAAGTTGATATTTATATCCAAAAACAGCATTTTACCTTGGCGCGTGACGTTCAGAAAATATTTTGCCTCCAATACTGCCAGTGAATCAGCACAACAATTTACAAAAATACTAATCATAAACGTTGATAAAATATTAAACTGTTATTCAAAGAATTATAGATAACCATCTCCTTTATGCAGCCGCTGTGACAGATTTCAAAAAAGCTTCACGGGGAAAGCACACTTTGCAATAATCTGAGTACTGCGCTCAGAAAAATACACTAGGCAATACAGATACCTGCCATTTTGGAGTCATCTAAAATCATAAATAGCATTAGAAATATTCACTTACCTTTGATGATCTTCATCAGAAGGCACTTCCAGGAATCCCCGGTCCACAATAAATGTTGTTTTGTTCGATAAAGTCCATCATTTATGTCCAAATAACTCCTTGTTGTTTGAGCATTCAGTAAGCTACTCCAAATGTAGGAAGCGCGCCGAAAATTTTCACGACAAAAAGTTATATTTACGTTCGTTGAAACATGTCAAACGTTGTAAAACATCAATCTTTAGGGCCTTTTTAACTTAGAACTTCAATAATATTCCAACCGGACGATTCCAGTGTCTTGAAAAACGTTTTTGGAACACAGCTACCTCCTCACGTGAACGCGCATAATTGTGGCCTGTCATTCTCTCGGTCATCAGACTCCAGGAGGTCTTGTTCGCTCTCTGTTGACTGCAAAAGCCTGAAACACATTCTAAAGACTGTTGACATCTAGTGGAAGCCTTAGGAAGTGCAAATTGAACCCTAAGTCACTGTATACTGAATAGGCCTAGTCTTGAAAAACTACAATCCACTTCCTGGTTGGATTTTTTCTCAGGATTTTGCCTGCCATATGAGTTCTGTTATACTCACAGACACCACTCAAATGGTTTTAGAAACTTCAGAGTGTTTTCTACTAAATCTACTAATAATATGCATATTCTAGTTTCTGAGCCAGAGTAGTAACCTGTTTAAATTGGGTACGTTTTTCATCCGGCCGTGAAAATACTGCCCCCTAGCCCAGACAGGTTAATGCCAGTGGCAGGTCATTTGTAAAAATAGAAAAGAGTAGAGGGCCTAGAGAGCTGCCCTGGGGTACACCCCACTTTGCATGTTTGACATTAGAGAAGCTTCCATTAAAGAAAACCCTTTGAGTTCTATTAGATAGATAGCTCTGCATCCATGACATGGCAGAGGTTGTAAAGCCATAACACATATGTTTTTTCAACAACAGGTTATGGCTAATAATATCAAAGGCTGCACTGAAATCTAACAGTACAGCTCCCACAATATTCTTATTATACATTTATTTCACCCAATCATCAGTCATTTGTGTCAGTGCAGTACATGTTGAGTGCCCTTCTCTATAAGCATGCTGAAAGTCTGTTGTCAGTTTATTTACAAAGAAATAGCATTGTATTTGGTCAAACACAGTTTGCTAAGAGCTGGTAGCAAGCCTATAGATCTTCTGTTAGAACCAGTAAAGTCCACTTTACCACTCTTGGGTAGAGGAATGACTTTGGCTTCCCTCCAGGCCTGAGGACAAAGACTTTCTTCTAGGCCCAGATTAAAGATATGACAGATAGGAGTGGCTATAGAGTCAGCTACCATCCTCAGTAGCTTTCCATCTAAGTTGTCGATGCCAGGAGGTTTGTCATCATTGATCAATAACAATAATTTTTCCATCTCTCCCACACTAACTTCAAACTTGCAATGCGTTTCTTTCATTATTTGTTTTTTTATGCATGAATACGATGGCTCACTGTTCGTTGTTGGCATTTCCTAGCTAAGTTTGCCCACTTTGCCAATTAAGTAATAGTTTTGTGACAAATAAGCCATCTGATTTGATGAAA
>NC_138302.1:21997500-22037500 GCF_965601325.2 Salmo salar | reverse complement strand
CTCTTCTCTCTCTCTTTCTCTCTCTTTCTCTCTCTTTCTCTCTCTTTCTCTCTCTTTCTCTCTCTTTCTCTCTCTTTCTCTCTCTCTCTTTCTCTCTCTCTCAATTCAAAGGGCTTTATTGTCATGGAAAACATATGTTTACATTGCCAAGGCAAGTGAAATTGATAAAAAACAAAAGTGAAATAAACAATAAAAAATGAACAGTAAACATTCCACTCACAGAAGTTCCAAAGGGAATAGAGCCATTTCATATGTCATATTATGTCTATATACAGTGTTGTAACGATGTGCAAATAGTTAAAGTACAAAAGGGTAAATAACTAAACATAAATATGGGTTGTATTTACAATGGTGTTTGTTCTTCACTGGTTGCCCTTTTCTTGTGGCAACAGGTCACAAATCTTGCTGCTGTGATGGCACACTGTGGTATTTCACCCAGTAGATATGGGAGTTAATTAAAATTGGATTTGTTTTTTTTCCGAATTCTTTGTGGGTCTGTGTAATCTGAGGGAAACATGCGTCTCTAATATGGTCATACATTTGGCAGGAGGTTAGGAAGTGCAGCTCAGTTTCCACATCATTGTGTGGGCAGTGTGCACATTGCCTGTCTTCTCTTGAGAACCAGGTCTGCCTACGGCGGCCTCTCTAAATATCAAGGCTAAGCTCACTGAGTCTTTCCGTAGTCAAAGCTTTCCTTAAGTTTGGGTCATTCACAGTGGTCAGGTATTCTGCCACTGTGTACTCTCTGTTTAGGGCCAAATAACATTATAGTTTTCTCTGTTTTTTTTTGTTAATTCTTGCCAATGTGTCAAGTAATTATCTTTTTGTTTTCTCATGATTTGGTTGGGTCTAATTGTGGTGCTGTCCTGGGGCTCTGTGGGGTCTGTTTGTGTTTGTGAACAGAGCCCCAGGACCAGCTTGCTTAGGGGACTCTTCTCCAGGTTCATCTCTCTGTAGGTGATGGCTTTGTTATGGAAGGTCCTTTTAGGTGGTTGTAGAATTTAACGGCTATTTTCTGGATTTTGATAATTAGCGGGTATCGGCCTAATTCTGCTCTGCATGTGTTATTTGGTGTTTAACGTTGTATACAGAGGATATTTTTGCAGAATTCTGCATGCAGAGTCTCAATTTGGTGTTTGTCCCATTTTGTGACTTCTTGGTTGGTGATAGGACCCCAGACCTCACAACCATAAAGGGCAATGAGTTCGATAACTGATTCAAGTATTTTTAGCCAGATCCTAATTGGTATGTCAAATTTGATGTTCCTTTTGATGGCATAGAAGGCCCTTCTTGCGTCGTCTCTCAACTCATTTGACATTTGCTCAGGACATTGTTTTCATGATAATGCAGAGGATATCCCCAAGGTTGCTGTTGACGCTTATCAAGTTTTTCTCCACTTTTGTGGATTGAGGTGATCAGTCCTTGGATCCAAACATTGGGGAAGATGCCAGAGTTGAGGAAGATGTTAAAGAGTTTATGTATAGATAATTTGATTTTGTGGTCTGTATATTTTATCATGTAACTTAGGATACCATCAACACCCCAGGCCTTTTTGGGTTGGAGGATTTGTATTTTGTCCTGCAGTTCATTCAATGTAATTGGAGATCCCAGTGTTTTATTTTTTTTTTTTTCTCTCTCTCTCTCTCTCTCTCTCTCTCTCTCTCTCTCTCTCTCTCTCTCTCTCTCTCTCGCTCTCTCGCTCGCTCTCTCTCTCTCTCGCTCTCTCTCGCGCTCTCTCGCTCTCTCTCGCTCTCTCTCGCGCTCTCTCGCTCTCTCTCGCACGCTCTCTCTCTCTCTCGCGCTCTCTCGCTCTCTCTCGCGCTCTCTCTCTCTGTCTCACCTTGGCAGTGTGACAGTTGTATTGGCCAGTGCAGTGGTGAGAAATGTCTCAGTCCCTGGAGCAAAAACTTTGTGCCATCCAGGTGCACGAGTAAAGGACATCAATAAGCTGCTCCCAAACATTTTAAATCTTCATCAAGAAATTGAGTCTATCATAGTTCATGTGGGATTCAATGACATTATAAAGGGCAGCTCAGAACAGCTGAAGATGGATTTTAGAAAACTGATTGGGTCTCTGCTTTACACCAACAAACGCCCCATAATATCTGTCCCTGTGCCCTCCCTAAATCGTGGCATTGAACATTTCAGCAGACTTGTAGCCCTCCATAAATGACAACGAGTCTATTGCAACTGTAACGCTCGTCGTTAGAGGGAGAAGTGGACCAAGGCGCAGCGTGGTAAGTGTTCATGATACTTCATTTCACAACACACTCAAACAAAATAACAAACGCCGAAGAAATGAAAGCGCACAGTTCTGTCAGGCTCAGATGCTAAACAGAAAACAACCTGCCACAAACACAGGTGGAAAACAGGCTGCCTAAGTATGATTCCCAATCAGAGACAACGATAGATAGCTGACTCTGATTGGGAACCACACTGGGCCCAAAAACAAAGAAACAGAAAACATAGACTTCCCCACCCGAGTCACACCCTGACCTAACCAAACATAGAGAATAATAAGGATCTCTACGGTCAGGGCGTGACAGTACCCCCCCCAAAGGTGCGGACTCCGGCCGCAAACCTGAACCTATAAGGGAGGGTCCGGGTGGGCATCTCCTCTTGGTGGAGGCTCCGGTGCGGGACGCAGATCCCCCTCCGCTTGGGGCTCCCCTCACTTTCGTGGAACCGGACCGTGGATTGTCGCTCCGGACGGAGGACCGTCGCTAGAGGCTCTGGACCGGGGACCGTCGCTGGAGGCTCCGGACCGGGGACCGTCGCTGGAGGCTTCGTGCCATGGATTATCGCTGGAGCCTCCGGGCCATGGATTATTGTTGGAGGCTCCGTGCCATGGATCATCACTACAGACTCCGGGCCATGGATCATCACTGGAGGCTTCATGCCATGGATTATCACTGAAGGCTCCGGGCCATGGATTATCACTGGAGGCTTCGTGCCATGGATCATCACTACAGGCTCCGGGTCATGGATCATCACTGGAGGCTTCGTGCCATGGATCATCACTGGAGGCTTCGGACCATGGATCATCACTGGAGGCTTCGTGCCATGGATCATCACTGGAGGCTTCGGACCATGGATCATCACTGGAGGCTCTGTACGTGGAGCCGGAACAGGTCTCACCGGACTGAGGAGACGTACTGGCAGCCTGGTGCGTGGAGCTGCCACAGGGCTTACCAGGCTGGGGAGACACACTGGAGGCCTGGTACGTGGAGCCAGAACCGGTCTCACCGGACTGGGGAGACGCACTGGAGGCCAGGTGCGTGGAGCAGGCACATGGCGTACCAGGCTGGAGAGACGCACTGGAGACCAGGTGCGCGGAGCTGGCACAGGATATACTGGGCCGTGGAGGTGCACTGGAGGTCTGGAGCATAGGGCTGGCACAACCCGTCCTGGCTGGATGCTCACTTTAGCCCGGCAAGTGCGGGGCGCTGGCACAGGATGAACTGGGCTGTGAAGGCGCACTGGCAACACAGTGCGTAGAGCTGGCGCAGGATATCCTGGACCGAGGAGGCGTACTGGAGACCAGGAGCGCTGAGCCGGCACAACCCGTCCTGGCTGAATGCTCACTTTAGCCCGGCAAATGCGGGGAGCCGGCAACGAGCGCCCCGGGCTGTGAATGCGCACTGGAGATACGGTGCGCATCACCGCATAACACGGTGCCTGACAGGTTGCACGCTCCCCACGGTAAGCACAGGGAGTTGGCTCAGGTCTAAACCCTGACTCCGCCAATCTCCCCGTGTGCTCCCCCCCAACATTTTTGGGGAGCTGCCTCTCGGGCTTCCGTTGTTGTGCTAATTCCTCATATCATCGCTGTTCATCTCTTGCTGCCTCCATCTGCTCCCTTGAACGGCGATATTCCCCAATCCGCGTCCAGGGTCCTGCTCCCCTCATGATCTCCTCCCATGTCCAACTATCCTGGCCACGCTGCTTGGTCCATTTTTGGTGGGAGGTTCTGTATTGGTCGTCGTTAGAGGGAGAAGTGGACCAAGGCGCAGCGTGGTAAGTGTTCATGATACTTTATTTCACAACACACTCAAACAAAATAACAAACGGCAAAAAACGAAAGCGCACAGTTCTGTCAGGCTCAGATGCTAAACAGAAAACAACCTCCCACAAACACAGGTGGAAAACAGGCTGCCTAAGTACGATTCCCAATCAGAGACAACGATAGACAGCTGACTCTGATTGGGAACCACACTCGGCCCAAAAACAAAAGAAACAGAAAACATAGACTTCCCCACCCGAGTCACACCCTGACCTAACCAAACATAGAGAATAATAAGGATCTCTACGGTCAGGGCGTGACAGCAGCTCTGTGGGTGTAACATTTATTGACAATGTTGATACCTTCTGGAAACAAAGCTTGTTTATTAGGAGGATGGGATCCACCCAAATCATTTGGATTCCTGGTTCCTTTCACAGCATTATAAGGCTGTGTTGGGACAAGGATTTATCAATGACCCAAGCCCAGCACAGTTATCAAATCACATTTTATTGGTCACATACACATGGTTAGCAGATGTTATTGCGAGTGTAGCGAAATGCTTGTGCTTCTAGTTCTGACAGTGCAGCAATATCTAACATGTAATCTAACAATTCCACAACAACTACCTAATGCACACAAATCGAATTAAATATATGGATGAGCAATGACAGAGCGGCATAGGTAAGATGCAATAGATGGTATAAAATACAGTATATACATATGAGATGTGTAACGCAAGATATGTAAACATTATTAAAGTGACTCGTGATCCATTTATTGAAGTCTGTATGTAGGCAGCAGCCTCTCTGTGTTAGTGATGGCTGTTTAACCTGTTGGGGATAGGGGGCAGTATTTGCACGGCCGGATAAAAAACGTACCCGATTTAATCTGGTTACTACTCCTGCCCAGTAACTAGAATAGGCATATAATTGTTTGATTTGGATAGACAACACCCTAAAGTTTCTAAAACTGTTTGAATGGTGTCTGTGAGTATAACAGAACTCATTTGGCAGGCCAAAACCTGAGAAGATTCCAAACAGGAAGCGCTCTCTCTGACTATTTCTTGGCCTTCTTGATCATCTCTATCCAAAACAGGGGATCTCTGGCATAACGTGACATTTTCTAACGCTCCCATAGGCTCTCAGAAGGCGCCAGAACGTTGAATGGTGACCATGGCTGAAAAACAGTAGCGCATTTGGATAGTGGTCGATCTGAGAACAATGAGACTGGGGCGCGTGCACGAGCCGACACCATGTTTTTATTTTTTCGTCTTTGAACGAAAACAGGGTTTCCCGGTCGGAATATTATCACTTTTTTACGAGAAAAATGGCATAAAAATTGATTTTAAACAGCGTTTGACATGCTTCGAAGTACGGTAATGGAATATTTTGCATTTTTTTGTCACGAAACGCGCCGGGCGCGTCACCCTTCTTTACCCTTCGGATAGTGTCTTGAACGCATGAACAAAACGCCACTATTTGGATATAACTATGGATTATTTGGAACCAAACCAACATTTGTTATTGAAGTAGAAGTCCTGGGAGTGCATTCTGACGAAGAACAGCAAAGGTAATCCAATTTTTCTAATAGTAAATCTGAGTTTGGTGAGTACCACACTTGGTGGGTGTCAAAATAGCTAGCCCGTGATGGCCGGGCTATCTACTCAGAATATTGCAAAAGGTGCTTTCACCGAAAAGCTATTTTAAAATCGGACACCGCGATTGCATAAAGGAGTTCTGTATCTATAATTCTTAAAATAATTGTTATGTTTTTGTGAACGTTTATCGTGAGTAATTTAGTAAATTCACCGGAAGTGTTCGGTGGGAATGCTAGTCACATGCTAGTCACATGCTAATGTAAAAAGCTGGTTTTTGATATAAATAGGAACTTGATTGAACAAAACATGCATGTATTGTATAATATAATGTCCTAGGAGTGTCATCTGATGAAGATCATCAAAGGTTAGTGCTGCATTTAGCTGTGGTTTGGGTTTATGTGACATTATATGCTAGCTTGAAAAATGGGTGTCTGATTATTTCTGGCTGGGTACTCTGCTGACATAATCGAATGTTTTGCTTTCGTTGTAAAGCCTTTTTGAAATCGGACAGTGTGGTTAGATTAACGAGAGTCTTGTCTTTAAAATGGTGTAAAATAGTCATATGTTTGAGAAATTGAAGTAATAGCATTTCTAAGGTATTTGAATATCGCACCACGGGATTCCACTGGCTGTTGAGTAGGTGGCCCAGAGAGGTTAACAGTCTGATGGCCTTGAGATAGAAGCTGTTTTTCAGTCTCTCGGTCCCCGCTTTGATGCACCTGTACTGACCTTGCCTTCTGGAGGGTAGCGGGGTTAACAGGCAGTGGCTCGGGTGGTTGTTGTCCTTGATGATCTTTTTGGCCTTCCTGTGACATCGGGTGCTGTAGGTGTCTTTGAGGGCAGGTAGTTTGCCCCCGGTGATGCTTTGTGCAGACCACCCTCTGGAGAGCCTTGCGGTTGTGGGTGGTGCAGTTGCCGTACCAGGCGATGATACAGCCCGTCAGGATGCTCTCAATTGTGCATCTGTAAAAGTTTGTGAGTGTTTTAGATGACAAGGCACATTTCTTCAGCCTCCTGAGGTTGAAGTGGCGCTGCTGCGCCTTCTTCACCACGCTGTCTGTGTGGGTGGACCATTTCAGTTTGTCCGTAATGTTTTCCCCCGAGGAACTTAAAACTTTACACCTTCTCCACTGCTGTCCCATCAATATGGGTAGGGGGGTGCTCCCTCTTTTGTTTTGTTGACGTTGAGTGAGAGGTTGTTTTCGTGACACCACATTCCGAGGGCCCTCACCTCCTCGTTGGTGGTAATCAAGCCCACTACTGTTGTGTCGTCTGCAAACTTGATGATTGAGTTGGAGGCGTGCATGGCCACGCAGTCGTGGGTGAATAGGGAGTACAGGAGGGGGCTGAGCACGCACCCTTGTGGGGCGCCAGTGTTGAGGATCAGCGAAGTGGAGATGTTGTTTCCTACCTTCACCACCAGTTTATCCCTATCATTGTGTCGCTGAGTTGTCGTAATGTTTCAGCAAATGTGCTGTTTCTGAAACTCACTTAGATAATACCTTTGATGATATAGTGGCATCAACACATGGTTATAACATCTACAGAAAATACAGAAATGCCAAAGGTTGCTGTTTATATTCAGAACCACATTCCTGTAAAGCTTAGAGACAATCTCATGTTAAAACCTCTTACATCTAGGCGTTACACCAGCAGAACCACGCATATCCAATCTCTTTGTCCTCAGGCAGACCACTCAGTAACTGAGCTCCTATACTCTGCCCAGAGACAGAAGGCTCAATCCACTTTCTGAAGGCTTTAGACAGCCAATGGAAGCCTTAGAAAGTGCAACGTAACAGCACAGATACTGTAGTTTTGATAGAGAATCAAAAGAAGAACTACAATTCTCAGACTTTCCCCTTCCTGCGTGGAATTTTCTCTGGTTTTTGCCTGCCATATGAGTTCTGTTATACTTACAGACACCATTCAAACAGTTTTAGAAACTTCAGAGTGTTTCCTATTCAAATACTAATAATATGCATATTCTCGTTTCTGGGAAAGAGTAGTAACCAGTTTAAATCGGGTACGTTTTTTTATCCGGCAGAGAAAATACTGCCCCCTATCCATATCAGGTTAAATAGTGTTGAAGTAATATGGCTGCAGGTTCATCTGCCTCACCTAAAGCCCATTCTTGTTGGCAGCTGCTATAGACCACTAAGTGCTAACAGTCAGTATCTGGATAACATGTGTGAAATGCTTGATGATGTATGTGATATCAACAGAGCTGACCACTCAAGAAAAAGCTTCAAATTGTAACTAGTGCCTACAACTTGGTTCAGGGTATCAGTCAACGTACCAGGGTAGTTACAAACAGCACAATGAAATCATCAACATGTATTGATCACATCTTTACTAATGCTGCAGAAATTTGCTTTAAAGCAAATCCATCGGATGTAGCGATCACAATAGTAGCTATATCTAGGAAAACCAAAGTTCCAAAGGCTGGGCCTAATATAGTGTATAAGACGTCACACAAGAAGTTATGTAGTGATTCCTATGTTGTTGATGTAAATAATAATAATAATTATTATAATTTTTTATAAGGGGTGGATCAGCTTAATATTGCAGAAAGATTGCTGCTTCCATCAATGTAATTGTCTGCATCATTTCCAATCCCCCATATCTGTTTTTTGGTAAATATACACTGCTCAAAAAAATAAAGGGAACACTTAAACAACACAATGTAACTCCAAGTCAATCACACTTCTGTGAAATCAAACTGTCCACTTAGGAAGCAACACTGATTGACAATACATTTCACATGTTGTTGTGCAAATGGAATAGACAACAGGTGGAAATTATAGGCAATTAGCAAGACACCCCCAATAAAGGAGTGGTTCTGCAGGTGGTAACCATAGACCACTTCTCAGTTCCTATGCTTCCTGGCTGATGTTTTGGTCACTGTGGCTCAGGTAGTGCAGCTCATCCAAGATGGCACATCAATGCGAGCTGTGGCAAGAAGGTTTGCTGTGTCTGTCAGTGTAGTGTCCAGAGCATGGAGGCGCTACCAGGAGACAGGCCAGTACATCAGGAGACGTGGAGGAGGCCGTAGGAGGGCAACAACACAGCAGCAGGACCGCTACCTCCGCCTTTGTGCAAGGAGGAGCAGGAGAAGCACTGCCAGAGCCCTGCAAAATGACCTCCAGCAGGCCACAAATGTGCATGTGTCTGATCAAACGGTCAGAAACAGACTCCATGAGGGTGGTATGAGGGCCCGACGTCCACAGGTGGGGGTTGTGCTTACAGCCCAAAACCGTGCAGGACGTTTGGCATTTGCCAGAGAACACCAAGATTGGCAAATTCGCCACTGGCGCCCTGTGCTCTTCACAGATGAAAGCAGGTTCACACTGAGCACATGTGACAGACGTGACAGTCTGGAGATGCCGTGGAGAACGTTCTGCTGCCTGCAACATCCTCCAGCATGACCGGTTTGGCGGTGGGTCAGTCATGGTGTGGGGTGGCATTTCTTTGGGGGGCCGCACAGCCCTCCATGTGCTCGCCAGAGGTAGCCTGACTGCCATTAGGTACCGAGATGAGATCCTCAGACCCCTTGTGAGACCATATGCTGGTGCGGTTGGCCCTGGCTTCCTCCTAATGCAAGACAATGCTAGACCTCATGTGGCTGGAGTGGGTCAGCAGTTCCTGAAAGAGGAAGGCATTGATGCTATGGACTGGCCCGCCCGTTCCCCAGACCTGAATCCAATTGAGCACATCTGGGACATCATGTCTCGCTTCATCCACCAACGCCACGTTGCACCATAGACTGTCCAGGAGTTGGCGGATGCTTTAGTCCAGGTCTGGGAGGAGATCCCTCAGGAGACTATCCGCCACCTCATCAGGAGCATGCCCAGGCGTTGTAGGGAGGTCATACAGGCACGTGGAGGCCACACACACTACTGAGCCTCATTTTGATTTGTTTTAAGGACATTACATCAAAGTTGGATCAGCCTGTAGTGTGGTTTTCCACTTTAATTTTGAGTGTGACTCCAAATCCAGACCTCCATGGGTTGATAAATTGGATTTCCATTCATTATTTTTGTGTGATTTTGTTGTCAGCACATTCAACTATGTAAAGAAAAAGTATTTAATAAGATTATTTATTTCATTCAGATCTAGGATGTGTTGTTTAAGTGATCCCTTTATTTTTTTGAGCAGTATACATACAGAACTCCTTTATGCAATCGCTATGTCCGATTTTAAAATAGCTTTTCGGCGAAAGCACATTTAGCAATATTCTGAGTACATAGCTCGGCATTCACGGCTAGCTAATTTGACACCCACCAAGTTTGGGACAACCTAAACTCAGAATTACTATTAGAAAAATTGGATTACCTTTGCTGTTCTTCGTCAGAATGCACTCCCAGGACTTCTACTTCAACAACAAATGCTGTTTTGGTTCCAAATAATCCATAGTTATATTCAAATAGCTCCGTTTTGTTCGTGTGTTCAGGTCACTATCCGAAGGGTGACGCGCGAGCACATTTCGTGACAAATAAATTCTAAATATTCCATTACCGTACTTAGAAGCATGTCAAACGCTGTTTAAAATCAATTTTTATGCAATTTTTCTCATAAAATAGCGATAATATTCCAACCGGGTATTCATTCAAAGGCTGAAAGAAAAAAATTGAGTAGTCTCGTGAATGCTCATCTCAGTCTCACTGTCCCCAGGCTGACCACTTACAAATTCTCCTGCTGTTCTTCGCCCAGAGACAGCAGACACTCCATTCCACTTTCTGGCGGCTTTAGAGAGCCAATGGAAGCCTTAGAAAATGTCACGTTACATCACAGATGCTGTATTTTTGATAGGGATGCAACAGAAGGACAACAAATTGTCAGACAGGGCACTTCCTGTATGGAATATTCTCAGATTTTGGCCTGCCATATGAGTTCTGTTATACTCACAGACACCATTCAAACAGTTTTAGAAACTTTAGTGTTTTCTATCCAAATCTACTAATTATATGCATATTCTAGTTTTTGGGCAGGAGTAGTAACCAGATTAAATCGGGTACGTTTTTTATCCGGCCGTGAAAATACTGCCCTCTAATCCCAAAGAAGTTAACCTTACATTATTATTAGGAAAAAAATCCATAAAATTAGCTTCAGTTAGTGGAGATGGAGGAGACTGAAACGAAAACATATTCTTAAAGTACATTACTTCCTCTTTCAAAATATCATTCGGTGAATCATGCGTGACTCCATCATTTGTAACAAGTTTCAATAAAAAATTTTTTTGTAGCATTTCTATATTGACGATTGAAAAATAATTTGGTGCATTTTTCCCCATATTCCATCCAGTTCGCTTTATTTTATAATATATTACACTGGATCTTTCTTGAATATGTTCCTCCATTTCTTTTTGTTTTCCCTCTAACTTATTCTGTGCCTCTATGGTACAGTTTTTATTGCTATCTAACTGTACTGTTTGTTAGTCCTTCAATTTCCTTTGTTAATATGGACTCTTTTGATCTGAATTTCTTTTGTTTTATAGATGAGTACTGAATTGCATGGCCTCTAAAGGCACATGTAAAGACTATTTGTCGGTCTGTGTTGTGTAATGAGGTTCAACCAGACGCTGCACTTGACACATTTATGAATTGCTTATTCCAATTACTAATAATCATGCACCCATTAAGAAAATGACTTTAATCCCTGTGGATTGATGAGGAATTGGAAAATTATATGGTTGAGACTGATGAGTCAAAAGGAATGGCAAATAATTCTGGCTGCACAACCGATTGGCAAACGTACTGCATATTGAGAAATCATGTAACTAAACAAAGAAAAATTAGATAAAGAATGACTGTAAAAAGTAAAAAGTTTTGGAGCTTAAATGACAATTTGGCCAAAACGGCAAACTCAGCTCTATCATTCATTGAATCAGATGTTTCATTCAACACAAAACCCACTGATATTGCCAATTACTTTAATTATTTTTTTCATTTGCAAGATTAGCAAATTTAAGCATGACATGCCAGTAACAAACGCTGACACTACACATCCATGTATAAATTATCAAATTATGAAAGACAAGCATTGTACTTTTGAATTCCGTAAAGTGAGTGAGGAAGAAGTGAAAAATGATTGTTGTCTATCAACGATGACAAGCCACCAGGGTCTGACAACTTGAATGGAAAATGACTGAGGATAATAGCGGATGCTATTGCCACTCCTATTTGCCATATCTTCAATCTAAGGCTACTAGAAGTGTGCCCTCAGGCCTGGAGGGAAGCTAAAGTCATTTCGGTACCCAGGAATAGTAAAGCCCCCTTTACTGGCTCAAATAGCCCACCAATCAGCCTGTTAACAACCCTTTGTCAATTCTGGATTGTGTTTGACCAGATACAATGCTATTTTACTGTAAACAAATTGACAACAGACTTTCAGCATGCTTATAGGGGAAAACATTCAACAAGCACAGCACTTACACAAATGACTGATGATTGGCTGAAATGTATGATAAAAAAGATTGTGGGAGCTGTTTTGTTAGACTTGTGGCTTTTGACATTATCGATCATATTCTGCTGATGGAAAAACATATCTGTTTATGGCTTTATACCCCCTGTCTACCTGTCTAACAGAACACAGAGGGTGTTGTTTAATGGAAGCCTCTCCAACATCATCCAGGTAGAAACCTTTACTAAGGACATGCCACTGGCCCTGAGTAAAGCCAGTGTGTCTATGTATGTGGATGAATCAACACTATACATGTCAGCTACTACAGAGAGTCAAATCACTGCAACACTTAATGAAGAGCTGCAGTTAGTTTCAGAATGGGTGGCAGGGAATAAGTTAGTCCTAAATATTTTAAAAACTAAAAGCATTGTATTTGGGACAAATCACTCACTAAACCCTAGACCTCAACTAAATAATATAATGTGGAGGTGACTAAACTGCTTGGAGTAACCCTGGATTGTAAACTGTCATGGTTAAAACATGTTGATACAACAGTAGCTAAGATGGGTAGAAGTCTGTCTGTAATAAAGCGCTGCTCTGCCTTCTTAACAACACTATCAACAAGACAGGTCCTACAGACTCTAGTTTTGTTGCACCTGGACTTCTGTTCAGTTGTGTGGTCAGGAGCCACAAAGAGGGACCTGGGAATATTACAATTGTCTCAGAACAGGGCAGTACGGCTGGTCCTTAAAAATACACAGAGAACTAACATCAATGATATGCATGTCAGTCTCTCACGGCTCAAAGTGGAGGAGATTGACTTCATCACTACTTGTTTTTGTAAGAAGTGTTGACGTGCTGAATGTACCGAGGAGTCTGTCTAAACGTACACAGGGACGTTGTATTGTAGAGATGTGGTAGTAGAGTAGTGGCCTGAGGGAACACAATACAGGGACGTTGTATTGTAGAGATGTGGTAGTAGAGTAGTGGCCTGAGGGAACACAATACAGGGACGTTGTATTGTAGAGATGTTGTAGTAGAGTAGTGGCCTGAGGGAACACAATACAGGGACGTTGTATTGTAGAGATGTGGTAGTAGAGTAGTGGCCTGAGGGAACACAATACAGGGACGTTGTATTGTAGAGATGTGGTAGTAGAGTAGTGGCCTGAGGGAACACAATACAGGGACGTTGTATTGTAGAGATGTGGTAGTAGAGTAGTGGCCTGAGGGAACACAATACAGGGACGTTGTATTGTAGAGATGTGGTAGTAGAGTAGTGGCCTGAGGGAACACAATACAGGGACGTTGTATTGTAGAGATGTGGTAGTAGAGTAGTGGCCTGAGGGAACACAATACAGGGACGTTGTATTGTAGAGATGTGGTAGTAGAGTAGTGGCCTGAGGGAACACAATACAGGGACGTTGTATTGTAGAGATGTGGTAGTAGAGTAGTGGCCTGAGGGAACACAATACAGGGACGTTGTATTGTAGAGATGTGGTAGTAGAGTAGTGGCCTGAGGGAACACAATACAGGGACGTTGTATTGTAGAGATGTGGTAGTAGAGTAGTGGCCTGAGGGAACACAATACAGGGACGTTGTATTGTAGAGATGTGGTAGTAGAGTAGTGGCCTGAGGGAACACAATACAGGGACGTTGTATTGTAGAGATGTGGTAGTAGAGTAGTGGCCTGAGGGAACACAATACAGGGACGTTGTATTGTAGAGATGTTGTAGTAGAGTAGTGGCCTGAGGGAACACAATACAGGGACGTTGTATTGTAGAGATGTTGTAGTAGAGTAGTGGCCTGAGGGAACACAATACAGGGACGTTGTATTGTAGAGATGTGATAGTAGAGTAGTGGCCTGAGGGAACACAATACAGGGACGTTGTATTGTAGAGATGTTGTAGTAGAGTAGTGGCCTGAGGGAACACAATACAGGGACGTTGTATTGTAGAGATGTGATAGTAGAGTAGTGGCCTGAGGGAACACAATACAGGGACGTTGTATTGTAGAGATGTGGCAGTAGAGTAGTGGCCTGAGGGAACACAATACAGGGACGTTGTATTGTAGAGATGTGGTAGTAGAGTAGTGGCCTGAGGGAACACAATACAGGGACGTTGTATTGTAGAGATGTGATAGTAGAGTAGTGGCCTGAGGGAACACAATACAGGGACGTTGTATTGTAGAGATGTGATAGTAGAGTAGTGGCCTGAGGGAACACAATACAGGGACGTTGTATTGTAGAGATGTGGTAGTAGAGTAGTGGCCTGAGGGAACACAATACAGGGACGTTGTATTGTAGAGATGTGGTAGTAGAGTAGTGGCCTGAGGGAACACAATACAGGGACGTTGTATTGTAGAGATGTGATAGTAGAGTAGTGGCCTGAGGGAACACAATACAGGGACGTTGTATTGTAGAGATGTGGTAGTAGAGTAGTGGCCTGAGGGAACACAATACAGGGACGTTGTATTGTAGAGATGTGATAGTAGAGTAGTGGCCTGAGGGAACACAATACAGGGACGTTGTATTGTAGAGATGTGGTAGTAGAGTAGTGGCCTGAGGGAACACAATACAGGGACGTTGTATTGTAGAGATGTGGTAGTAGAGTAGTGGCCTGAGGGAACACAATACAGGGACGTTGTATTGTAGAGATGTGGTAGTAGAGTAGTGGCCTGAGGGAACACAATACAGGGACGTTGTATTGTAGAGATGTGATAGTAGAGTAGTGGCCTGAGGGAACACAATACAGGGACGTTGTATTGTAGAGATGTGGTAGTAGAGTAGTGGCCTGAGGGAACACAATACAGGGACGTTGTATTGTAGAGATGTGATAGTAGAGTAGTGGCCTGAGGGAACACAATACAGGGACGTTGTATTGTAGAGATGTGATAGTAGAGTAGTGGCCTGAGGGAACACAATACAGGGACGTTGTATTGTAGAGATGTGGTAGTAGAGTAGTGGCCTGAGGGAACACAATACAGGGACGTTGTATTGTAGAGATGTGGTAGTAGAGTAGTGGCCTGAGGGAACACAATACAGGGACGTTGTATTGTAGAGATGTGATAGTAGAGTAGTGGCCTGAGGGAACACAATACAGGGACGTTGTATTGTAGAGATGTGATAGTAGAGTAGTGGCCTGAGGGAACACAATACAGGGACGTTGTATTGTAGAGATGTGATAGTAGAGTAGTGGCCTGAGGGAACACAATACAGGGACGTTGTATTGTAGAGATGTGGTAGTAGAGTAGTGGCCTGAGGGAACACAATACAGGGACGTTGTATTGTAGAGATGTGGTAGTAGAGTAGTGGCCTGAGGGAACACAATACAGGGACGTTGTATTGTAGAGATGTGGTAGTAGAGTAGTGGCCTGAGGGAACACAATACAGGGACGTTGTATTGTAGAGATGTGATAGTAGAGTAGTGGCCTGAGGGAACACAATACAGGGACGTTGTATTGTAGAGATGTGGTAGTAGAGTAGTGGCCTGAGGGAACACAATACAGGGACGTTGTATTGTAGAGATGTGGTAGTAGAGTAGTGGCCTGAGGGAACACAATACAGGGACGTTGTATTGTAGAGATGTGGTAGTAGAGTAGTGGCCTGAGGGAACACAATACAGGGACGTTGTATTGTAGAGATGTGATAGTAGAGTAGTGGCCTGAGGGAACACAATACAGGGACGTTGTATTGTAGAGATGTGGTAGTAGAGTAGTGGCCTGAGGGAACACAATACAGGGACGTTGTATTGTAGAGATGTGATAGTAGAGTAGTGGCCTGAGGGAACACAATACAGGGACGTTGTATTGTAGAGATGTGATAGTAGAGTAGTGGCCTGAGGGAACACAATACAGGGACGTTGTATTGTAGAGATGTGATAGTAGAGTAGTGGCCTGAGGGAACACAATACAGGGACGTTGTATTGTAGAGATGTGATAGTAGAGTAGTGGCCTGAGGGAACACAATACAGGGACGTTGTATTGTAGAGATGTGCTAGTAGAGTAGTGGCCTGAGGGAACACAATACAGGGACGTTGTATTGTAGAGATGTGGTAGTAGAGTAGTGGCCTGAGGGAACACAATACAGGGACGTTGTATTGTAGAGATGTGATAGTAGAGTAGTGGCCTGAGGGAACACAATACAGGGACGTTGTATTGTAGAGATGTGGTAGTAGAGTAGTGGCCTGAGGGAACACAATACAGGGACGTTGTATTGTAGAGATGTGATAGTAGAGTAGTGGCCTGAGGGAACACAATACAGGGACGTTGTATTGTAGAGATGTTGTAGTAGAGTAGTGGCCTGAGGGAACACAATACAGGGACGTTGTATTGTAGAGATGTGGTAGTAGAGTAGTGGCCTGAGGGAACACAATACAGGGACGTTGTATTGTAGAGATGTGGTAGTAGAGTAGTGGCCTGAGGGAACACAATACAGGGACGTTGTATTGTAGAGATGTGGTAGTAGAGTAGTGGCCTGAGGGAACACAATACAGGGACGTTGTATTGTAGAGATGTGATAGTAGAGTAGTGGCCTGAGGGAACACAATACAGGGACGTTGTATTGTAGAGATGTGGTAGTAGAGTAGTGGCCTGAGGGAACACAATACAGGGACGTTGTATTGTAGAGATGTGATAGTAGAGTAGTGGCCTGAGGGAACACACTTAATGTGCGGTGAAAAGTGTTATGAAATGTAATGTCATGTAATATTTTAAATTGCATATATCTGCCTTAATGTTGCTGGACCCCAGAAGAGTAGCTGCTGCCATGGCAGGAACTAATGGGGATCCTTAATGTTGCTGGACCCCAGAAGAGTAGCTGCTGCCATGGCAGGAACTAATGGGGATCCTTAATGTTGCTGGACCCCAGAAGAGTAGCTGCTGCCTTGGCAGGAACTAATGGGGATCCTTAATGTTGCTGGACCCCAGAAGAGTAGCTGCTGCCTTGGCAGGAACTAATGGGGATCCTTAATGTTGCTGGACCCCAGAAGAGTAGCTGCTGCCTTGGCAGGAACTAATGGGGATCCTTAATGTTGCTGCACCCCAGAAGAGTAGCTTAGCTTAGCAGGAACTAATGGGGATCCTTAATGTTGCTGCACCCCAGAAGAGTAGCTTAGCTTAGCAGGAACTAATGGGGATCCTTAATGTTGCTGCACCCCAGAAGAGTAGCTTAGCTTAGCAGGAACTAATGGGGATCCTTAATGTTGCTGCACCCCAGAAGAGTAGCTTAGCTTAGCAGGAACTAATGGGGATCCTTAATGTTGCTGCACCCCAGAAGAGTAGCTTAGCTTAGCAGGAACTAATGGGGATCCTTAATGTTGCTGCACCCCAGAAGAGTAGCTTAGCTTAGCAGGAACTAATGGGGATCCTTAATGAATACAAATACAAAAACAAATACACACATCTAACACCTGATCTGGCTGTGTTAACCATAGCCATTAGGCTACCAGAATGTGTGTGTGCATGTGTTTTAGCTGTACCCATTAACACTGCATGGCCAGAGCTAATGCGTGCCATTTGGCCTAATTCGTTGAACATGGTGTGTGTGTGTGAATGTGTGTGTGTGTGTACAGTGTGAATGTGTGTGTGTGTGTGTGTGTGTGTGTGTGTGTGTGTGTGTGTGTGTGTGTGTGTGTGTGTGTGTGTGTGTGTGTGTGTGTGTGTGTGTGTGTGTGTGTGTGTGTGTGTGTGTTTGATGGTGTAATTCACTGAAAATGGGTAATTGTGTCTAACTTGTGTTAAATTCGTAACTGTCAGCCAGCCAGACTGATGCAGAGATGTGGCACCGAGGACAGGAATGATGGATAGAGTGGACTGGACATGAGACAGAGAGAGAGGGGAGAGGGAAAAGAGGGTGGAGATAGAGGGTGGATACAAGGAGAGAGAGAGAGAAAGAGGATCAAGACAGATTGAGGGGTCTTGACAGAACAGAGGGAGGTGGAGAGAAGAGGACAGACAGACGGATAGAAAATACAAATGGGGATGGCCAGTTAGACAAGGTGAAAGACGATAGGAGAGTTACGTGGGAGATAATGAACGACAGAAAGATTGACAGAGAGCAAGAACAACAACAATATATTCCAGCCGACTTCTCTCCATCCATCTGCAATCCTTTCTTAAGGATAAATGGAGAGAGAGAGAGAGAGAGAGAGAGAGAGAGAGAGAGAGACAGAGAGAGAGAGAGAGAGAGAGAGAGAGAGAGAGAGACAGAGAGAGAGAGAGAGAGAGAGAGAGAGAGAGAGAGAGAGAGAGAGAGAGACAGAGAGAGAGAGAGAGAGATGTTCAACTGGTCTCCTGTGGAACCTTTCAAGAGTAGGCCATTAGAAGTCTCTCCACATGCATATATATAGAGAGAGAGACAGAGGGAAAGAGAGGGATCAGAGGGGTGAGAGCGAGAGAGAGAGAGATGGAGAGAGAGAAAGACAGAGAGAGAGAGGGATATGATGGAGAGAGAGGGAGAGACAGAGAGAGAGAGTGGGATGAGAGGGGGTGAGAGAGAGACAGAGAGAGAGAGTGGGATGAGTGGGGGTGAGAGAGAGAGGGAGAGACAGAGAGAGAGAGTGGGATGAGAGGGGGTGTGAGAGAGAGAGGGAGAGACAGAGAGACAGAGAGAGAGAGAGTGGGATGAGTGGGGGGTGAGGGAGAGAGCGGGAGAGAGCGGGAGAGACAGAAAGACAGAGAGAGAGAGTGGGATGAGAGAGGGGGTGAGAGGGGTATGAGGGAGAGAAAGACAGAGAGAGAGAGGGATGAGAGGGGGGTGAGAGAGGGGTATGAGGGAGAGAGAGGGAGAGGGAGAGACAGAGAGAGAGCGGGATGAGAGGGGGGTGAGAGAGGGGTATGAGGGAGAGAGAGGGAGAGACAGAGAGAGAGAGTGGGATGAGAGGGGATGAGAAAGGGGTATGAGGGAGAGAGACAGAGAGAGAGAAAGTGGGATGAGAGGGGATGAGGGAGAGAGCGGTAGAGACTGAAAGACAGAGAGAGAGAGCGGGATGAGAGGGGTATGAGGGAGAGAGAGGGAGAGACAGAAAGACAGAGAGAGAGAGCGGGATGAGAGGGGTATGAGGGAGAGAGAGGGAGAGACAGAAAGACAGAGAGAGAGAGCGGGATGAGAGGGGGGGAGAGAGGGGTATGAGGGAGAGAGAGGGAGAGGGAGAGACAGAGAGAGAGCGGGATGAGAGGGGGGTGAGAGAGGGGTATGAGGGAGAGAGAGGGAGAGACAGAGAGAGAGAGTGGGATGAGAGGGGATGAGAAAGGGGTATGAGGGAGAGAGACAGAGAGAGAGAAAGTAGGATGAGAGGGGATGAGAGAGGGGTATGAGGGAGAGAGAGGGAGAGACAGAGAGAGAGAGAGAGCGTAATGAGAGGGGATGAGAGAGGTATGAGGGAGAGAGAGGGAGAGACAGAAAGAGAGAGAGTGGGATGAGAGGGGGATGAGAGAGGGGTATGAGGGAGAGAGAGGGAGAGACAGAGAGAGAGAGAGAGAGAGGGATGAGAGGGGGATGAGAGGGGGATGAGAGAGGGGTATGAGGGAGAGAGAGGGAGAGACAGAGAGAGAGAGAGTGGGATGAGAGGGGGATGAGAGAGGGGTATGAGGGAGAGAGAGGAAGAGACAGAGCGAGAGAGAGTGGGATGAGAGGGGGATGAGAGAGGGGTAAGGCTCAATAGGAGGAGAGGAATAGAGAAGCAGAGATAAATCATGTTTTAGCTGCATTAATGTTCTTAAGCTGTGCCGGGAGCTATCGAGCTCTCCCTGGGCTTCTGTGTGTGTGTGTGTGTGTGTGTGTGTGTGTGTGTGTGTGTGTGTGTGTGTGTGTGTGTGTGTGTGTGTGTGTGTGTGTGTGTGTGTGTGTGTGTGTGTGTGTGTGTGTGTGTGTGTGTGTGTGTGTGTGTGTGTGTGTTTTGTCTGTCTCAGTCTGGGCTCCTGTGTGTGTGTGTGGTTGTCTGTCTCAGTCTGTGTGCATGTGTGTGTAAACTCATTAGTCTATACAAGGAGACTGGTTATAAAGGGATTAAGCAGACATGAAGAAGCGAACATAGCTTTAAAATACAGGAGGAAGGAATACATAGAGAGAGAATGCATTGATTGAATTAGTGTAATTGTGAGTACTAAGACATTCCTATTCATCCATCACATTACACCACCATGTAAACAAACCTGACAAATATTTCAATAACAACAACAACACATTGTTGGCTACCCGTCCTGTTGGGGGAGGACGCAGAGAGCTGTGGGTTGGCAGCGCACTACATTGCTGCCTGCAATATAATGAGGGACAGTGCCTGACAGACCAACCAACCTGCACATGTCCTCTATGCTTATTGTTATTGTGTGGTTATTTTGACCCTCGATTATTGTTGTTACTGTTGTCCCGTTGACAATATTGATTATTATTAATTATGTTAGTATTGTACATCTCCAAAGTAAGCTTTGGCATTATGTACATTGTTACGTCATGCCAATAAAGCGAATGGAATTTAATTGAAAAATGAGAGGGGGGGTAGAGAGAAAGAGAGATGGATGGAGAACAGAATGAGAGAGGGGCGATAGAGAGAGAGACAGAGAGAGGGATGGAGAACAGAAAGAGAGAGAGGGATGGAGAACAGAAAGAGAGAGAGAGGGATGGAGAACAGAAAGAGAGAGAGAGGATGGAGAACAGAATGAGAGAGGGGCGATAGAGAGAGAGACAGAGAGAGGGATGGAGAACAGAAAGAGAGAGAGAGGGATGGAGAACAGAACGAGAGAGAGAGGGATGGAGAACAGAAAGAGAGAGAGAGGATGGAGAACAGAAAGAGAGAGAGAGGATGGAGAACAGAAAGAGAGAGAGAGGATGGAGAACAGAAAGAGAGAGAGAGGGATGGAGAACAGAAAGAGAGAGAGAGGATGGAGAACAGAAAGAGAGAGAGGGATGGAGAACAGAAAGAGAGAGAGAGGGATGGAGAACAGAAAGAGAGAGAGGGATGGAGAACAGAAAGAGAGAGAGAGGGATGGAGAACAGAAAGAGAGAGAGAGGGATGGAGAACAGAAAGAGAGAGAGAGGGATGGAGAACAGAAAGAGAGAGAGGGATGGAGAACAGAAAGAGAGAGAGAGGGATGGAGAACAGAGAGGGATGGAGAATAGAGAGGGATGGAGAACAGAGAGGGATGGAGAACAGAAAGAGAGAGAGAGGGATGGAGAACAGAGAGGGATGGAGAACAGAAAGAGAGAGAGAGGGATGGAGAACAGAAAGAGAGAGAGGGATGGAGAACAGAAAGAGAGAGAGAGGGATGGAGAACAGAAAGAGAGAGAGGGATGGAGAACAGAAAGAGAGAGAGAGGATGGAGAACAGAAAGAGAGAGAGAGGATGGAGAACAGAAAGAGAGAGAGGGATGGAGAACAGAAAGAGAGAGAGAGGGATGGAGAACAGAAAGAGAGAGAGGGATGGAGAACAGAAAGAGAGAGAGAGGGATGGAGAACAGAAAGAGAGAGAGGATGGAGAACAGAAAGAGAGAGAGAGGGATGGAGAACAGAGAGGGATGGAGAACAGAAAGAGAGAGAGAGGGATGGAGAACAGAGAGGGATGGAGAACAGAAAGAGAGAGAGAGGGATGGAGAACAGAAAGAGAGAGAGGGATGGAGAACAGAAAGAGAGAGAGAGGATGGAGAACAGAAAGAGAGAGAGAGGGATGGAGAACAGAAAGAGAGAGAGGGATGGAGAACAGAAAGAGAGAGAGAGGATGGAGAACAGAAAGAGAGAGAGAGGATGGAGAACAGAAAGAGAGAGAGAGGGATGGAGAACAGAAAGAGAGAGAGAGGGATGGAGAACAGAAAGAGAGAGAGGGATGGAGAACAGAAAGAGAGAGAGAGGGATGGAGAACAGAAAGAGAGAGAGAGGGATGGAGAACAGAAAGAGAGAGAGAGGGATGGAGAACAGAGAGGGATGGAGAACAGAAAGAGAGCGAGAGGGATGGAGAACAGAGAGGGATGGAGAACAGAAAGAGAGAGAGGGATGGAGAACAGAAAGAGAGAGAGGGATGGAGAACAGAAAGAGAGAGAGAGGATGGAGAACAGAAAGAGAGAGAGGGATGGAGAACAGAAAGAGAGAGAGGGATGGAGAACAGAAAGAGAGAGAGAGGATGGAGAACAGAAAGAGAGAGAGGATGGAGAACAGAGAGGGAGAGAGAGGATGGAGAACAGAGAGGGATGGAGAACAGAAAGAGAGAGAGAGAGGGATGGAGAACAGAAAGAGAGAGAGAGGATGGAGAACAGAGAGGGATGGAGAACAGAAAGAGAGAGAGGGATGGAGAACAGAGAGGGATGGAGAACAGAAAGAGAGAGAGAGGGATGGAGGTGGGAATAGAGGTGGGAATAACCCAGCATGGAATGTCCACACTGCCAACACACTGTCACCACGGAGAGAGAGAGAGAGAGAGAGAGAGAGAGAGAGAGGTCATAGGACTGATGACATCTATTTGCTTAGAACAGTCTGTATGTCATTACTCCCTGCTTGTAACTCATTTGTGCCATTTCTTCTCTTTCAATATTATAACAATGAGATCCCAACAGATTGTGTTTGTGTGTGTTCAGTCGTTGCTGCACCAATCACCAAGTAGCGTACCATGGTGAGGTCACATGATCAGAGTGTTGATACCTGTTACACGAGCTTGGCCCACACGCACACACACACACACACACACACACACACACACACACACACACACCAAACACGCTCTGAATGCAACATATTAAATATGCTAACAGCGTGGCACCTTGTGTTTGCGACCTGATCTCATAGTTGGATGAATGTCAGTTTTGGACCCATTAATTCAGTGGTTACAGGGTTAAAGTAGAAAGAACTCAGGCCTCCCGACTGGCGCAGCGGTCTAAGGCACTGCACCACAGCGCTCGAGACGTCATTACAGACCCGGGTTTGATCCCAGGCTGTGTCGCAACCGTCTGTGACCGGAAGTCCCATAGGGCGGCGCACAACTGGCCCAGTGTCGTCTGGGTTCGGGGAAGGTTTGGTCGGGGGGGCTTTACTTGGCTCATCGTGCTCTAGCGACTCCTTGTGGTGAGCCGGGTGCCTGCAGGCTGACTCTGGTTGTCAGTTAAATGCTGTTTCCTCCAGCTGGTTTCCAGGTTAAGCGGGCGGGTGGTAAGAAGCGGGTCATGTTTGGGAGGATGCATGACTTGACCTTCGCCTCTCCCGAGCCCGTTGGGGAGTTGCAGCGATGAGACAAGATCGTAATTGGATATGATGAAGAGGGGAGTATTAAAAGCAAGAAACAGAAACAAGTCACAGGGTTAAGTTGAGGTATTATTTCTGAGTGGTTATGGTTTGGGGAAGGTTTAAACATGTATTTATTTTAACAATGAGCTGTTTCCATCAAATATCATCAAGTAGTCTCTCTGCTTGTTACAGCATTGTGAACTGCTGTGGTGCAGTGGTATAAGCAGCTTGCTCTGAGCCTCGTTAGTTCAAGCCCAGTGCTGTTGTTTTGTGGAGTGTTTTGGTGAGCACTGACGTCCTCAGGACCTTTTCAAACGTCTGAAATCGACGTCTCTTTCTTGTAACCAACCTGCTGCTTGAGGTCTCTTTGTACAGGTGATTATTTTGACTTGTATTGTCGCAGCAAAACAATCCTGCAGCAACAGGATTTGAACGTTTCATCCATAATGTTGCTTGGTTGGTGGTTAGGTTATTAGCTGGTCAAAATAAGGCTACATGAAAAGTGGAAAACTGTTAATATAACTGTTTGTTAGTGTGGGTTTACAGTCAATTTCTGTAAATCACGAAGCTCATCTGTATTTCCATGGCCACAGGAAAATTCTCAGCAATAAAAGAGTGATCAAATTAAGATCCTACACCTGTACCTCCCTATATAAACCAGACAAACACAGCCCATAACATTCGTAATAACCAACAGGTTATTACCTGTAGGTTTCATATCGGAGCGGTGTGTGTGTGTGTGTGTGTGTGTGTGTGTGTGTGTGTGTGTGTGTGTGTGTGTGTGTGTGTGTGTGTGTGTGTGTGTGTGTGTGTGTGTGTGTGTGTGTGTGTGTGTGTTAGATCTCATATCAGAGACAACAACTAACGTGACCGTGAGGCGAATGACACATCCAATACTGACGGCGGCCATTTTAAAAATGTATAGAGCGCAGGAGAGAGGCATGAAAACAAAGCAATAACAGAGGAGAAAAGGGATATTGTGGAACGAAGGAACGAGAAAGAGAGAAATGAAAAGCTGTAGGGATAAAAAAAGAGCAAGGCCTTGGAGACGGATGGTTGCCGGGGAGAAGAAGGAGAGAGAGAGATGGAGAGTCAGGGTTAGGTTTGACTTTCTAAGCAAACAGGGACAGAGACCAGCACGACCTGTATGTGTGTGTGTGTGTGTGTGTGTGGTTTTGTGTGTGTGTGTGTGTGTGTGTGGTTGTACATTTCCTGTTGTTGAATCTCACCACAACCACCAAAGCAAACTGAAAAAACAATATGAATTGAAAACAACAACATCATATCTTATTCACATTCATACTTCTCACTTCACCTCAAGTATTCCATTACTACATCCTCTGTAGACACAATCATGTTCATTTACTATGCTAATGCCATCGGATCGGCACTGTATGATTAGCACATCATGCTAACGATGCTATAATTATGTGATTACGATTATGATGAGGGTGCTTGTTTTGTTAAGACTGTTGCTGAGAGACGATTGAGAGGATACTTGGTTAGAAGGAAATGGGTTTGTAGTGTTTGTGTGTCTGTGTGTGTGTGTGTCAAATTAAATTGTATTTGTCACATGCGCCGAATACAACAGGTGTAGACTTTACCGTGACATTTTTACTTACGAGCCCTTTCCTAACAATGCTAAAGTTAAAAAGTAAGCACAATTTGCTGAAAATAAAAAATGGAATAGGAACACAATAAAATAACAATAATGAGGCTATATACACTATATATATAAAGTATGTGGATATCCCTTTAAATTAGTGGATTCGGATATTTCAGCCACACCATTGCTGACAGGTGTATAAAATGGAGCACACAGCCATGCAATCTCCATAGACAAACATTGGCAGTAGAATGGCCTTACTGAAGAGCTCAGTGACTTTCAGCGTGGTACCGTCATAGGATGCGACCTTTACAAAAAGATAGTTTGTAAAATTTCTGCCCTGCTAGAGCTTCCCCGGTCAACTGTAAGTGATGTTATTGTAAAGTGGAAACGTCTAGGAGCGACAATGGGTCAGCCGCGAAGTGTTAGGCCACACAAGCTCACAGAACGGGACCGCTGAGTGCTGAAGTGTGTAAAAATCATCTGTCCTCGGTTGCAACACTCACTACCAAGTTCCAAACTGCCTCTGGAAGCAACGTCCGCACAATAACTGTTCGTCGGGAGCGTCATGGAATGTTTTTCCATGGCCGAGCAGTCGCACACAAGCCTAAGATCACCATGCACAATGCAAAGCTGCTTCACCATCTGGCAGTCCGATGAACGAATCTTGGTTTGGCGGATGCCAGGAGAACGCTACCTGCCCGAATGCATAGTGCCAACTGCAAAGTTTGGTGGAGGAGGAATAATGGTCTAGAGCTGTTTTTCATAGATGGGGCTAGGCCCCTTAGTTCCAGTGGAGGGAAATCTTAACACTACAGCATACAATGACATTGTAGACGATTCTGTGCCTCAAACTTTGTGGCAACAGTTTGGGGAAGGCCCTTTCCTGTTTCAGCATGACTATGTCCCTGTGCACAAAGCGAGGTCCATACAGAAATGGTTTGTCGAGATCGGTGAGGAAGAACTTGACTGGTCTGCACAGAGCCCTGACCTCAAATTGGAATGCCTACTGCGAGCCAGGCCTAATCGCCCAACATCAGTGCCCGACCTCACTAATGCTCTTGTGGCTGAATGGAAGCAAGTCCCCGCAGCAAAGTTCCAACATCTAGTGGAAAGCCTTCCCAGAAGAGTGGAAGCTGTTATAGCAGCAAAGGGTGGACCAACTCCGTATTAATGCCCATGATTATGGAATGAGATTTTATATGACCAGGTGTCCATATACTTTTGGTCAGGTTGTGCACAAGGAGTACTGGTACCAAGTCAATGTGCAGGGTTCCGTTTAGGTAATTGTGGTAATATGTCAATGTAGGTAGGGGTAAAAATGATTAGGCAATCAGGATAGATAATAAAAGTAGCAGCAGTTTATGTGAAGAGTGTGAAAGTATATCTATGTGTGTGTGTGTGTGTGTGTGTGTGTGTGTGTGTGTGTGTGTGTGTGTGTGTGTGTGTGTGTGTGTGTGTGTGTGTGTGTGTGTGTGTGTGTGTGTGTGTGTGTGTGTGTGTGTGTGTGTGTTGGAGTGTCAGTGTAGTATGTGTGAGTGTCAGGGGAGTGCAGTATGTGCATAGAGCCAGTGGAAATAAAAAGGGGGTCAATACAGATAGTCAGGGGGCCATTTGATTAACGGTTCATCAGTCTTATTGGTTGGGGGTAGAGGCTGTTCAGGAGCCTTTTGGATCCAGACTTGGTGCTCCGGTACTGCAGTCCATGTAATATGGGTTATCACAGTCCATGTAATATGGGTTATCACAGTCCATGTAATGTGGGTTATCACAGTCCATGTAATGTGGGTTATCACAGCCCATGTAATGTGGGTTATCACAGTCCATGTAATGTGGGTTATCACAGTCAGTCCATGTAATGTGGGTTATCACAGTCAGTCCATGTAATGTGGGTTATCACAGTCCATGTAATGTGGGTTATCACAGTCCATGTAATGTGGGTTATCACAGTCCATGTAATGTGGGTTATCACAGTCCATGTAATGTGGGTTATCACAGTCCATGTAATGTGGGTTATCACAGTCCATGTAATGTGGGGTATCACAGTCCATGTAATGTGGGTTATCACAGTCCATGTAATGTGGGTTATCACAGTCCATGTAATGTGGGTTATCACAGTCCATGTAATGTGGGTTATCACAGTCCATGTAATGTGGGTTATCACAGTCCATGTAATGTGGGTTATCACAGTCCATGTAATGTGGGTTATCACAGTCCATGTAATGTGGGTTATCACAGTCCATGTAATGTGGGTTATCACAGTCCATGTAATGTGGGTTATCACAGTCCATGTAATGTGGGTTATCACAGTCCATGTAATGTGGGTTATCACAGTCCATGTAATGTGGGTTATCACAGTCCATGTAATGTGGGTTATCACAGTCCATGTAATGTGGGTTATCACAGTCCATGTACTGTCGGGTATCACAGTCCATGTAATGTGGGTTATCACAGTCCATGTAATATGGGTTATCACAGTCCATGTAATGTGGGTTATCACAGTCCATGTAATGTGGGTTATCACAGTCCATGTAATGTGGGTTATCACAGTCCATGTAATGTGGGTTATCACAGTCCATGTAATGTGGGTTATCACAGTCCATGTAATGTGGGGTGTAAGTCACAGTCAGTCCATGTAATGTGGGTTATCACAGTCCATGTAATGTGGGTTATCACAGTCCATGTAATGTGGGTTATCACAGTCCATGTAATGTGGGTTATCACAGTCTATGTAATGTGTGGTTATCACAGTCCATGTAATGTGGGTTATCACAGTCCATGTAATGTGGGTTATCACAGTCCATGTAATGTGGGGTATCACAGTCCATGTAATGTGGGGTATCACAGTCCATGTAATGTGGGTTAGCACAGTCCATGTAATGTGGGTTATCACAGTCCATGTAATGTGGGGTATCACAGTCAGTCCATGTAATGTGGGGTATCACAGTCCATGTAATGTGGGTTATCACAGTCCATGTAATGTGGGTTATCACAGTCCATGTAATGTGGGGTATCACAGTCCATGTGATGTGTGGTATCACAGTCCATGCGATGTGGGTTATCACAGTCCATGCAATGTGGGGTATCACAGTCCATGCAATGTGGGGTATCACAGTCCATGTAATGTGGGGTATCACAGTCCATGTAATGTGGGGTATCACAGTCCATGTAATGTGGGGTATCACAGTCCATGTGATGTGGGGTATCACAGTCCATGCGATGTGGGGTATCACAGTCCATGCGATGTGGGGTATCACAGTCCATGCAATGTGGGTTATCACAGTCCATGCAATGTGGGGTATCACAGTCCATGTAATGTGGGGTATCACAGTCCATGTAATGTGGGGTATCACAGTCCATGTAATGTGGGTTATCACAGTCCATGTAATGTGGGGTATCACAGTCCATGTAATGTGGGTTATCACAGTCCATGCAATGTGGGTTATCACAGTCCATGTAATGTGGGTTATCACAGTCCATGTAATGTGGGGTATCACAGTCCATGTAATGTGGGGTATCACAGTCCATGTAATGTGGGGTATCACAGTCCATGTAATGTGGGGTATCACAGTCCATGTAATGTGGGGTATCACAGTCCATGTAATGTGGGTTATCACAGTCCATGTAATGTGGGTTATCACAGTCCATGCAATGTGGGGTATCACAGTCCATGCAATGTGGGTTATCACAGTCCATGTAATGTGGGGTATCACAGTCCATGTAATGTGGGGTATCACAGTCCATGTAATGTGGGGTATCACAGTCCATGTAATGTGGGTTATCACAGTCCATGTAATGTGGGTTATCACAGTCCATGTAATGTGGGTTATCACAGTCCATGTAATATGGGTTATCACAGTCCATGTAATGTGGGTTATCACAGTCCATGTAATGTGGGTTATCACAGTCCATGTAATGTGGGTTATCACAGTCCATGTAATGTGGGTTATCACAGTCCATGTAATGTGGGTTATCACAGTCCATGTAATGTGGGGTATCACAGTCCATGTAATGTGGGTTATCACAGTCCATGTAATGTGGGTTATCACAGTCCATGTAATGTGGGTTATCACAGTCCATGTAATGTGGGTTATCACAGTCCATGTAATGTGGGTTATCACAGTCCATGTAATGTGGGTTATCACAGTCCATGTAATGTGGGTTATCACAGTCAGTCCATGTAATGTGGGTTATCACAGTCAGTCCATGTAATGTGGGTTATCACAGTCCATGTACTGTGGGGTATCACAGTCCATGTAATGTGGGTTATCACAGTCCATGTAATGTGGGTTATCACAGTCCATGTAATGTGGGTTATCACAGTCCATGTAATGTGGGTTATCACAGTCCATGTAATGTGGGTTATCACAGTCCATGTAATGTGGGTTATCACAGTCCATGTAATGTGGGTTATCACAGTCCATGTAATGTGGGTTATCACAGTCCATGTAATGTGGGTTATCACAGTCCATGTAATGTGGGTTATCACAGTCCATGTAATGTGGGTTATCACAGTCCATGTAATGTGGGGTATCACAGTCCATGTAATGTGGGGTATCACAGTCCATGTAATGTGGGGTATCACAGTCCATGTAATGTGGGGTATCACAGTCCATGTAATGTGGGGTATCACAGTCCATGTAATGTGGGTTATCACAGTCCTTGTAATGTGGGTTATCACAGTCCATGCAATGTGGGGTATCACAGTCCATGCAATGTGGGTTATCACAGTCCATGTAATGTGGGGTATCACAGTCCATGTAATGTGGGGTATCACAGTCCATGTAATGTGGGGTATCACAGTCCATGTAATGTGGGTTATCACAGTCAGTCCATGTACTGTGGGGTATCACAGTCAGTCCATGTAATGTGGGTTATCACAGTCAGTCCATGTAATGTGGGTTATCACAGTCCATGTACTGTGGGGTATCACAGTCCATGTAATGCAGTTGTGTTTCTACTGGGGGGTTTGTTGGGATCAGTGGTCTTCATGTATCTGCTAGACCAATTTCCCTTTCAGACATGAAACAGCTTCATACAGCTACTATTACTTTTAAACTCGTCAAAGCTCAAAGCTAGGGTTTCTGGTATTTTGAGAGATGATAATGTCACTGTGTTATACCACATGGTTGTTACATGTTCATTACATGGACAACTCCTAGACACGCTCACTAGGAAAGATGGAATCAAATGGTTGAATGTGGTATGTTGTTTGGTTATTGTATGGTCATTAGTTTATATAACAGCTGTAGAATATGGCTTATGTAGAGGTCTCCTGCCATTATAAAGACCCCCTAGCACTTCAAAGAGAAGGCTGTACTGTAATGGTACACACACACACACACACACACACACACACACACACACACACACACACACACACAAACAAACACACACACACACACATACACACACGGTTTCCTCCTCTGCCTTTTGACTACGGCTCCCCTTGAGGGACACACAGTAGGACAGCAGGTCTTTCTGTTCATCACAGGGGGGACCGCTAGTCCTGTAACACCATCTGACAGTGGACCTATAGTCACATAACACTGCCTGATTAACTTCAGTCCCCGTCCCTCTTCTCCTCCTGTCTGCCCCTCAGGGATCAAAGCAAAATGGCCGCCAAGGAGGTTTCGCTTTGATCATGACGAGAGACGAGGAAATGAATCCTGCATGTGCCTCAGGGGAGAAGGTGTGTGTGTGGATGTGTTTGTCCACCCGGGCTATGCTAACACGCAATCATGCTAAACCAGACACAAGACCTTTCACAGCGCACCCAGTGTGTCACTGTGGCAACAATTAGCAGCATACAGTATACCTAGTTTCCGTGACAACGAGAGCCAAATTATAACACGCCATAGGGGATTGACCAAGCTAGGACAAATCTGAAAAACACATGGAGTCATGAATAAACCAAACTTGATAAACGAGAAAACATCTCAGAAACAAAGTAAGACCACTTAGAAAACTACCGGGAGAGAAAAGGACCATTTCAGTCCATTTTCAACGTTTTTGTTTACCTGAGTGTCTACCTGTGTCCCAATCACCCCACAACATTACCGTGGAAACACACAAGCTACAAAACCTCCTCATAAGTGATGGAATGAGGCAATCAAAGTGACGGAGGAGTGTGGAAAGGTTGATTATGAATGCTATGATAATGAAAAAAGAGAAAAAGTGAGAAACGGGAGCAACGCTAAGCTTCCTGTATAGTTGTTGTGTTGATATTCATGTGGAGAGACTTCTAATGGCCTACTCTTTTGAAAGGTTCCACAGGAGACCAGTTGAACTACAGGGAAGGCTGTTGAATATCTCTCTCTCTCTCTCTGAGAGATGGTGAAGGTATGTATATATATATATATATATAGAGAGAGAGAGAGGTGGAGTAGGTGTAATGTGTTATTGTGATGGTAGCGGACTGTGTCTGAGCTGGAGACAGTTCCCGAGTTCAGCCTCTCCACAGTATATCTCAACCTCCCACAGGGGATAGTACTGCCAAGGGCACTGTGCTGCTGACACCTGCTAGAGTTAGAGTAGACACACACACACACACACACACACACACACACACACACACACACACACACACACACACACACACACACACACACACACACACACACACACACACACACACACACACACACACACACACACACACACACACACACACACACACTGTGGGGCTAATGGGAAGCGTTGCTGACACATATCCCTGGGGACTAATGCAGCGTGAACCACACACATGGTCTCAGCCGTATGCACGCACAAACATACACACACATACTGTACACACACATCCACACACACATACTGTACACACACATACACACACACATACTGTACACACACATACTGTACACACATACTGTACACACACATACACACACTTACTGTACACACACATACACACACACATACTGTACACACACATACACACACACATACTGTACACACACATACACACACACATACTGTACACACACATACACACACTTACTGTACACACACATCCACACACACATACTGTACACACACATACACACACACATACTGTACACACACATACACACACACATACTGTACACACACATACTGTACACACACATACACACACACATACTGTACACACACATACTGTACACACACACACATACACATATACTGTACACACACACACATACTGTACACACACATACACACACATGCACACGTGCACGCACACACATACACACACATACACACACATGCACACATGCACGTGCACACAAAGCAGGCACGGAATCACACACACACAATAAACAGGGGTAGACCCATGGGTGGACCAGCTTTTCTCTTGCTACTTCCCCCTCTCTCACCAGGTGAGCTGGCAGAGCACTGACTCTCTGGATTAATCCCACAGCAAGCACGGAATTAACATACTGTGTATGTGTGTGTTTTGTGTGCGTGTGTGTGCATGTGTGTGTGCATGTCTTTTTCTGTGTGTGTGTGTGTGTGTGTGTGTGTGTGTGTGTGTGTGTGTGTGTGTGTGTGTGTGTGTGTGTGTGTGTGTGTGTGTGTGTGTGTGTGTGCATGTGTCTGTCTATGTGTGGCTGTTGCTTGAGAAGGTAAAAGCTCAACGACATAGGAACCTGTCCTTTATTCTGGCTATCTCTGCCTTTTTGGTTGTTGTAGTCTGTTGTTGTTATTGCTGTTGTTGTTGTTTTGGCTAATGTGGGCTCTTTTTCTACAATATGCTGCCTCAATATCTCTATAGGCGGGAACACTGTAGATACAAACACTGACGGCCTTCACTGTTTTCATTAGCCTGGTCCCAGATCTGTTCGTACTATCATTTCACCTCATTGTTTGGCATGACAAGTAGTGGCAAGGTGTGGTATGATGACACAACTGGTACCCGGGCTAGGTTTTCATGGAGTGTGGTGAGGATAAAGGCGATATTTCAGACAAGACAAAATGGTGGATTTTGATTGCTTGATTATGATTGATTATGAATGATTCTGGCTTCACCTTGAGTGTTGCTGTTTGTAGTGTTGTCTAGAGGACAGATAGAGGGATGTGGAAAGTGAGACAGAGACATGGATATGAACATGGCTGGTTCGGCTGTCACAGTCTTCATTCAGAATACACAATTACAGTAGACCATTGTGATTCTTATTGATTATATGAATTAAGTGGACTTAATTGTTCACACAAAACACATCACACAGACACAGTAAGATAGACTGTTTGAATGATTGGGAGAGATTGATTATGAATGATTGGGAGAGATTAATTATGAGCGATTAGGATTGATTGTGAGTGATTGATTATGAATGATTGTGAATGGTTGGGAGAGATTGATTATGAATGATTATGAATGATTGGGAGAGATTAATTATGAGCGATTAGGATTGATTGTGAGTGATTGATTATGAATGATTGTGAATGATTGGGAGAGATTGATTATGAATGATTGGGAGAGATTAATTATGAGCGATTAGGATTGATTGTGAGTGATTGATTATGAATGATTGTGAATGGTTGGGAGAGATTGATTATGAATGATTGGGAGAGATTAATTATGAGCGATTAGGATTGATTGTGAGTGATTGATTATGAATGATTGTGAATGGTTGGGAGAGATTGATTATGAATGATTGTGAATGGTTTGGAGAGATTGATTATGAATGATTGTGAATGGTTGGGAGAGATTGATTATGAATGATTGTGAATGGTTGGGAGAGATTGATTATGAATGATTGTGAATGGTTGGGAGAGATTGATTATGAATGATTGTGAATGGTTGGGAGAGATTGATTATGAATGATTGTGAATGGTTTGGAGAGATTGATTATGAATGATTGTGATTGATTGTGAGTGATTGATTATGAATGATTGTGAATGGTTGGGAGAGATTGATTATGAATGATTGTGATTGATTGGGAGAGATTAATTATGAGCGATTAGGATTGATTGTGAGTGATTGATTATGAATGATTGTGATTGATTGCCTTTTTCTTCTGACTTGTTGAGCTGGTTTCACACGCAGATGAAGCTGTGCCCTGGACGTTGTAGAATCTCAGTTGAAATGTTTAGTCCACGACTAGACCTAATCTGTGTCCAGAAAAACTGACATGTTTGGATTCAATTTTTGCTGCATGTTTTGTCTGCTGTAGTGTAGATAGATAGAGGGAGAGGGAGGATAAAGGGAAGATAGAGGGCTGGTGATAGATGATAGATAAATAGGATACAGAGAGAGGGAAATAGTGAGATAAACAGAGCCAGAGAGGCTAAGGCCTAAAGTTATTTCTGGTGTATCTCTCCTCCAGGACAGAGCAGTAACACATTCTCCATTCGGTCGTTCTATCTGAACATCTCTGTAAAGTATTGTGTCCTTGTCTGAGGAGAGAGAGAGAGTGAGAGAGAGAGAGGGAGAGAAGAACAGAGCGAGGGTACTATAGAAGAATGATAGCACATCCAATGTCCCCTCTCCTCCACCTCTCAGGCAATCCCCACAACTCACCGAAACGAGTTTACAAGTTTTCATGAGAAGTCAGAAAGGCATCCACTACCCCAGAACACTATTAGAAGTCTAGCCGGTACAATATAATGTATCACTCTAAAATAGTGTGTGTGTGTGTGTGTGTATGTGTTTGGGTGAGAGAGAGAAAGAAGGAGGGAAATGAAAATCTGGTAGAATATAATGTATCACAATAAAGGAAAGAGGAGAAATGTAATATTTTTAACTGTATTGTACTGTCAGGGGAGGTTTTTCTACCAGCTTCCTGTATTATTCTGACTGGGTAAAATACATTGGGTATTGTGGCAAGCTGTGTCAGGCCAAGACAGAGGAAAAATGCCATATGCCCCATTGAATAGTGTATGATGTAATATGCCCTGGGTAGAAGTTGTAACAGACATGCCTCCATCCCTCTCCTTGCCCCAACCTGGGCTCGAACCAGGGACCGTCTGAACACATTAACAACTGCCTCCCACAAAGCATCGTAATCTATCGCTCCACAAAAACTGCAAGGGGAACAACTACTTCAAGGTCTCAGAGTGAGTGACGTCACCGATTGAAACGCTACTAGCGCCCACTGCTAACTAGCTAGCCATTACACACCGCTTACATAGGCACAGATCTGGGATCAGCTTAGCCTCCCCAATTCTAACCTCTAATGCAATGACAAAACCCCAAAACTGACCTTGAATCAGTGTCTAGGGCCAACTGAATCCAACTTGTGATACAACCATGCAGGTCTTTATTTTAAAAGGGAATGTGTTCACACACACACACACACACACACACACACACACACACACACACACACACACACACACACACACACACACACACACACACACACACACACACACACACACACACACACACACACACACACACACACACAACGAATACTAACCAACAAACCAATTGGATGGGGGGGGGTGGTATATAGAGAACCGGAGCGCCAACCCCATTAAGCAGAGATCAGCCAGTCCAATGATTAAAGAGCTTGAGGGAATCTGACCAATCAGCAAACAACAAGCAGGCCATGCAAATGAGTATGCAAATGCGTAGCGGAATGCCGCGAGACAATGGGCTGGAACCACATTGTATGCAAATTAGGTTTAACTTGATGGATGCCCAGTTTCTGCACTACGTGTTGAGGTCCCAGGGTAGGGGATAGTGTGTGTGTGTGTGTGTGTGTGTGTGTGTGTGTGTGTGTGTGTGTGTGTGTGTGTGTGTGTGTGTGTGTGTGTGTGTGTGTGTGTGTGTGTGTGTGTGTGTGTGCGTGTGTGTGTGTGTGTGTGTGTTTGTGTGTTAGATCTGTTGCCTGTTCAGTTTCTGGTGTATAGGATTATACTAAACTGAGAGACAGAGTGGAGAGAGAGAGACAGGGAGGGAGGGAGGGAGGGAGGGAGAGGATGGATGGATGGATGGATGGATGGAGGGATGGAGGGAGGGAGGGAGGGAGGGAGGGAGGGAGGGAGGGAGAGGATGGATGGATGGATGGAGGGAGGGAGGGAGGGAGGGAGGGAGGGAGGGAGGGAGGGAGGGAGGGAGGGAGGGAGGGAGGGAGGGAGGGAGGGAGGGAGGGAGGAGGGAGGGAGAGAAAGCAGAGAGAGGGATGAAGGGAAGTTCAGAGATGGAAGACTGAAAAAATGGCAGTGGGAACTGAGAGAAACTGAGAGAACAGTGAAAGGAAAAGAGAGGAGAGAGAGAGAGAGATTCATTGTTTATTTGTATGTGAGAGAGGCCTTTAACTCTGGCTGGCTCTCAGGCCTGGCGATGATACCAGTCTCTCATTGTAACAGATCAATTAAACCCTCTGCTAAGAGCTCCCCTAACATCCAGTAAGCCCCACAGGTCGCCTGCCAGCCATGCCCCAACAGGGGACACCATCCTGGGCATGGCTTTCAACTTACATCCCCTGCGTCTCGATCAGGGTTTCCGTTAGGAAAATGTAGTGCCGGACAACGTGACCAAAAACATTTCAATATACTTGCTATTTGAAAAATGTACCTGTACCCATATGCATTGGGTGCATAACCCATTAGGGCGTCCTCACACGGTGCTCTGAATGACAGAAACCACATTTAGGATGATGGTAATGCATCTTAACAGAACATTCAAGTCATATAATGAAGCAGCCAATAAAACCACATTTTCAAACATTTGCCAAAATGCAATTTGCGGGTATAAAACATTATAAATAGAGCACCTGGGAAAACATCATTCTGAACAACGCGCCTGATAGCTGTTCCATAACTTTGAAAGAGGGGGGGGGGGGTGTAAGGTTGCAACAACTAGGATGGGTTACTAATATGACTAGGACTGGGCCTTTGGCTTCTGGACAATGAAAGAAAGTCGATATGAAAACCACAGGAGAGAAATGACATAGTCCAAATAGGGAAGTAAATGGAAATACATTTACCAAAATTATAAATTGAGTCCTTTCAGAAATAAATAGAATCCTTCAAAAATACTCATTAGAAATCATGACTTAGCCACAGAGAAATCGAGGATCATTAGGTTCTTAAAAAAAAAAAATTATGTGGGTTGTTTCAAATCACAAGCTAGTAGTCCTATGGCTAGTTGGGAAGCACTCAGTTTTGGCAGCACACGTGGGAATAGGCCTAACTGATTATTTAGTTGTGGCTGTCAGTGAAAAGGAACTCAAATATGTGTGAAGATAATGTGTCTTGAGCATAATTTAAATTGTTTAGACAGAGAGGGGTGTGTGGCGAGGATATGGGAGAGTCAGTCTCCAGAATGAAGAAGGGGAGGTGTGTGGTGAGGATATGGGAGAGTCAGTCTCCAGAATAAAGAAGGGGAGGGGTGTGTGGTGAGGATAAAGGAGAGTCAGTCTCCAGAATGAAGAAGGGGAGGTGTGTGGTGAGGATATGGGAGAGTCAGTCTCCAGAATGAAGAAGGGGAGGTGTGTGGTGAGGATAAAGGAGAGTCAGTCTCCAGAATGAAGAAGGGGAGGTGTGTGGTGAGGATAAAGGAGAGTCAGTCTCCAGAATGAAGAAGGGGAGGGGTGTGGTGAGGATAAAGGAGAGTCAGTCTCCAGAATGAAGAAGGGGAGGTGTGTGGTGAGGATAAAGGAGAGTCAGTCTCCAGAATGAAGAAGGGGAGGTGTGTGGTGAGGATATGGGAGAGTCAGTCTCCAGAATGAAGAAGGGGAGGTGTGTGGTGAGGATATGGGAGAGTCAGTCTCCAGAATGAAGAAGGGGAGGGGTGTGGTGAGGATATGGGAGAGTCAGTCTCCAGAATGAAGAAGGGGAGGGGTGTGTGGTGAGGATATGGGAGAGTCAGTCTCCAGAATGAAGAAGGGGAGGTGTGTGGTGAGGATATGGAAGAGTCAGTCTCCAGAATGAAGAAGGGGAGGTGTGTGGTGAGGATATGGGAGAGTCAGTCTCCAGAATGAAGAAGGGGAGGTGTGTGGTGAGGATATGGGAGAGTCAGTCTCCAGAATGAAGAAGGGGAGGGGTGTGTGGTGAGGATATGGGAGAGTCAGTCTCCAGAATGAAGAAGGGGAGGTGTGTGGTGAGGATATGGGAGAGTCAGTCTCCAGAATGAAGAAGGGGAGGTGTGTGGTGAGGATATGGGAGAGTCAGTCTCCAGAATGAAGAAGGGGAGGTGTGTGGTGAGGATAAAGGAGAGTCAGTCTCCAGAATGAAGAAGGGGAGGTGTGTGGTGAGGATAAAGGAGAGTCAGTCTCCAGAATGAAGAAGGGGAGGTGTGTGGTGAGGATAAAGGAGAGTCAGTCTCCAGAATGAAGAAGGGGAGGTGTGTGGTGAGGATATGGGAGAGTCAGTCTCCAGAATGAAGAAGGGGAGGTGTGTGGTGAGGATATGGGAGAGTCAGTCTCCAGAATGAAGAAGGGGAGGTGTGTGGTGAGGATATGGGAGAGTCAGTCTCCAGAATGAAGAAGGGGAGGTGTGTGGTGAGGATAAAGGAGAGTCAGTCTCCAGAATGAAGAAGGGGAGGTGTGTGGTGAGGATAAAGGAGAGTCAGTCTCCAGAATGAAGAAGGGGAGGTGTGTGGTGAGGATATGGGAGAGTCAGTCTCCAGAATGAAGAAGGGGAGGGGTGTGGTGAGGATATGGGAGAGTCAGTCTCCAGAATGGCTCAGCTGTCTCCCGTCTAATTATTTTGTATTCATTGTGTGAATTGTTTGCTCTTTGATTTGAGTTTTTTATCAATTCACCATTACATATGACACCATTACTAAACGTATGAATTCCAGTTATTTACCATTCTCATTATTTACCATTCTTCCCCAAACTTGAAACTCATACTTCCGCCTATGAAGTCTTTATAAAATATTTGCCTCCACATTTCCATGGTCAGATTTTGTCTGTAGGCTACTTTGAAGCAAGGTAAGACATACCTCATAATATGAAATCAAACATTTAGGTTTCAAACAAACATACAAACAAGTATGATTTCAAAATGCAGACTGCCTCCAGCTCACATTGTAAAGTGGTGAGTAACTCGCTGATAGCCTGTTGCCTGCACTTGAGTGGTGAATGGGAGTGTCGCTTCAATTACCAGTTGAGAAATAAAAATAGTAGCTCTTTTTAATCGAGCAGCAAAACAGTTTTTAACATGCAATTGCATTTAGAATTGTTGCGCAATGAATGGGCTGATAAAAGCCCATTTTACTCCAGCAGCAACTAGCTGAGGAGCTGCAGGAGAAATCCTGCTCAAAACAGGCTCTGTATGCTGTAAGTGTGTGATAGTTGATGGATAAATAAGATACACGATGACTAACGAAAATACACAAAGGACAATTTAATTCCACTAAATTATGCAAAATAACCCATAGACTGATAAGCATGATGACCAAATGTATTTCCATCGACTGGTACTTCCTTCAATGAATAGGAAGCATTATTTTGCAATGGGATTTTTTTTCTCCCAGTCATTTTGGCCGGCAACAGTTTTATTTATTGTCTTTTCATTTTTTCCGCTAACGGAAATCCTGGTCTGGATGGAGGTGCCATGGCTTGGCCACTAGAGGTCCAATGGAGGATTGCAGTACGGATTGAGGACCTGTCTACTTCCAGAAGCAGGGCCGAGTCCAGGGCGTAAATTGTATTCCACATCCCAAGAGAGGGTCACGATCTGGGCATGTATCCCACCTCTTATGTATGGGCCATATGGCTATATTGGTGTTGTTGTTGTTTTCAGCATGAGGGTAGCTATTTAAGGTGTGATTGTTGTTCTGCCAACCCCACACACCTCCAGTAGAACCCAGGACCAGGAGGGGACTGTTCCACCTCCCCACCCCGCTGTTAGGACCCCTACCTGGGCATGAGGCCTTGGCCACCCCTCCCCCATCAATCCTTCCTTGACTACTTTCATTCCACTCAGTCCTGTCCCCAATGGCACCATACTCCCTATGCAGTGCACTACTTTTGACCAGAGCCTGAATAGGGTGCCATTTGAGATGAAGCCCTATTGACCTAATACTATGTTCAACAGCGTTGTCCGGACCTTAACATTTGCTGCAGTGGCAGAAGCCATATTACCTTGTGCAGACACACACACACACACACACACACACACACACACACACACACACACACACACACACACACACACACACACACACACACACACACACACACACACACACACACACACACACACACACAAACACGCATGTAGAAACGCACACACACACACACTTAGGCACAG
>NC_138302.1:21990000-21995000 GCF_965601325.2 Salmo salar | reverse complement strand
CTCTCGCTCTCGCTCTCTCTTAAATCAATTCAATTCAAATTAGCTTTATTGGCATTGGAAACATATGTTTACATTTCCAAAGCAAGTGAGTTGAATAATTAGTTAAGATAAAACACACAAGTTTCAAGTTTGAAAAGAGAAAGACATTTTAGACACACACACACACACACACACACACACACACACACACACACACACACACACACACACACACACACACACACACACACACAGACACACACACACACACACACACACACACACACACACACACACACACACACACACACACACACACACACACACACACACACATACAGAGGACCAGTGTTGGGATTAGTTACTTGAAATAGTACTATATTACCGGTATTACATGCTACTTTAGAATATTACTTGGTGTGGAAAGTAACATGTTACTTTACAATATTAATTTGTGTGGAGAGTAACATGTTACATTAGAATATTACTTTGTGTGGAGAGTAACATGTTACTTTAAAATATTACTTTGTGTGGAGAGTTACATGTTACTTTACGATATTACTTTGTGTGGAAAGTAACATGTTACTTTACAATATTACTTTGCGTGGAAAGTAACTCGTTACTTTACAATATTACTTTGTGTGGAAAGTAACTCGTTACTTTACAATATTACTTTGTGTGGAAAGTAACATGTTACTTTACAATATTACTTTGTGTGGAAAGTAACTCGTTACTTTACAATATTACTTTGTGTGGAAAGTAACTCGTTACTTTACAATATTACTTTGTATGGAAAGTAACATGTTATCTTAGTAGTTATATTACTTTGTGTTAATTTCATGAAAGAAATCTGAAAATGTCATCGTTTGTTTGACTTTCGGAGGGAGCTTTCTACCATAGATGACTTCCTAACTCACTAGCTTCTCCTTTCATCTGTGGCGCTGCTTCCCTAGTCTACAAGTGTTGTGCTGTCACATGGGCTGCTTAATAGGTCATATATACTGCAAGACAAACATCTGTACATATTTCCTATCTTTTCATTCAAAATCCTTCTCTGGAGAAGCCAGTTCTGGTTATAGACCGCATGTAAGCTACACGGACCCATAGAGATGTATAGAGGGCACACTTGCCAATAGACAGGAAAGCACTCTGTAGGCTTTACTATCACAGAAGCGATCAATAACAAAGTTCAGAGGTGCACCCTCTATACATTTCTATGGACAGCAGCTGTAATGACATTTCTCCAAACAGCCTTTCACCACTCACTCGAGAACTAAATAAGGAAACAAGTGGAGATTGGATCATGGAAACACGCACCAGGTAGACATATGAATCTGAAATGAATGCACGCTTTGTTTGACAAAGTAGCTGTAATAATATTACACAATTACAAAAAGTAATGTGTTACTTTACACTGTTACTCATAGAAGTAATCTGATTATGTAACGCATTACCACCAACACTGGGCAGGACAAACATGCACAATGGGGTAGACACACACACACACAGAATCTACATACTTCACACAATGCAAATCAATCCATGATCTATGCAATAGATGTGTCTCAGTTGGTAGAGGTGTTAGGTGTTTGCAACGCCAGCATGGTGTGTGCAACGCCAGGGTTGGGTGTTCGATTCCCACGGGGGGCCAGTATAAATATATATATATTTTTTTAAATGCATGAAATGAAATGTATGCATTCACTACTGTAAGTCGCTCTGGATAAGAGCGTCTGCTAAATGAAATAAATGTAAAATGTAATTACCCATAGTGCATTGTCAGGTCCGATTAAGAGGTGGACATGGAAGGCTTTTGATCTGGAGGAGGACAGGATGCAGGGCACGTGCTAAAGGGGTGGGAAAAGGAGAGAAGAGAGAGGGGGGACAGGATGGAGGGCACGTGCTAAAGGGGTGGGAAAAGGAGAGAAGAGAGAGGGGGGACAGGATGGAGGGCACGTGCTAAAGGGCTGGGAAAAGGAGAGAAGAGAGAGGGAGGAGAGAGAAGGAGAAAAATAGTAATGGTCTGGTACCTAAAGCATGGTCATCTATTCTTGGTATTTTGTCTCTCTCTCTCTCCTGGCTATGTCCCAATTATTTCTCCTTCCTCCCAAAGTGTGCTCTTGTTCACTTCCCTTTACTGAAAGGACATTACTGTTATTAGAAACTACCTCTAGCCCAATCCAATGCTTTTAGATTTGTGGGAAGTAGTGAACGAGTGCACACTTCAGGAGAATGGAGATATTATTGAGAGCACCCTCTCTCTCCCTGCCTGATGACTCCTAATAGATAGTCAGTCAGTCAGTCAGTCAGCAGACAGTCAGACAGACACCTAAGGCTAACCGTCTGTCTGTTCCTCCCTTGCCCTTCATATTCCCCCTTTCCTTCCCATGGGATGGGCCTCAGGCCTGTTTCACTGCCTCATCATAAATCAATCAATGTCAACAACTGTCCACTAATTATGACATCACGATAATTGCCCAGTGATATTGTGTCTGATCTCATTATCTAGGGTTAGTATAGGGTCATATTCCCCTGCTCAGACGTTGCATGCATCAACCATTGGTTGCGTGCCACATCATCAACTGTGCCGTCGGGCACCAGATGGCTATAACATATGAAGTGGTTAGCTGATACCTACTATACATATCCATGTGTTGTAAGATCTGGCATGCGATTTTCAATGTACCGATTCCATGGCACATCGATACTTAAAAACGACGCTGGATTTTCAATTTAAATTGTTATACAAAATTCTTGCAATATTTAGTATTTGGGGGATACAACCATCCCAGCTCTGCAGATTTTACTGCAAGAGACAGAATCATTAGATCACATGTTTTGGTATTGTCCATATGTAGCTTGTTTTTGATCACAGGTCCAGGAACGGCTGAAGAAACATTTACCTGGAGCTAACCCGGCAGATAGCATGACTGGGTGATTTGAGAAGTCATTGTCAATCGATCAATAATATAATAATATTCTGATCAAAAATGTGTATCTTTAATTTACTATCTGTAGAAACTATGAGAATAGACAGGTTCAGAACTTTCAGCACAGTTGAAAAATATATGTCAAGTACAAATCAAAACTGGATGTTTTTCAGAGATAGATGGGAGGTAAATAAAGTAAAAAGAAAATATAACTGTGTCTGTAAAATGTATTTAACTCATGTAAAATATACTGTGTCTGTAAAATGTATATAACTCATGTAAAATATACTGTGTCTGTAAAATGTATATAACTCATGTAAAATATACTGTGTCTGTGTGTATAAGCTGGAAGTAGAAGCCTAAGTGTTGTTGTCTATTAGTTTACTCCAATTAGGGGAGGGGTGGTAGGGTTAAGGGAAAATAATAAAGAAGGAAAATATATTTAATAAAAACTATATATATATTGAAAATAATATATACAGTATCAGTCAAAGGTTTGGAAACACCACCTCATTCAAGGGTTTTCTTTATTTTTACTATTTTCTAATAATAGGGAAGACATCAGAACTATTAAATAACACATATGGAATCATGTAGTAACCAAAAAAGTGTTAAACAAATCAAATCAAAATATATTGAATATTTTAGATTCTTTAAAGTAGCCACCCTTTACCTTGATGACAACTTTGCACAATCTTGGCATTCTCTCAACCAGCTTCACCTGGAATGCTTTTCCAACAGTCTTGAAGGAGTTCCCACATATGGTGAGCACTTATTGGCAGCTTTTCCTTCACTCTGCGGTCCAACTCATCCCAAACCATCTCAATTGAGTTGAGGTTGGGTGATTGTGGAGGCCAGGTCATCTGATGCAGCACTCCATCACTCTCCTTCTTAGTCAAATAGCCCTTACACAGCCTGGAGGTGTGTTAAGTCACTGTCCTGTTGAAAAACAAACTAGATGGGATGGCGTATCACTGCAGAATGCTGTGGTAGCCATGCTAGTTAAGTGTGCCTTGAATTCTAAATAAATCACTGACAGTGTCACCAACAAAGCACCCCCACACCATCACACCTCCTCCTCCATGCTTCACTGTGGGAACTACACATGCAGAGATCATCCTTTCACCTACTCTGCGTCTCACAAAAACAAGGCAGTTGGAACCAAAAATCTACAATTTGGACTCATCAGACCAAAGAACAGATTTCCACCAGTCTAATGTCCATTGGTCGTATTTCTTGACCCAAGCAAGTCTCTTCTTATTATTGGTGTCCTTTAGTAGGGGTTTCTTTGCAGAAAATTGACCATGAAGGCCTGATTCACGCAGTCTCCTTTGAACAGTTGATGTTGAGATGTGTCAGTGACTTGAACTCTGTGAAGCATTTATTTGGGTTGCAATCTGAGGTGCAGTTAACGCTAATGAACTTATCCTCTGCAGCAGAGGTAACTCTGGGTCTTCCTTTCCTGTGGCGGTCCCTCATGAGAGCCAGTTTCATCATAGCGCTTGATGGTTTTTGCGACTGCACTTGACTAAACTTTCAAAGTTCTAGAAATTGTCACGATTGACTGGCCTTCGTGTCTTAAAGTAATTATGGACTGTTGTTTCCTCTTTGCTTATTTGAGCTGTTCTTGACATAATATGGACTTGGTAGGGCTATCGTCTGTACACCACCCTACCTTGTCACAACACAACTGATTGTCTCAAACGTATTAAGAAGCAAAGAAATACCACAAATTAACTTTTAACAAGGCACACCTGTTAATTGAAATGCATTCCAGGTGACTACCTCATGAAGCTGGTTGAGAGAATGCCAAGAGTGTGCAAAGCTGTCATCAAGGCAAATGGTGGCTACTTTGAAGAATCTCAAATATAAAATATATTTTGATTTGTTTGACACTGTTTTGGTTACTACATGATTCCATATGTGTTATTTCATAGTTTTGATGTCTTCACTATTATTCTACAATGTAGAAAGTACTACAAATAAAGAAAAACCCTGGAATGAGTAGGTGTGTCCAAACTTTGACTGGTACTGTATATATATTGTGGGGGTATATACATATATATTTACCCCCACAAAATATATGGGGGG
>NC_138302.1:21937500-21987500 GCF_965601325.2 Salmo salar | reverse complement strand
CCCCCTACTCTCTTTCTCCTCCTTCCTCACCACTCTCCCCTACTCTCTTTCTCTCCTTCCTCACCACTCTCCCCCTACTCTCTTTCTCTCCTTCCTCCCCACTCTCCCCCTACTCTCTTTCTCTTCCTTCCTCCCCACTCTCCCCCTACTCTCTTTCTCTCCTTCCTCCCCACTCTCCCCCTACCTCTCTTTCTCTCCTTCCTCCCCACTCTCCCCCTACTCTCTTTCTCTCCTTCCTCCCCACTCTCCCCCTACTCTCTTTCTCTCCTTCCTCCCCACTCTCCCCTACTCTCTTTCTCTCCTTCCTCACCACTCTCCCCCTACTCTCTTTCTCTCCTTCCTCACCACTCTCCCCTACTCTCTTTCTCTCCTTCCTCCCCACTCTCCCCCCTACTCTCTTTCTCTCCTTCCTCCCCACTCTCCCCTACTCTCTTTCTCTCCTTCCTCACCACTCTCCCCCTACTCTCTTTCTCTCCTTCCTCTCCTCTCTCCCCCTACTCTCTTTCTCTCCTCTCCTCTCTCCCCCTACTCTCTTTCTCTTCCTTCCTCCCCTCTCTCCCATACTCTCTCTCTTTCCTCCCCTCTCTCCCCCTACTCTCTTTCTCTCCTTCCTCTCCTCTCTCCCCCCTACTCTTTTTCTCTCCTTCCTCACCACTCTCCCCCTACTCTCTTTCTCTCCTTCCTCACCACTCTCCCCTACTCTCTTTCTCTCCTTCCTCACCACTCTCCCCCTACTCTCTTTCTCTCCTTCCTCCCCACTCTCCCCCTACTCTCTTTCTCTCCTTCCTCCCCACTCTCCCCCTACTCTCTTTCTCTCCTTCCTCCCCACTCTCCCCCTACTCTCTTTCTCTCCTTCCTCCCCACTCTCCCCCTACTCTCTTTCTCTCCTTCCTCCCCACTCTCCCCCTACTCTCTTTCTCTCCTTCCTCCCCACTCTCCCCCTACTCTCTTTCTCTCCTTCCTCCCCACTCTCCCCTTACTCTCTTTCTCTCCTTCCTCCCCACTCTCCCCCTACTCTCTTTCTCTCCTTCCTCCCCTCTCTCCCCCTACTCTCTTTCTCTCCTTCCTCCCCACTCTCCCCCTACTCTCTTTCTCTCCTTCCTCCCCTCTCTCCCCTACTCTCTTTCTCTCCTTCCTCCCCACTCTCCCCCTACTCTCTTTCTCTCCTTCCTCCCCTCTCTCCCCTACTCTCTCTCTTTCCTCCCCTCTCTCCCCCTACTCTCTTTCTCTCCTTTCTCCCCTCTCTCCCCTACTCTCTCTCCTTCCTCCCCACTCTCCCCCTACTCTCTTTCTCTCCTTCCCTCTCCTCTCTCCCCCTACTCTCTTTCTCTCTCCTTCCTCCCCACTCTCCCCCTACTCTCTTTCTCTCCTTCCTCTCCTCTCTCCCCCTACTCTCTTTCTCTCCTTCCTCCCCACTCTCCCCCTACTCTCTTTCTCTCCTTCCTCCCCACTCTCCCCCCTACTCTCTTTCTCTCCTTCCTCTCCTCTCTCCCCCTACTCTCTTTCTCTCCTTCCTCCCCTCTCTTCCCCTACTCTCTTTTCTCTCCTTCCTCCCCACTCTCCCCCCTACTCTCTTTCTCTCCTTCCTCCCCACTCTCCCCCTACTCTCTTTCTCTCCTTCCTCCCCACTCTCCCCCTACTCTCTTTCTCTCCTTCCTCCCCACTCTCCCCCCACTCTCTTTTTCTCCTTCCTCCCCTCTCTCCCCCTACTCTCTTTCTCTCCTTCCTCCCCTCTCTTCCCCTACTCTCTTCTTCTCTCCTTCCTCCCCACTCTCCCCTACTCTCTTTCTCTCCTTCCTCCCCTCTCTCCCCTACTCTCTTTCTCTCCTTCCTCCCCACTCTCCCCCTACTCTCTTTCTCTCCTTCCTCCCCTCTCTCCCCTACTCTCTCTCTTTCCTCCCCTCTCTCCCCCTACTCTCTTTCTCTCCTTTCTCCCCTCTCTCCCCTACTCTCTCTCCTTCCTCCCCACTCTCCCCCTACTCTCTTTCTCTCCTTCCTCTCCTCTCTCCCCCTACTCTCTTTCTCTCCTTCCTCCCCACTCTCCCCCTACTCTCTTTCTCTCCTTCCTCTCCTCTCTCCCCCTACTCTCTTTCTCTCCTTCCTCCCCACTCTCCCCCTACTCTCTTTTTCTCCTTCCTCCCCACTCTCCCCCTACTCTCTTTCTCTCCTTTCTCCCCTCTCTTCCCCTACTCTCTTTCTCTCCTTCCTCCCCACTCTCCCCCCTACTCTCTTTCTCTCCTTCCTCCCCTCTCTCCCCTACTCTCTTTCTCTCTCCTTCCTCCCCACTCTCCCCCTACTCTCTTTCTCTCCTTCCTCCCCTCTCTCCCCTACTCTCTTTCTCTCCTTCCTCCCCACTCTCCCCCTACTCTCTTTCTCTCCTTCCTCCCCTCTCTCCCCTACTCTCTCTCTTTCCTCCCCTCTCTCCCCCTACTCTCTTTCTCTCCTTTCTCCCCTCTCTCCCCTACTCTCTCTCTTTCCTCCCATCTCTCCCCCTACTCTCTTTCTCTCCTTCCTCCCCTCCTCTATGGCATAACCAACCAGACAGATTTCCCTCAACAAGCTCCTTCTTCTTCTTCTCTCTCCCTCGTTCCCTTCGCTCCCTCTCCTTCCTTCTGTCACTCCACATTTCCGGATATGACCAAATTCAACGTTTTTGCTGACGGTTTCTATTTCCTTTTTGACAAGAAAAAGGCAATGAGGATTATACCTTTATATTTGTAGCTACATCTGTCTTAATAAGAAATAGATGACAATGGTGGTGATGTCAACTGGTCCTTTTTCCAAACTGCTATAACTGATTGGTGATGCAGTTTGCTAGGACAGTTGGCTTGTAGTACAAATCCCACACGGAGCAGTGAAAGCATACCTGTGAGAGGGGTCGCCCTGGTAGTAGTTGTAAGTTTTAGTACAGTACCCAAGAAGACCAATCTGTGAGTTCATTTGACCATGGGAAAAAGAGCTGCTGGGTAAATACTGCAATGTGGGTTGGATTAAATTGAGCCCCTAATCTTCATTTTCAAGGTGATGATTGCACTTTTCTTCCCAACATAATACCGCAATAAATGTGAGTCCACATTAACAACAAAAAATGTTGCACCTCATGGGGGATTTGAACTGACAGTAGATGTCAGGAATTTAGCACAGAATCACTGTGAGCTAACTGTCTAGAGCCATATTTACTTGCGATGCACATCATTTTAATATGAGAGCGTGCCAGTGGACTTCTGCTAAGTATGCTTTAGTGAGAAAGTGTTGGGATCAGGTGTGATTATAGTATATGTCATTTTGCAAGCCAGCATAATGTGATTTGACAATGAGGCCTGCAAAGCAGGAGTTTCAGACAACTTTGTTAGGGTAAAATTAGGCTGTCGAATTCTGATCTTTTTTTTTTAAAATAATGTATTGTCATAAATAATTACATTTTCATGATAAAATCTTCACCTAGGCACTCACTTCGTGAAGGCTACAGGACTGAACACCATCGAATGCCACACCTATGTCTCTGTCAATAGCAAACACAGTCATGGGTAGTACTGGTACCTCTAACATTCACTTGAAAGGCACCATGGGGAAAAAATATGCAAATAAGGCTTTACACTCTACAGTGTTAAAACAACACCCCAAAATGAGTTACTGTAACACCGCAGATGTTCATTCCCTAACACTGAGTAAGTGTAACAGCATCAGCTCTAATAAAGTGTTCATTTAAAGGGTAACTTTCAACGCAAATTTCAGCCTTTGAATAAAAAACTATTTTCAGGTGAGAAGTTGCGGGTGGGTAAACGTACACTGAAAAAAAGTATAAACGCAACATGTAAAGTGTTGGTCCCATGTTTCATGAGCTGAAATAAAATATCCCAGAAATGTTCCATACACACAAAAAGCTTATGTCTCTCAAATGTTGTGCATAAATTTGTTTACATCCTTGTTAATGAGGATGTTCTCTTTGCCAAGATAATTAATCCACAGGTGTGGCATATCAAGAAGCTGATTAAACAGGATGATCATTACACAGGAGCAACTTGTGCTGGGGACAATAAAAGGCCACTCTAAAATGTGCAGTTTTGTCACACAACACAATGCCACAGATGTCTCAAATTTTAAGGGAGTGTGAAATTGGCATGCTGACTGCAGGAATGTCAACCAGAGCTGTTGCCAGAGAATTGAATGTTCATTTCTCTTCCATAAGCTGCCTCCAATGTCAATTCAGAGATTTTGGCAGTGTATCCAAACAACCTCAACCCAGACCATGTGTAACCATGCCAGCCCAGGACCTCGAGCTGATGAAACTTGGAGTTTGCACAACCAAGGAATTTCTGCACAAACTGTCAGAAACCATCTCAGGGAAGCTCCTCTGAGTGCTTGTTGTCCTCACCAGGGTCTTGACCTGACTGCAGTTTGGGGCCGTAACCGACTTCAGTGGGTAAATGCTCACCTTCAATGGCCACTGGCACGCTGGAGAAGTGTGCTCTTCACGGATGAATCCTGGTTTCAACTGTACCGGGCAGATGGCAGACAGCATGTATGGCGTTGTGTGGGCGAGCAGTTTGCTGATGTCAATGTTGTGAACAGAGTGCCCCATGGGGGGGGGGGGGGTCAGGAATAAGCTACGGACAACGAACACAATTGCATTTTATCGATGGCAATTTGAATGCACAGAGATACCGTGATGAGATCCTGTGGCCCATTGTCGTGCCATTCATCCGCCACCATCACCTCATGTTTCAGCATGGTAATGCACAGCCCCATGTTGCAAGGATCTGTACACAATTCCTGGAAGCTGAAAATGTCCCAGTTCTTCCATGGCCTGCATAGTCACCAGACATGTCAGCCTTTGAGCATGTTTGGGATGCTCTGGATTGATGTGTAGAACAGTGTGTTCCAGTTCCTGCCAATATCCAGAAACTTTGCACAGCTATTGAAGAGGAGTGGGACAACATTCCACAGACCACAATCAACAGCCTGATCAACTCTATGCGAAGGAGATGTGTCGCACTGCATGAGGCAAATGGTTGTCACACCAGATATTGACTGGGTTTCTGGTCCACGCCCCTACAAACAGACCCATATCTGTGTTCCCAGTCATGTTAAATCCATAGATTAGCGCCTAATGAATTGATTTCAATTGACTGATTTCCTTATATGAACTGTAACTCTGTAAACTCTTTGAAATTGTTGCATGTTGCATTTATATTTATTGTTCAGTGTAGTATAGAAAAATGTATGTTAGTATAAGATTAATTAATCAATCAATGTGCAGAAACATAGATATTAAAACAAACTATTCTAAAAATCAACCTGCAACAAAGCATGCTGGGAAATATGATAACGAGTCCTCTCCCATGTCTTTTTCACTCTGAGAGAGTTAACAGAAATGAACTCAACACAGTCGAGTTACAACAACACCATGTGGTGTTGATTCCACTGTGATTCAAATAACACTTCATTTATTCACTGCAGGTGGCGTCAATTTTAATCCCACTGGTGTTAACCCCACTAGAATCAACACTCAGATATAACACTCACAACACTAGTTACAGTTTTGACATAAATATACTTGAACATCTATGGCAAGACTGGAAATGGCTGTCTAGCAATGATCAACAACTAACTTGGAAGAATTTAAAAATAATAATGTGCAAATATTGTACAATCCAGGTGTGTAAATCTTAGAGACTTACCCAGAAAGCCTCACAGCTGTAATTGCTGGCAAATATGATTGTAACATGTATTGACTCAGGGGTGTGAATACTTATGTACATTAGATATTTCTGTATTTCATTTTCAAAACATTTGCTAAGAAATCTAAAAACATGTTTCACTTTGTCATTATGGGGTATTGTTTGTAGATGGGTGACAACTATATATGTAATCCATTTAGTCTGTAACACAACACATTGTGGAACAAGTCAAGGGGTATGAATACTTTCTGAGGCACTGTATATGCAAATGTGGCCTATGCATACATGGCTGGGCAATGTGAACGCTACATCCAATCATCAAAATGATGGGATAAATGTAAATGTAATTTAATACAGGATGGAAATTAAAGTAGCTGCTATGCCAGCAGGACAGGCCAGGGTACGCACAGTCCATTTAGCATGTCTAGTCAATTTATATCTTAGACATAGAGTAAAACCTCTCCTCCCTCTCTCTCTCTCTCTCTCTCTCTCTCTCGCTCTCTCTCTCTCTCTCTCTCTCTCTCTCTCTCTCTCTCTCTCTCTCTCTCTCCCCCCCAGGGTCCCCCTCTCTCTCTCTCTCGCTCTCTCTCTCTCTCTCTCTCTCTCGCTCTCTCTCTCTCTCTCTCTCTCTCTCTCACACACTCTCCCTCCCTCCCTCTCTCTCCATCTCTCTCTCCCTTTAAGCCTTGAAGAGCAATTGCCCCTGAAACCAACTTTTTATTTAGAAACAGCCTCTGGCATTGATATGAGTTAGAAACATTTATTCTAGTGGCAAAATGTACTACAACGTGGAAATAGGATACATTTGGTCATAAAGTCAGTCTCGTTCATAGCTGAGCCTTGTGAGACTTGAGGTCGTGACAGAATCACAACGTAAATGAAGGTTGGGTTTGTTTCAATCCTGCCCACATGCCTACAGCTGGCAGCACACAAGTCATCATCAATTCAGAGTGAAGCTGCATGCAACCTGATCGTAATTCCTGTGGTAAATTTGTGTTGACTTTGGATATCCCAGTGGGGGTAGTTAGGGACCATCTGTCAATTACACAATGTACATTGGACAATATGTTAAAATTCCAATAGCTCCAAATTTCAGTGACTTTAAAACGTCAAACCAACTATAAATTGTAGAAATGAATATACAAAGCATTTCATGAGAAAACTAAGAGGTGTGCAGCATGAAAATGTTGTCTCATTTACATTGTGTAATTTATTGATGGTCCCTAACTAACCCAGGAGCTAGGCGATCCAACGTGAAACCACATTTTCCATGGTAGCACACCAGCTGGCTGAAGCTAATTGGCAAAATAATTTGGCTAACTCTTCCCACACACACAAGACCCCCACATCAAACCACACAATGAAAGCAACTCACATTTGAATTCAGTCATGACCGCCATTTCTTAATGAACCAAATCTAAAATGAGGCCAAATCAGGAAGGGCAGTTGTCCTTTAAGCTGGCTGTTTGACTAGCTGAATGTAAAGTTCAAATATCATGTTCTCTCTCTTTCTCTCTCCACAGCTACTTGTCCGAAGCCCCTGCATTGATCAGTGAAGACTTGGTGGATTACCGGACCAGTGTTTCTATGGTGATGGACTGACGGTCATACCCAGTCTACTCAGGACTAAGAGTGGACCTTGGAGGGAAGGACCACCAAGGACCACAACTGGCTCCAGCACCCAGACTTTTAGACCAAGCCACCCACCTAACCAGGCACCAGTGACTGAAACAGGGGGACTAACAACAGACAACCTGAGGAGAAGCCTCTCTCTTCCTATCTTCATCTCTTTCTTCACCTGGATCTCTAGATTCTTCTAGTCGACTGTGTCAGAAAACTCAAAGAAGCATCAGGAGAAGAGAAGAATAGGTGAGTGAGCCCCTAACATACCACATATAAAAAGTGGTATAATTCACCTGATTTGGATGTAAATACCCTCAAATTAAAGCTGAAAATCACTTTCAGCTCATCTTGATTGTTTCCTTTCAAATCCATTGTGGTGGCGTACAGAGCCAAAATGATAAGAACTTGGCCAATGTCCAAATATTTATGGACCTGACTGTACCTATTAAAATGTATCCATTCAGCAGAACCTCGCATCCAGAGCGACCCACAGCTAGTGCATTCATCTGGAGATAGCCAGGAGAGACAACCACATATCACAGTCGTATCCCAACCACCTATCACAAACATAATATAATACAAAATACAATATAAAATGCATTAACATTCAGTGTTCTGTGCCCAACTGGCCACTGCAACAGGTGGTGTCAACAAGGGGAAATTGCCAAGTTCTTTCTGGAAAAACAGAGAGAGAAAGATTGAAAGAAAGAGTGTGAAAGATACAGTATGACTGGTGAAAAGTCTCTCAGCTCTTCTCATGCAGTCCAACCAAAATGGTGTCCTTGCACAACTGCTTCAGGGAGACAGACCTAAAGTTTGACACGTTTCACTTTTGAGCAACTACTTTCTTCAGAGCTGGTGTGTCTGAACATGGAGTCCTCTGTCTCTACACAGTCTGTCTATGGCAGCGTTCTAAATGGAGTCCTCTGTCTCTACACAGTCTGTCTATGGCAGCGTTCTAAATGGAGTCCTCTGTCTCTACACAGTCTGTCTATGGCAGCGTTCTAAATGGAGTCCTCTGTCTCTACACAGTCTGTCTATGGCAGCGTTCTAAATGGAGTCCTCTGTCTCTACACAGTCTGTCTACGGCAGCGTTCTAAATGGAGTCCTCTGTCTCTACACAGTCTGTCTATGGCAGCGTTCTAAATGGAGTCCTCTGTCTCTACACAGTCTGTCTACGGCAGCGTTCTAAATGGAGTCCTCTGTCTCTACACAGTCTGTCTATGGCAGCGTTCTAAATGGAGTCCTCTGTCTCTACACAGCCTGTCTATGGCAGTGTTCTAAATGGAGTCCTCTGTCTCTACACAGCCTGTCTATGGCAAGTCCTCTGTCTCTACACAGTCTGTCTACGGCAGCGTTCTAAATGGAGTCCTCTGTCTCTACACAGTCTGTCTATGGCAGCGTTCTAAATGGAGTCCTCTGTCTCTACACAGCCTGTCTACGGCAGCGTTCTAAATGGAGTCCTCTGTCTCTACACAGTCTGTCTATGGCAGCGTTCTAAATGGAGTCCTCTGTCTCTATACAGCCTGTCTATGGCAGCGTTCTAAATGGAGTCCTCTGTCTCTATACAGCCTGTCTACGGCAGCGTTCTAAATGGAGTCCTCTGTCTCTACACAGTCTGTCTACGGCAGCGTTCTAAATGGAGTCCTCTGTCTCTACACAGTCTGTCTACGGCAGCGTTCTAAATGGAGTCCTCTGTCTCTACACAGTCTGTCTACGGCAGCGTTCTAAATGGAGTCCTCTGTCTCTACACAGTCTGTCTACGGCAACGTTCTAAATGAAGTCCTCTGTCTCTACACAGTCTGTCTATGGCAGTGTTCTAAATGGAATCCTCTGTCTCTACACAGTCTGTCTACGGCAGCGTTCTAAATGGAGTCCTCTGTCTCTACACAGTCTGTCTATGGCAGCGTTCTAAATGGAGTCCTCTGTCTCTACACTGTCTGTCTATGGCAGCGTTCTAAATGGAGTCCTCTGTCTCTACACAGTCTGTCTATGGCAGCGTTCTAAATGGAGTCCTCTGTCTCTACACAGTCTGTCTATGGCAGCGTTCTAAATGGAGTCCTCTGTCTCTACACAGTCTGTCTATGGCAGCGTTCTAAATGGAGTCCTCTGTCTCTACACAGTCTGTCTATGGCAGCGTTCTAAATGGAGTCCTCTGTCTCTACACAGTCTGTCTATGGCAGCGTTCTAAATGGAGTCCTCTGTCTCTACACAGTCTGTCTACGGCAACGTTCTAAAGGGCCCCCTCTCCCCTATATATCCCCTATGGGCCCTGGTCAAAAGTAGTGCACAGCATAGGGAAAACGGTGTCATTTGGGACATATGAAAGTATGCCAGTCTTCTCGGTGTTGACAGACAGGCAGCCAGACCCTTAAGGAATGATCTCAGCTAGAGACAGAATAACACAGAGGAAGGGAAGATGAAACCACAGAGCAGGTTCAGATCTCTACGGACATGGGGAGATGGTGTGTGTGTGTGTGTGTTTGTGTGTGTGTGTGTGTTTGCGGGAGAGGAAGAGAGGGAGAGTGTTCATGGTGTATGAGTTTTGTGTGTATGGGCTAGCATAGTGATGTGTGTGTGTGTGTGTGTGTGTGTGTGTGTTGGAGTGTACCTCTTGCTGCTCTACTGTAATCCTCCTCCTTGTCAAATCCATCAGATTGTCAGAGTGACAGCATCTTCCTACACGGTCACTGTGATGTGTGTGTGTCCCGCTGGAGTTGGTCGATAAGATTGTGTGTACGTGTGTGTGTTTCATATTCAGGTTGTTGCTCTGCATCTCTCAGACGGTGGCCGACATAAGAATGTGATAAGGGAACTCCATTCTCTGTCCACCTCTCTCACACAGCTAGTGGCCATGGTAGAGTAATGTAGTGATGCTCTCCTCACACAGCTAGTGGCCATGGTAGAGTAATGTAGTGATGCTCTCTCACACAGCTAGTGGCCATGGTAGAGTAATGTTAGTGATGCTCTCCTCACTCAGCCAGTGGCCATGGTCGAGTAATGTAGTGATGCTCTCTCACACAGCTAGTGGCCATGGTAGAGTAATGTAGTGATGCTCTCCTCACACAGCCAGTGGCCATGGTAGAGTAATGTAGTGATGCGCTCCTCACACAGCTAGTGGCCATGGTAGAGTAATGTAGTGATGCTCTCCTGACACAGCCAGTGGCCATGGTAGAGTAATGTAGTGATGCTCTCCTCACACAGCTAGTGGCCATGGTAGAGTAATGTAGTGATGCTCTCCTCACACAGCTAGTGGCCATGGTAGAGTAATGTAGTGATGCTCTCCTCACACAGCTAGTGGCCATGGTAGAGGAATGTAGTGATGCTCTCTCACTCAGCTAGTGGCCATGGTAGAGTAATGTAGTGATGCTCTCCTCACACAGCTAGTGGCCATGGTAGAGTAATGTAGTGATGCTCTCCTCACTCAGCCAGTGGCCATGGTAGAGTAATGTAGTGATGCTCTCCTCACACAGCTAGTGGCCATGGTAGAGTAATGTAGTGATGCTCTCCTCACACAGCTAGTGGCCATGGTAGAGTAATGTTAGTGATGCTCTCCTTCACACAGCTGGTGGCCATGGTCGAGTAATGTAGTGATGCTCTCTCACACAGCTAGTGGCCATGGTAGAGTAATGTAGTGATGCTCTCTCACACAGCTAGTGGCCATGGTAGAGTAATGTAGTGATGCTCTCCTCACACAGCCAGTGGCCATGGTAGAGTAATGTAGTGATGCTCTCCTCACACAGCCAGTGGCCATGGTAGAGTAATGTAGTGATGCTCTCCTCACACAGCCAGTGGCCATGGTAGAGTAATGTAGTGATTCTCTCCTCACACAGCTAGTGGCCATGCTAGAAGAATGTAGTCATGTGAAGAGGTAGATACTAACTACAGGATGGAGAGATACTACTGTGAGATTTGTGTTTGTGTGAGAGAGAGAGAGCAAGAGAGAGAGTTTCTATGTGTGTACGTGTATTAAAATGTGTTTGTTTATGTGAGAGAGAGAGAGAGAGTGTGTTTGTGATGGCGTGTTTGTGCATTCCACTGGGCAGGCCCCCAACAGACCCCAGGTATCGGTAATCCCTTCTTTCATCTCTCCCTCCCTACTCCCCAGGTGTTTGCCAGGTACTACCGTGCCTCTCCAAGTGCTGTGAGAAACACTGCCAGCTACCTACCGGGTGGGCAGGCCTCTCTCTCTCTCTCTCTGTCTCTCTCTCTCGCTCTCGCTCTCGCTCTCGCTCTCGTCTGTCTCTGTCTGTCTGTCTGTCTGTCTGTCTGTCTGTCTGTCTGTCTGTCTGTCTGTCTGTCTGTCTGTCATGTCTGTCTGTCTGTCTGTCTGTCTGTCTGTCTGTCTGTCTGTCTGTCTGTCTGTCTGTCTGTCTGTCTGTCTGTCTGTCTGTCTCTCTCTCTCTCTCTCTCTCTCTCTCTCTCTCTCTCTCTCTCTCTCTCTCTCTCTCTCTCTCTCTCTCTCTCTCTCTCTCTCTCTCTCTCTCTCTCTCTCTCTCTCTCTCTCTCTCTCTCTCTCTCTCTCTCTCTCTCTCTCTCTCTCTCTCTCTCTCTCTCTCTCTCTCTCTCTCTCTCTCTCTCTCTCTCTCTCTCTCTCTCTCTCTCTCTCGGGTTCTTCCACTCCCCCTGTGACTCCTGCTATTCCATTCTTAGTATGAAGACCAGCTTGAAACAGGAGGTTTTCTTGCTTTGGCAAGCTCAAGCTAGGTAACTCTCACTTCCCTTCCCATGGAGGTCCAGACAGGGGGCTTTCCTGGATTGGCAAGCCGACATTGGGTACCCCGACCTGGGCACCCCTCAGTTCCTCTCCCCCCTGCGCTGAGCTACTGTGGGAAGATGCGTGAGGATCCTGGCTCAGTAAGCATTAGCCATGAATGAGCCATGCTAATCTCATTAGTGAGGTGATGATTGAATCCTGTAGGAAAACCACCGCCAGCAAGGCAGATGAGCCTTCCTCATCTTTTATTGAGGGTTTATTTCAGTCGCAAGGGAGATGGAGGGATAAGAGAGGGAAAGAAGAAAGAGCTAATGAGTTGGAAGAAAGTAGAATAGTGGAAAGGACAGAGAGAAGAGGAGAGATAGACGGAGAGGACAAGAGAGATAGGAAGTAGAATAGTGGAAAGGACAGAGAGAAGAGGAGAGATAGACGGAGAGGACAAGAGAGATAGGAAGTAGAATAGTGGAAAGGACAGAGAGAAGAGGAGAGATAGACGGAGAGGACAAGAGAGATAGGAAGTAGAATAGTGGAAAGGACAGAGAGAGACTGTGAAATAAAGAGGCAGAGAGGGAGAAAGATGGTGAGAAATATTGAGGCAGAGAGAGAGAAAGAGTGAGGGAAATATTGAGGCAGAGAGAGAGAAAGAGGGAGGGAAATATTGAGGCAGAGACAGAGAAAGAGGGAGGGAAATATAGAGGCAGACAGAGAGAGAGGGAGGGAAATATAGAGGCAGAGAGAGAAAGAGGGAGGGAAATATTGAGGCAGAGAGAGAAAGAGGGAGGGAAATATAGAGGCAGAGAGAGAAAAAGGGAGGGAAATATAGAGGCAGAGAGAGAGAGAAAGAGGGAGGGAAATATAGAGGCAGAGAGAGAGAAAGAGGGAGGGAAATATAGAGTCAGAGAGAGAGAGAGAGAGAGAAAGAGGGAGGGAAATATAGAGGCAGAGAGAGAAAGAGGGAGTTAAATATAGAGGCAGAGGGAGGGAAATATACAGGGAGAGAACGAGTGGCGGAAATATAGAGGCAGAGAGAGAAAGAGGGAGGGAAATATAGAGGCAGAGAGAGAGAAAGAGGGAGGGAAATATAGAGGCAAAGAGAGAAAGAGGGAGGGAAATATAGAGGCAGAGAGAGAGAGAAAGAGGGAGGGAAATATTGAGGCAGAGAGAGAGAGAAAGAGGGAGGGAAATATAGAGGCAGAGAGAGATAAAGAGGGAGGGAAATATAGAGGCAGAGAGAGAGAAAGAGGGTGGGAAATATAGAGGCAGAGGGAGGGAAATATACAGGGAGAGAAAGAGTGGGGGAAATATAGACAGAGACAGAGAAAGAGGGAGGGGAAATATAGAGAGAGAGAGAAAGAGGGAGGGAAATAAAGAGGCAGACAGAGAGAAAGAGTGAGGGAAATATAGAGGCAGAGAGAGAAAGAGGGAGGGAAATAAAGAGGCAGACAGAGAGAAAGAGGGAGGGAAATAAAGAGGCAGATAAAGAGGGAGGGAAATAAAGAGGCAGAGGGAGAGAAAGAGGGAGGGAGGGAAATAAAGAGGCAGACAGAGAGAAAGAGGGAGGGAGGGAAATAAAGAGGCAGAGAGAGAAAGAGGGAGGGAGGGAAATAAAGAGGCAGAGAGAGAAAGAGGGAGGGAAATAAAGAGGCAGAGAGAGAGAGAGGGAGGGAAATAAAGAGGCAGAGAGAAAGAGGGAGGGAAATAAAGAGGCAGACAGAGAGAAAGAGGGAGGGAAATAAAGAGGCAGATAAAGAGAAAGAGGGAGGGAAATAAAGAGGCAGATAAAGAGGGAGGGAAATATAGAGGCAGAGGGAGAGAAAGAGGGAGGGAAATAAAGAGGCAGATAAAGAGGGAGGGAAATATAAAGAGGCAGAGAGAGAGAAAGACTTGAGGGATCTCTCTCTCTCCATGGTCTCTCCTCCCTCTCTACTCCACCCCACTAACCCCTGTAGCTGAAGCCCTAAAGGAACTAGCTGTAATGCTGGGTTTCATTACTGGCTTCCAAATCGGAGTTTGGGAAACAGTGAGCAAACAAACTAACAAACACTCTGTTTTCTCTCTCTCTCTGTGTTTGTGTGTGTCTAAACTAAATGGCTGTGTTCTGTATGGTTCATTACAGACCAGGGACTCTGGAGTCAAAGTAAACAAGCAAGGCTCCAGCTACAGGCTCTCTACCTCCACTAGCCCTTTGACTTCTCTTTCACCACTTATTTGTTTTGTCCTTTCTCTCTCTCACACTTTCTCTTTCAGTCTCCCCTCCCTTACTCTATACACTCCCTCTGTTCCTCGCTCTCTCCCACCCTCTATCTTCACTCTCTTTTTTTCAAATGTTCTCCCTCCTTCCCCAGACTAGACCTGTGTAATGTCAGAGTCTGTGGTTGGTCAGCCCAACACTGGTACTGCTTTTCCTGCCCATTCTACAAATAATCAGGAAGTAACACCATCTTGGGGGTATAGTTTTTCTCCTAGCATGGTGTTCATTCTACAAATAATCAGGAAGTAACACTGTATCTCGGGGGTATAGTTTTTCTCGTAGCACCATGTCCATTCTACAAATAGTCAGGAAGTAACACTGTATCTTGGGGGTATAGTTTTTCTCGTAGCACCATGTCCATTCTACAAATAGTCAGGAAGTAACACTGTATCTTGGGGGTACGGTTTGTTTCACAGCATTACATCCAGACAGGAAGTAACATTTTTGGTATTTTGGAATTTTACTAGGATCTCCATTAGCTGTTGCAAAAGCAGCAGCTACTCTTCCTGGGGTCCACCCGAACATGAAACATAACATACAGTTGAAATCGGAAGTTTACATACACCTTAGCCAAATACATTTAAACTACATTTTTCACAATTCCTGACATTTAATCCTACTAAAAATTCCCTGTTTTAGGTCAGTTAGGATCACCACTTTATTTTAAGAATGTGAAATGTCAGAATAGTAGAGAGAATGATTTGTTTCAGCTTTAATTTCTTTCATAATATGCCCAGTGGGTCAGAAGTTTACATTCACTCAATTAGTATTTGGTAGCATTGCCTATAAATTGTTTAACTTGGGTCAAATGTTTTGTGTTGCCTTACACAAGCTTCCCACAATAAATTGGGTGAATTTTGGCCCATTCCTCCTGACAGAGCTGGTGTAACTGAGGCAGGTTTGTAGGCCTCCTTGCTCATACATGCTTTTTTAGTTCTGCCCATAAATGTTCTATAGGATTGAGGTCAGGGCTTTGTGATGGCCACTCTAATATCTTGACTTTGTTGTCCTTTGCCACAACTTTGGAAGTATGCTTGGGGTCATTGTCTATTTGGAAGACCCATTTGTGACCAAGCTTTAACTTCCTGACTGATGTCTTGAGATGTTGCTTCAATATATCCACATAATTGTCCTTCCTCAGGATGCCATCTATTTTGTGAAGTGCACCAGTCTCTCCTGCAGCAAAGCACCCCCACAAGTTGATGCTGCCACCCCCCTGCTTCACAGATGGGATGGTGTTCTTCGGCTTGCAAGCCTCCCCCTTTTTCCTCCAAACATAACGATGGTCATTATGGCCAAGCAGTTCTATTTTTGTTTCATCAGACCAGAGGACATTTCTACAAAAAGTACGATCTTTGTCCCAATGTGCAGTTGCAAACCGTAGTCTGGCTTTTTTATGCCGGTTTTGGAGCAGTGGCTTCTTCCTTGCTGAGCGGCCTTTCAGGTTATGTCGATATAGGACTCGTTTTACTGTGGATATAGATACTTTTGTACCTGTTTCCGCCAGCATCTTCACAAGGTCCTTTGCTGTTGTTCTGGGATTGATTTGCACTTTTTGCACTAAAGTACGTTCATCTCTAGGAGACAGAACGCATCTTCTTCCTGAGCGGTATGACAGCTGCGTGGTCCCATGGTGTTTATACTTGCGTACTATTGTTTGTACAGATGAACGTGGTACCTTCAGGCATTTAGAAATTGCTCCCAAGGATGAACCAGACTTGTGGAGGTCTACAATTTTTTTTCTGAGGTCTTGGCTGATTTCTTTTGATTTTCCCATGATGTCAAGCAAAGAGGCACTGTGTTTGAAGGTAGGCCTTGAAATACACTAACAGGTACACCTCCAATTGACTCAAATGATGTCAATTAGCCTATCTGAAGCTTCTAAAGCCATGACATCATTTTCTTGAATTTTCCAAGCTGTTTAAAGACACAGTCAATTTAGTGCATGTACACTTCTGACCCACTGGAATTGTGATACAGTGAATTATAAGTGAAATAATCTGTCTGTAAACAGTTGTTGGAAAAATTACTTATGTCGTGCACAAAGTACATGTCCTAACCGACTTGCCAAAACTATAGTTTGTTAACAAGAAATGTGTGGATTGGTTGAAAACGAGTTTTAATGACTCCAACCTAAGTGTATGTAAACTTCCGACTTCAACTGTAATACAGAATATTAATAATACTGCCCCTTAATAGACAAGAACAGCTCAAGGACAGAACTACATCCATTTCAAAAGGCACACGTAGCCTTCATATCAATACATACACTCAATATCTAGGTCAAATATGGGAGAGGTGTTGTGGCATGAGATGTTTATCTGTTTTTTTAAGGTTTGCTCTTCATTTGAGCAATATGAGATGGAAGGGAGTTCCATGCAGTAATGGCTCTATATAATATTTTATATATAATACTGTACATATAGAATCCTGTTCTGGATTTGGGGACTGTGAAAAGAATCTGTGCTTCATAGCACTATGTCCATTTTACCACACAGTCACTATGTACTGTTCCTCCCTCCCCCTCTCCTTCCCTCCCTCTCATCTTCTCTCTCTCTCACTTTCTGAAGATGACTTTGGTGATTAATTGACTTAGGCCAGCGCTAAAACACATCAGCTTAATGAATCTGCCTCTACAGCCTGCCTTTCTCGCTCTCTCGGGTCCTTTGTCTGTCACCCAGACACACAGACATTCTGTGTCAGAGCATGCCCACTGAGAGAGCTCTTATACTGGCATGACAAGGAGACAAGGCTCCCTGGAGGAATGGAGGCTGGAGGATGTGACTGTTGGTGTGCAGGCACGCACGCACGCACGCACATACAAAAGTACACACACACACACACACACACACACACACACACACACACACACACACACACACACACACACACACACACACTCACACTCCTCCAGGCCTCCTTAATGAGGTGATAAGAGGATTTGTCACTTGTTGTGACACTCACATATGTGTGGGGGGGGGGGGGGTATTTTCTCATCTATGTATTAAAAGACAGAGGCCCACATACATTGCTTCTCCTCCCCCTCCCTCAAAAACGCAATAACAAATGCCAAAAGGACTTTTGAAAGGAGCCATGGCTCTGGCGTTATGTCTCACTTCACTAGAGGCGTTTTCTTCTATTGAACAATTAGACAGCTGGTGCCGCCATGTTTATGTGTCTTTGATGACTGTGTGAATGAAGGAAAATCTGTTAGCGGGGGAAGATTGGTAGGGGAAGGAGGGAGGGGACTCATCTGTTAGGGTGAGAGAAGAAGGTGTAATGGAGGGAGGGGACTCATCTGTTAGGGTGAGAGAAGAAGGTGTAATGGAGGGAGGGGACTCATCTGTTAGGGTGAGAGAAGAAGGTGTAATGGAGGGAGGGGACTCATCTGTTAGGGTGAGAGAAGAAGGTGTAATGGAGGGAGGGGACTCATCTGTTAGGGTGAGAGAAGAAGGTGTAATGGAGGGAGGGGACTCATCTGTTAGGGTGAGAGAAGAAGGTGTAATGGAGGAAGGGGACTCATCTGTTAGGGTGAGAGAAGAAGGTGTAATGGAGGGAGGGAACTCATCTGTTAGGGTGAGAGAAGAAGGTGTAATGGAGGGAGGGAACTCATCTGTTAGGGTGAGAGAAGAAGGTGTAATGGAGGGAGGGAACTCATCTGTTAGGGTGAGAGAAGAAGAAGATGTTCTATTAAACAGCTGGTGAGGTGATTGAGGACTGTCATGGTGTGAGGAAAAGGGATGGATAGCTAAGGGAGGAGGGAGGGAGAAAGAGAGGGACAGAGTGAAAGACTATGGGGTGATAAAACTAAGAAAAGAAGAGGAGGAAGTGGGAAAGCAGTTTTAGAGATAAAGAGGTAGGTAGAGGTGTAAACAGTGGCAGAGAGAGAGAGAGACTTTCACAATAAAGCCCTTTGAATTGAATTGACAGAGAGAGGAGAGAGGGATAGAACAAGACAGAGAAGGAGTAAATACATGTGGCCCAAGGATTAGAGAGAAAAATTGAAAGATAAGTAAGGGATAGTCAACGAGGGGCCATGCGTTCTATGGAAAATAGAGTTGCATTATTTTCCACAGAACGCACAGAGCCCTGAGTTGATTATCCCTTTCATACCAAGGCTATAATTTAACATATTTGCCGCTAGAAATGTGTTCAACATCCACTGAAGTAGCTAGCAAGTTACCTAGATAGCTACAGGAGTAGTTGCCTTGGTAACCTAAACAAACAGACTTGCTAGTTTAGCTAACCCAACCATCAGTCCTAGAGGGTGGTGTGGACAGCCCAGTACGTTACTGCTAGTTTAGCTAACCCAACCATCAGTCCTGGAGGGTGGTGTGGACAGCCCAGTACGTTACTGCTAGTTTAGCTAACCCAACCATCAGTCCTAGAGGGTGGTGTGGACAGCCCAGTATGTTACTGCTAGTTTAGCTAACCCAACCATCAGTCCTAGAGGGTGGTGTGGACAGCCCAGTACGTTACTGCTAGTTTAGCTAACCCAACCATCAGTCCTAGAGGGTGGTGTGGACAGCCCAGTACATTTACTGCTAGTTTAGCTAACCCAACCATCAGTCCTAGAGGGTGGTGTGGACAGCCCAGTATGTTACTGCTAGTTTAGCTAACCCAACCATCAGTCCTAGAGGGTGGTGTGGACAGCCCAGTACGTTACTGCTAGTTTAGCTAACCTAACCATCAGTCCTAGAGGGTGGTGTGGACAGCCCAGTACATTACTGCTAGTTTAGCTAACCCAACCATCAGTCCTAGAGGGTGGTGTGGACAGCCCAGTACGTTACTGCTAGTTTAGCTAACCCAACCATCAGTCCTAGAGGGTGGTGTGGACAGCCCAGTACGTTACTGCTAGTTTAGCTAACCCAACCATTAGTCCTAGAGGGTGGTGTGGACAGCCCAGTACGTTACTGCTAGTTTAGCTAACCCAACCATCAGTCCTAGAGGGTGGTGTGGACAGCCCAGTACGTTACTGCTAGTTTAGCTAACCCAACCATCAGTCCTAGAGGGTGGTGTGGACAGCCCAGTACGTTACTGCTAGTTTAGCTAACCTAACCATCAGTCCTAGAGGGTGGTGTGGACAGCCCAGTATGTTACTGCTAGTTTAGCTAACCCAACCATCAGTCCTAGAGGGTGGTGTGGACAGCCCAGTACGTTACTGCTAGTTTAGCTAACCCAACCATCAGTCCTAGAGGGTGGTGTGGACAGCCCAGTACGTTACTGCTAGTTTAGCTAACCCAACCATCAGTCCTAGAGGGTGGTGTGGACAGCCCAGTACGTTACTGCTAGTTTAGCTAACCTAACCATCAGTCCTAGAGGGTGGTGTGGACAGCCCAGTACGTTACTGCTAGTTTAGCTAACCCAACCATCAGTCCTAGAGGGTGGTGTGGACAGCCCAGTACGTTACTGCTAGTTTAGCTAACCCAACCATCAGTCCTAGAGGGTGGTGTGGACAGCCCAGTACGTTACTGCTAGTTTAGCTAACCCAACCATCAGTCCTAGAGGGTGGTGTGGACAGCCCAGTACGTTACTGCTAGTTTAGCTAACCCAACCATCAGTCCTAGAGGGTGGTGTGGACAGCCCAGTACGTTACTGCTAGTTTAGCTAACCCAACCATCAGTCCTAGAGGGTGGTGTGGACAGCCCAGTACGTTACTGCTAGTTTAGCTAACCTAACCATCAGTCCTGGAGGGTGGTGTGGACAGCCCAGTACGTTACTGCTAGTTTAGCTAACCCAACCATCAGTCCTAGAGGGTGGTGTGGACAGCCCAGTATGTTACTGCTAGTTTAGCTAACCCAACCATCAGTCCTAGAGGGTGGTGTGGACAGCCCAGTACGTTACTGCTAGTTTAGCTAACCCAACCATCAGTCCTAGAGGGTGGTGTGGACAGCCCAGTACATTTACTGCTAGTTTAGCTAACCCAACCATCAGTCCTTGAGGGTGGTGTGGACAGCCCAGTACAGTTACTGCTAGTTTAGCTAACCCAACCATCAGTCCTAGAGGGTGGTGTGGACAGCCCAGTACGTTACTGCTAGTTTAGCTAACCTAACCATCAGTCCTAGAGGGTGGTGTGGACAGCCCAGTACGTTACTGCTAGTTTAGCTAACCCAACCATCAGTCCTAGAGGGTGGTGTGGACAGCCCAGTACGTTACTGCTAGTTTAGCTAACCCAACCATCAGTCCTAGAGGGTGGTGTGGACAGCCCAGTACGTTACTGCTAGTTTAGCTAACCCAACCATTAGTCCTAGAGGGTGGTGTGGACAGCCCAGTACGTTACTGCTAGTTTAGCTAACCCAACCATCAGTCCTAGAGGGTGGTGTGGACAGCCCAGTACGTTACTGCTAGTTTAGCTAACCCAACCATCAGTCCTAGAGGGTGGTGTGGACAGCCCAGTACGTTACTGCTAGTTTAGCTAACCTAACCATCAGTCCTAGAGGGTGGTGTGGACAGCCCAGTATGTTACTGCTAGTTTAGCTAACCCAACCATCAGTCCTAGAGGGTGGTGTGGACAGCCCAGTACGTTACTGCTAGTTTAGCTAACCCAACCATCAGTCCTAGAGGGTGGTGTGGACAGCCCAGTACGTTACTGCTAGTTTAGCTAACCCAACCATCAGTCCTAGAGGGTGGTGTGGACAGCCCAGTATGTTACTGCTAGTTTAGCTAACCTAACCATCAGTCCTAGAGGGTGGTGTGGACAGCCCAGTACGTTACTGCTAGTTTAGCTAACCCAACCATCAGTCCTAGAGGGTGGTGTGGACAGCCCAGTACGTTACTGCTAGTTTAGCTAACCCAACCATCAGTCCTAGAGGGTGGTGTGGACAGCCCAGTACGTTACTGCTAGTTTAGCTAACCTAACCATCAGTCCTAGAGGGTGGTGTGGACAGCCCAGTACGTTACTGCTAGTTTAGCTAACCCAACCATCAGTCCTAGAGGGTGGTGTGGACAGCCCAGTACGTTACTGCTAGTTTAGCTAACCCAACCATCAGTCCTAGAGGGTGGTGTGGACAGCCCAGTACGTTACTGCTAGTTTAGCTAACCCAACCATCAGTCCTAGAGGGTGGTGTGGACAGCCCAGTACGTTACTGCTAGTTTAGCTAACCTAACCATCAGTCCTGGAGGGTGGTGTGGACAGCCCAGTACGTTACTGCTAGTTTAGCTAACCCAACCATCAGTCCTAGAGGGTGGTGTGGACAGCCCAGGACATTACTGGGGCCGAGCTCCCTGTCCATCCAGGACCTCTATATCAGGCGGTGTGAGAAGAAGGCTGGGTAAATCGTCAAAGACCCCAACCATCCAAGCCATAGACTATTTTCTCTGCTGCCGCATGGCAAGAGGTACCGGTGCAACAAGTCTGACATTAGCAGGCTCTTGAACAGCTTCTATCCCTAAGCAAAACGACTGATAGATAGCTAATAGATAATGACCTTTTATTTCAGTATTTGCACGATCTATATGCACACTCACAGGGCCCCACACACTCACACAGTCACTCCAACACACACACACACACACACACACACACACACACACACACACACACACACACACACACACACACACACTGTCACTCCAACACACAGACACTGACTTCATCATTTGCTCACTCACACATAATATCGACACACATTTCTACTGGCTCTACACACACGCCCACCCACTCACACACACACACTGCTGCTACTATGTTTATCTTCTATCCTGTTGCCTAGTCACCTTACCTCTATAAATATCTACCTCCATCACTCCAGTATCCCTGTACATTGTAAATATGGTACTGGATCTGACTCTTTCAGTATTTCCTGTATATAATATACTTACTTTATTGTGTATTTCATATTTCTTATTCTCATGTTTTTATCTTTTTTTCTAGTGATATATTGTTATTGAATATTGCATTGTTGGGTTTTGAGTTTACAAGAAAGGCATTTCACTGTACTTATGAATATTGAATTCAACATTGCCAATAATGTTTTCAATGTGACTTTTGCTTGAAAACAGTTCAAACATAGAACATGTAAGAATGAACTAAAGCCATTACATACTACCGTGCTGATATACTGTGTGTTATAGGGGAATAATGCACACTCTAGAATGCCCTTCAAGCCAATCAGAAACTAGTATTCAACAATGCCATGGTATAAACAGTAATAAAGACTGACTGAGATTAAGGGATGGAGGAAGAGATAGATAAAGAGAGGGAGAGATGATGCGCTCTTCAGTAAATTGGGTTGACAGTTAAGTGTGGTTGGATCAAATGCTGGACATGTCTGTTTCAAGAGCCCTGGTATGTCTGTGTGTACCGTCATTACCAGTTAGAAGTTCCCGCTTCAACAATCTCTCTCTCTCTCTCGCTCTCCGTCTCGCTCTCTGTCTCTCTGTCTCTCTCTGTCTCTCTCTCGCTCTCCGTCTCTCTCTCTCTCTCTCTCTCTGTCTCTCTCTCTCTGTCTCGCTCTCTCTCTCTCTCCGTCTCTCTCTCTCCGTCTCTCTTTCTCTCTCTCTCTCTCTGTCTCTCTCTCTGTCTCTCTCTCTGTCTCTCTCTCTCGCTCTCTCTCTCTCTCTCTCTCTCTGTCCTCTCTCTCTCTCTCTCTCTCTCGCTCTCCGTCTCTGTCTCTGTCTCTCTGTCTCTCTCTCTCTCTCTCTGTCTATTTGATATAGGTACTGTAAGAAATAAATTCAGTAGTTTCCTTTCTGTTAAATCCATATCTGTTTGAGCCAGTGGAGGCTGCTGAGGGGAGGACGGGTCATAATGATGTCTGGAGTAGAGTGAATGGAACAGTATCAGACACACCCGGCGTTCATCTGTTTGATACCGTTCCATTCACTCCATTCCAGCCATCATTATGACCCGTCCTCCCCTCAGCAGCCTCCACTGATTTCAGCCTTTCTGCCGGCCCCATTTCAGAGGCTATTAGGGAACTAGACCCTGCCTATGTCTCCAGAGCCTTCTCTTCTGCTCTTAAATCATGTAGCTTATTATTCTAATTGGGCCCTTCTTTAGATATGTCCTCTCTACACTGACGTCTCTACTAACTAGACAATTTCACACAATTTTCGGTTCTAGCTAATATCAACTAGCTTGTGAGACACATTGATACAAAAGTCGTGCAAAACGGCTTAAAGATAAAATGTAAAATCGAAAGAGAAATAACATTTGAGAAAAGCATTGATAAATAGCTGTGCGGTTTACTTTTAATCCAGTATGTCATAGTGCTCTTTAGATCTTCCCTCTAAGTGGCAGGTAGCCTAGCGAATCCCTGAGCTGACCCGGTGAAACACGTGCCGTGGTTCCCCTGAGCAAAGCACTCATCCCTAATTACATCTGTTAGCCTCTCTGGATAAGAGCATCTGCTGAAATGTGAAATGTACTCGCTTGCTACGCTTTCAGTTGCTAGAGTAGGTTCTGTCAGTCTTCAGCTGGGTTCTAGTTTATAACATCAGAGACACAACTTAATAAATGAAAGAGATATACGTTGAGGGATGGAATTCAGCATTTAAGGAAAGTGTAAACCAATACTTTAAATGACACATTTTAGCTTTTCATATGGCAGTGTCTTGAAAACGAGGGAGATTCAACTCTTAGCCTACGAGGTCTGGAGCCTGCTGGTTTTCTTTTCTACCTGATAATTAATTGCACGCACCTTGTATCCCAGGTCTAAATCAGTCCCTAATTAGAGGAAACTATGAAAAAATGCAGTGGCAGTGGCTTCGAGGTCCTGACACTGCTGACATGTAAATTGCCTAACTCTAACCTTAACCAAACCTTTAACCCTGACCCTTAACCTAACCCTAACCTTAACCAAACCTTTAACCCTGACCCTTATCTTAACTTAACCCTAACCTTAACCAAACCTTTAACCCTGACCCTTAACCTAACCCTAACCTTAACCAAACCTTTAACCCTGACCCTTAACTTAACCCTAACCTCAACCATACCTTTAACCCTGACCCTTAACCTAACCCTAACCTTAACCAAACCTTTCACCCTGACCCTTAACCTAACCCTAACCGTAACCTAATTTTAACAAGTTATGAAATTAAATATTGGTTTGGAGTGTCTGTATAGACGTTTCCTGAAAACGACAGGTTGACAACATTGCACTGTAGTGGTGTGAACATCCCTTATCTTCCCTACGCCCTCAAACTCCCTTCTGAGAACCCCCGCTCCATCGATCGCCCCCGGTCACAGTCACCATAGCAATGAGGTTGAAAATTACAGGGTGATATTGTTTGAACTTGACCCCCAATGATGACTCCATGACAACCATAACTGGTATGACATCACAAGGCCCTGTATGAGTCATGATACAGCTGGCCTCGTAGGGAGAGGCTGAAGGACTGCTGATGAGTGTGTGTGTGTGTGTGTGTGTGTGTGTGTGTGTGTGTGTGTGTCTCTGTGAGGTGTGTGTGTGTGTGTCTGTGAGGTGTGTGTGTGTGTCTCTGTGTGTGTGAAAACGTTATTGTGTTGTGTATATACACTGCTCAAAAAAATAAAGGGAACACTTAAACAACACATCCTAGATCTGAATGAAAGAAATAATCTTACTAAATACTTTTTTTCTTTACATAGTTGAATGTGCTGACAACAAAATCACACAAAAATAATCAATGGAAATCCAATTTATCAACCCATGGAGGTCTGGATTTGGAGTCACACTCAAAATTAAAGTGGAAAACCACACTACAGGCTGATCCAACTTTGATGTAATGTCCTTAAAACAAGTCAAAATGAGGCTCAGTAGTGTGTGTGGCCTCCACGTGCCTGTATGACCTCCCTACAACACCTGGGCATGCTCCTGATGAGGTGGCGGATGGTCTCCTGAGGGATCTCCTCCCAGACCTGGACTAAAGCATCTGCCAACTCCTGGACAGTCTGTGGTGCAACGTGGCGTTGGTGGATGGAGCGAGACATGATGTCCCAGATGTGCTCAATTAGATTCAGGTCTGGGGAATGGGCGGGCCAGTCCATAGCATCAATGCCTTCCTCTTGCAGGAACTGCTGACACACTCCAGCCACATGAGGTCTAGCATTGTCTTGCGTTAGGAGGAACCCAGGGCAAACCGCACCAGCATATGGTCTCACAAGGGGTCTGAGGATCTCATCTCGGTACCTAATGGCAGTCAGGCTACCTCTGGCGAGCACATGGAGGGCTGTGCTGCCCCCCAAAGAAATGCCACCCCACACCATGACTGACCCACCGCCAAACCGGTCATGCTGGAGGATGTTGCAGGCACCAGAACGTTCTCCACGGTGTCTCCAGACTCTGTCACGTCTGTCACGTGCTCAGTGTGAACCTGCTTTCATCTGTGAAGAGCACAGGGCGCCAGTGGCGAATTTGCCAATCTTGGTGTTCTCTGGCAAATGCCAAACGTCCTGCACGGTGTTGGGCTGTAAGCACAACCCCCACCTGAGGACGTCGGGCCCTCATACCACCCTCATGGAGTCTGTTTCTGACCGTTTGAGCAGACACATGCACATTTGTGGCCTGCTGGATGTCATTTTGCAGGGCTCTGGCAGTGCTTCTCCTGCTCCTCCTTGCACAAAGGCGGAGGTAGCGGTCCTGCTGCTGGGTTGTTGCCCTCCTACGGCCTCCTCCACGTCTCCTGATGTACTGGCCTGTCTCCTGGTAGCGCTTCCATGCTCTGGACACTATGCTGACAGACACAGCAAACCTTCTTGCCACAGCTCGTATTGATGTGCCATCCAGGATGAGCTGCACTACCTGAGCCACTTGTGTGGGTTGTAGACTCCGTCTCATGCTACCACTAGAGTGAAAGCACCGCCAGCATTCAAAAGTGACCAAAACATCAGCCAGGAAGCATAGGAACTGAGAAGTGGTCTGTGGTCACCACCCGCTGAGCCACTCCTTTATTGGGGGTGTCTTGCTTATTGCCTATAATTTCCACCTGTTGTCTATTCCATTTGCACAACAGCATGTGATATTTATTGTCAATCAGTGTTGCTTCCTAAGTGGACAGTTTGATTTCACAGAAGTGTGATTGACTTGGAGTTACATTGTGTTGTTTAAGTGTTCCCTTTATTTTTTGAGCAGTGTAGTAACAGTTAAAAGTTTGGACACACCTACTCATTCCAGGGTTGTTCTTATTCTTTTTACTATTTTCTACATTGTAGAATCATAGTGAAGACATCAATACTATGCCACCCTTTGCCTTGATGACAGCTTTGCACACTCTTGGCATTCTCTCAATCAGCTTCACCTGGAATGCTATTCCAACAGCCTTTAAGGAGTTCCCACATATGCTGAGCACTTGTTGGCTGCTTTTTCCAACTCATCACAAACCATCTCAATTGAGTTGAGGTCGGGTGATTGTGGAGGCCAGGTCATCTGATGCAGCACTCCATCACTCTCCTTCTTGGTCAAATAGCCTTTACACAGCCTGGAGTTATGTTGGGTCATTGTCCTGTTGAAAAACAAATGATAGTCCCACTAAGCGCAAACCAGATGGGATGGTGTATCGCTGCAGAATGCTGTGGTAGTGTGCCTTGAATTCTAAATAAATCCCTGTCAGTGTCACCAGCAAAGCAACCCCACACCATCACACCTCCTCCTCCATGCTTCACGGTGGGAACTACACATGTGGAGATCATCCTTTCACCTACTCTGCGTCTCACAAAAACACAGCGGTTGGAACCAAAAATCTCAAATTTGGACTCAATAGACCGGTGGAAATCTGTCCTTTGGTCCAATGTCCATTGATCGTGTTTCTTGGCCCAAGCACATCTCCTCTTCTTACTGGAGTCCTTTAGTAGTGGTTTCTTTGAAGCAATTTAACCATGAAGGCCTGATTCACCCAGTCTCCTCTGAACAGTTGATGTTGAGATGTGTCTGTTACTTGAACTCTGTGAAGCATTTATTTGGGCTGCAATCTGAGGTGCAGTTAACGCTAATGAACTTATCCTCTGCAGCAGAGGTAACTCTGGGTCTTCCTTTCCTGTGGCGGTCCTCATAAGAGCCAGTTTCATCATTAGTGCTTGATGGTTTTTGCAACTGCACTTGAAGAAACTTTCAAAGTTCTTGACATTTTCCAGATTGACGGACCTTCATGTCTTAAAGTATTGATGGACTGTTGTTTCTCTTTGCTTATTTGAGCTGGTCTTGCCATAATATGGACTTGGTCTTTTCCCAAATAGGGCTATCTTCTGTACATCACCCTACCTTGTCACACCACAACAGATTGGCTCAAATGTGTGAATAAAATTTACTTTTAACAAGGCACACCTGTTAATTAAAATGCATTCCTGGTGACTACTTTATGAAGCTGTTTAAGAGAATGCCAAGAGTATGCAAAGCTGTCATCAAGGCAAAGGGTGGCTACTTTGAAGAATCTCAAATCTCAAATATATTTTGATTTGTTTAACACTTTTTTGGTTACTACATGACTTCATATGTGTTATTTCATAGTTTGATGTCTTCACTATGATTCCACAATGTAGAAAATAGTAAACATAAAGAAAAACCCTGGAATGAGTAGGCGTTATAAAACTTTTGACTGGTACTGTACATACCACTTTATGAGGTGTTTACATTGAGTGGACAAAACATTAAAAACAGCTTCCTAATATTGAGTTGCACCCTCCCCTTTTGCCCTCAGAACAGCCTCAATTTGTCAGGGCATGGACTCTACAAGGTGTTGAAAGAGTTCCACAGGGATGCTGGCCCATGTTGACTCCAATGTTTCCCATAGTTGTGTCAAGTTGTCTTGATGTCCTTTTGGTGGTGGACCATTCCTGATACACACCGGAAACTGTTGAGCGTGAAAAACCCAGCAGCGTCGCACTTCTTGACACAAACCGGTGTCTTACCCCTACTTTCATACCCCGTTCAAAGGCACTTCAATATTTTGTCTTGCCCATTCACCCTCTGAATGGCACACACACTCACACAACCCATGTCTCAATTGTCTCAAGGCTTAAAAATCCTTCTTTAACCTGTCTCCTCCTCTTCATCTACACTGATTGAAGTGGATTTAACAAGTGACATCAATAAGTGATCATAGCTTTCACCTAGATTCACCTGGCCAGTCTGTCATGGAAAGAGCATGTGTTCCTAATGTCTTGTACACTGTGTATATATGTGTCTATTTGTGAATCCATGAACACACGTACACTCTGTCTAATCATAGTAGTGAACATGCTCTGTAGTGGTCTAGTGGTGTACAGGTCAGTGTAGTGGTCTAGTGGTGTACAGGTCAGTGTAGTGGCCTAGTGGTGTACAGGTCAGTGTAGTGGTCTAGTGGTGTACAGGTCAGTGTAGTGGCCTAGTGGTGTACAGGTCAGTGTAGTGGTCTAGTGGTGTACAGGTCAGTGTAGTAGTCTAGTGGTGTACAGGTCAGTGTATTTTTTAAATATTTTTTTATTTAACTAGGCAAGTCAGTTAAGAACACATTCTTTTTTATAATGACGGCCTATTAAAAGGCAAAATGCCTCCTGCGGGACGGGGGCTGAGATTAAAAATAAATATAAATAAAATATAAATATAGGACAAATCACACATCACGACAAGAGAGACACCACAACACTACATATAGAGAGACCTAAGATAGCAACATACTAAGGCAGCAACACATGACAACACAGCATGTTAGCAACACAACATAACAACAACATGGTAGCAACACAACATGGTATCAGCACAAAACATGGTACAAACATTATTGGGCACAGAAAACAGCACAAAGGGCAAGAAGGTAGAGACAACAATGCATCACACAAAGCAGCCACAACTGTCAGTAAGAGTGTCCATGATTGAGTCTTTGAATGAAGAGATTGAGATAAAACTTTCCAGTTTGAGTGTTTGTTGCAGCTCGTTCCAGTCGCTAGCTGCAGCGAACTGAAAAGAGGAGCGATTGGACCATTCCTGATACAGTGTGTGTGCTTTGGAGAGTCTTGTCTTTAAAATGGTGTAAAATAGTCATATGTTTGAAAAATTGAAGTTTTTGTATTTTTGAGGAATTTGTCATTCGCGCCACGCCCATCATTGGCTATTGGAGCAGGTGTTCCGCTAGCGGAACATCTAGATGTAAGATTAAGGGTAGAGAAAGTTTGTTGGACACTAAGAAAGCTTTGTTGTAGAGCATTTAACTTCTTATGGATGGTGGCAATATTGAGTAGCTTGGATGACTGACGTGCCCAGAGTAAACTGCCTGCTACTCACGCCCAGAAGCTAACCTCTCTAGGGAAGGTGGAAATCGTCCCACCTACGTAACAGCCAGTGGAATCCTGTGGCGCGTTATTCAAATACCTTAGAAATGCTATTACTTCAATTTCTCAAACATATGACTATTTTACACCATTTTAAAGACAAGACTCTCGTTAATCTAACCACACTGTCCGATTTCAAAAAGGTTTTACAACGAAAGCAAAACATTAGATTATGTCAGCAGAGTACCCAGCCAGAAATAATCAGACACCCATTTTTCAAGCTAGCATATAATGTCACATAAACCCAAACCGCAGCTAAATGCAGCACTAACCTTTGATGATCTTCATCAGATGACACGCCTAGGACATTATGTTATACAATACATGCATGTTTTGTTCAATCAAGTTCATATTTATATCAAAAAACTGCTTTTTACATTAGCATGTGACGTTCAGAACTAGCATACCCCCCGCAAACTTCCGGTGAATTTACTACATTACTCACGATAAACGTTCACAAAAAACATAACAATTATTTTAAGAATTATAGATACAGAACTCCTCTATGCACTCACTATGTCCGATTTTAAAATAGCTTTTCGGTGAAACCACATTTTGCAATATTCTAAGTACATAGCCCGGCATCACAGGGCTAGCTATTTAGACACCCACCAAGTTTAGCCCTCACCAAAGTCAGATTTACTATAAGAAAAATGTTATTACCTTTGCTGTTCTTCGTCAGAATGCACTCCCAGGACTTCTACTTCAATAACAAATGTTGGTTTGGTTCAAAATAATCCATAGTTATGTTCAAATATCCTCTGTTTTGTTTGTGCGTTCAAGACATTATCCGAAGTGTAAAGAAGGGTGACGCGCCCGACGCGTTTCGTGACAAGAAATGTCTAAATATTCCATTACCGTACTTCGAAGCATGTCAACCGCTGTTTAAAATCAATTTTTATGCAATTTTTCTCGTAAAAAAGCGATAATATTCCGACCGGGAATCTGTGTTTTAGTACAAAGAGAGAGAAAATAAAAACATGGGGTCGCCTCGTGCACGCGCCTCAGTCTTATTGTCCTCTGATAGACCACTTACCAAAGGCGCTAATGTTTTTCAGCCAGGGACTGCCTCGACATCATTCAGCTTTTTCCCGGGTTCTGAGAGCCTATGGGAGCCGTAGGAAGTGTCACGTTACAGCAAAGATCCTAAGTTTTCAATAAAAAGAATCAAGAAGCCCAAGGAATGGTCAGAGAGGGCACTTCCTGTACAGAATCTTCTCAGGTTTTTGCCTGCCATATGAGTTCTGTTATACTCACAGACACCATTCAAACAGTTTTAGAAACTTTAGGGTGTTTTCTATCCAAAGCCAATAATTATATGCATATTCTAGTTTCTGGGCAGTAGTAATAACCAGATTAAATCGGGTACGTTTTTTATCCGGCCGTGTAAATACTGCCCCCTAGCCCTAACAGGCTAAGATATGCATATTATTAGTAGATTTGGATAGAAAACACTCTGATGTTTCTAAAACTGTTTGAATGATGTCTGTGAGTATAACAGAACTCATATGGCAGGCAAAAACCTGAGAAAAAATTCAACCAGGAAGTGGTTTGTAGTTTTTCAAGTGATTGCCTATCCAAACTACAGTGTCTGTGGGGTAATTTTGCACTTTCTAAGGCTTCCACTAGATGTCAACAGTCTTTAGAACCTTGTTTGAGGCTTATACTGTGAAGTGGGCGAGAATAAGAGCTCATTGAGTGAGAGGACTCACAGCAGGGCATGAGCCTCAGCCATGTGCGCTCACATGAGAGGTAGCTCAGTTCCATTGCATTTCTGAAGACAAAGGATTTCTCCGGTTGAAACTTTATTGCAGATTTATGATAAAAACATCCTAAAGATTGATTCTATACATCGTTTGACATGTTTCTACGAACTGTAATGGAATTTTTTGAATTTTCGTCTGACCTGCACGTCATGAATTTGGATTTGTGAACTGAAGGCGCGAACAAAATGGAGGTATTTGGACATAAAGGATGGACTTTATCGAACAAAACAAACATTTATTGTGGAGCTGGGATTCCTGGGAGTGCATTCTGATGAAGATCATCAAAGGTAAGTGAATATTTATAATGCTATTTCTGACTACTGTTGACTCCAACATAGCGGATATATTGTATGGCATGTTTTTGTTTCTGAGCGCCGTACTCAGATTATTGCATGGTGTGCTTTTTCGGTAAAGCTTTTTTGAAATCTGACACAGCGGTTGCATTAAGGAGAAGTTTATCTAAAGTGCCATGCATAACACTTGTATTTTCATCAACATTTATGATGAGTATTTCTGTAAATTGATGTGGCTCTCTGCAAAATCACCGGGTGTTGGAGGCAAAACATTACTGAACATAACACGCCAATGTAAACTGAGATTTTTGGATATAATATGAACTTTATCGAACAAAACATACATGTATTGTGTAACATGAAGTCCTATGAGTGCCATCTGATGAAGATCATCAAAGGTTAGTGATTCATTTTATCTCTATTTCTGCTTTTTGTGACTCCTCTCTTTGGCTGGAAAATGGCTGTGTTTTTTTGTGTATAGGCGCTGACCTAACATAATCATATGGTTTGCTTTCGCTGTAAAGCCTTTTTGAAATCAGACACTGTGGTTGGATTAACAAGAAGTAAAGCTTTAAAATGGTGAGTAATACTTGTATGTTTGTGGAATTGTAATTATGAGATTTTTGTTGTTTTGAATTTGGCGCCCTGCACTTTCATTGGCTGTTGTCATATCGATCCCACTAATGGGATTCCAGCCATAAGAAGTTTTAACACAAAATCCGGGGAGGGGCCAGCTGAGTATAAGACTGTATCATCTGCATATAAATGGATGAGAGAGCTTCCTACTGCCTGAGCTATGTTGTTGATGTAAATTGAGAATAGCGTGTGGTCTAGGATCGAGCCTTGGGGTACTCCCTTGGTGACAGGCAGTGGCTGAGACACTGCACTCTTTGAGAGAGGTAGTTAGCAAACCCGGACCAAAGACCCCTCAGAGACACCAATACTCAATTAGCCGGCCCACAAGAATGGAATGGTCTATCGTATCAAAAGCTTTGGCCAAGTCAATAAAAATAGCAGCACAACATTGCTTAGAATCAAGGGCAATGGTGACATCATTGAGGACTTTTAAGGTTGCAGTGACACATCCATAACCTGAGTGGAAACCATATTGCATACCAGAGAAAATACTATAGACATCAAGAAAGCCAGTCAGTTGATTATTGACAAGTTTTTCCAACACTTTTGATAAACAGGGCAAAATAGAAATAGGCCTATAACAGTTAGGATCAGCTTGATCTCCCCCTTTAAATAAAGGACGTACCCAGAAAGGAGAGACAGGTTAAAAAGGTCGGAGATAGGCTTGGCGATGATAGGGGCAGCAACCTTAAAGAAGAAAGGGTCTAAACCATCTGACCCAGATGTTTTTTTTGGGGGTCAAGTTTAAGGAGCTCTTTTAACAGTGACTGCCTGCAGGGAGAAACTTTGTAGCGGGTAAGGGGAAAAAGAGGGAGAAGCATCAGGGAGAAGCATGAGGAAATGTTGCAAGGGCAAGGAGGCATGGCTAAGTCAAATAGGAATCCTGACTTAATGAAGTGGTGATTAAAGAGCTCAGCCATGTGCTTCTTGTCAGTAACAACCACATCATCAACATTAAGTGACATGAGCAGCTGTCAGGAGGAGGGTTTATTCTCCAGGTCTTTAATCGTTTTCCAGAACTTCTTGGGGTTAGGCCCACAGAGAGAGAACTGCTCCTTAAACCTCTCTGGGGTATGTGGGACGCTAGCGGGACACACTATTCAACAGCCAGTGAAATAGCAGGGCGGCAAATTCAAAACAACAAAAATCTCATAATTGAAATTTCTCAAACATACAACTATTATATCCCATTTTAAAGATACACTTCTCGTTAATCCAACCATATTGTCCGATTTCAAAAAAGGCTTTACGGCGAAAGCATAACATTAGATTATGTTAGGACAGCGCCGGGACAAGAAAAACCAAACAGCCATTTTCCAAGCAAGGAGAGGCGTCACAAAAACCAGAAATACAGCTAAAATTAATCACTAACCTTTGATGATCTTCATCAGATGGCACTCATAGAACTTCATGTTACACAATACATGTATGTTTTGCTCGATAAAGTTCATATTTATATCCAAAACCCCATTTTACATTGGCGTGTAATGTTCAGAAATGTTTTGCCTCCCAAAACTTCCGGTGATGAGCACATCAATTTACAGAAATACTCATCATAAACGTTAATAAAATATTCAACAGTTATTCAAAGAATTATAGATACACAACTCCTTAATGCAACCGCTGTGTCAGATTTCAAAACAGCTTTACGGCGAAAGCAAATTTTGCAATAATCTGAGTACAGCGCTCAGCTATCAAAACAAGCCATACAGATATCTGCCATTTTGGAGTCAACAGAAATGACAAAAATTACATTATAAATATTCACTTACCTTTAATGATCTTCATCAGAATGCACTCCCAGGAATCACAGTTCCACAATAAATGTTTGTTTTGTTTGATAAAGTCCATCATTTATGTCCAAATACATCGTTTTTGTTCACGCATTTAGTCCACTACTCCAAATGCAGGAAGCGCACGCAAAATGTCACGACGAAAAGTCAAAAGAAGTTCTATTTACGTTCGTAGAAACATGTCAAACGATGTATAGCATCAATCTTTAGGATGTTTTTATCATAAATCTTCAGTAATATTCCAACCGGACAATTCCAATGTCTTCAAAAAAGAAAAGGAACACAGCTACCTCTCATGTGAGCGCGCGCCTCTGAGCTCATGTCATTTTCTCAGTCTCATCTGATTCCAATGGCTCTTATTCTCTCCCTATTCACAGTAGAAGGTTGAAACAACGTTCTAAAGACTGTTCATATCTAGTGGAAGCCTTAGGAAGTGCAAAATGAACCCTAAGTCACTATACTGGATAGGGAATCACTTGAAAAATACAAACCTCAGATTTCCACACTTCCTGGTTGGATTTTTCTCAGGTTTTTGCCTGCCATATGAGTTCTGTTATACTCACAGACATCATTCAAACAGTTTCAGAAACTTGAAACTTCAGAGTGTTTTCTATCCAAATCTACTAATACTATGCATATCCTACCTTCTGAGCCTGAGTAGCAGGCAGTTTACTACGGGCACGCCTTTCATCCAGACGTCAAAATACTGCCCCTACCCTAGAGAAGTTAAAGTAACTAACTTTGGCCTTCCAGATAGCCTGAGTTCACTTATTTCTCATTTGCCTGAACGAGAGCCAGTCTGCCTGAGTATGTGTGTGCCGAGCCTTTCGCCAAATGCAATTCTTGAGGTGGAGTAATTCTGCAAGATCACAGTCGAGCTAGGGGCTGAACATGTTTTTTTATTGTCATTTTCTTTATGGGTGCGTGTTTGTTAACAATACCACTGAAAATATCAAAAAAGAAGGTCCAAGCGTCTACGACAGTGGGGATCAAGCTGATTTTATACCAATTTACAGAGGCCAGTTCATGAAGGAAGGCTTGCTCATTAAAGTTTTTTAGCAAGCGTCTATGACAAATCAGGACAGGTCATTTCACTGAGCAGCCATTACGAACACTGTAAAACAGTGATCACTAAGGTCATTACAGAAAACACCAGACTGATACCTATCAGGATTATTTGTGAAGATAACATCGAGGAGAGTAGCCTTTTCTGGGTGTTTGGAGTCATACAGTTGGGGAAAAAAGTATTTGATCCCCTGCTGATTTTGTACGTTTGCCCACTGACAAAGAAATGATCAGTCTATAATTTTAATGGTAGGTTTATTTGAACAGTGAGAGACAGAATAACAACAAAAATATCCAAAAAACGCATGTCAAAAATGTTATAAATTGATTTGCGTTTGAATGAGGGAAATAAGTATTTGACACCCTCTCAATCAGAAAGATTTCTGGCTCCCAGGCGTCTTTTATACAGGTAACGAGCTGAGATTAGGAGCACACTCTTAAAGTGAGTGCTCCTAACCACAGCTTGTTACCTGTATAAAAGACACCTGTCCACAGAAGCAATCAATCAATCAGATTCCAAACTCTCCACCATGGCCAAGACCAAAGAGCTCTCCAAGGATGTCAGGGACGAGATTGTAGACCTACACAAGGCTGGAATGGGCTACAAGACCATCGCCAAGCAGCTTGGTGAGAAGGTGACAACATTTGGTGCGATTATTCGCAAATGGAAGAAACACAAAATAACTGTCAATATCCCTCGGCCTGGGGCTCCATGCAAGATCTCACCTCGTGGAGTAGCAATGATCATGAGAACGGTGAGGAATCAGCCCAGAACTACACGGGAGGATATTGTCAATGATCTCAAGGCAGCTGGGACCATAGTCACCAAGAAACCAATTGGTAACACACTACGCCGTGAAGGACTGAAATCCTGCAGCGCCCGCAAGGTCCCCCTGCTCAAAAATACATATACATGCCCGTCTGAAGTTTGCCAATGAACATCTGAATGATTCAGAGGACAACTGGTGAAAGTGTTGTGGTCAGATGAGACCAAAATGGAGCTCTTTGGCATCAACTCAACTCGCCGTGTTCGGAGGAGGAGGAATGCTGCCTATGACCCCAAGAACACCATCTCCACCGTCTAACATGGAGGTGGAAACATTATGTTTTGGGGGTGTTTTTCTGCTAAGGGGACAGGACAACTTCACCGCATCAAAGGATCGATAGACGGGGCCATGTACCGTCAAATCTAGGGTGAGAACCTCCTTCCCTCAGCCAGGGCATTGAAAATGGGTCGTGGATGGGTATTCCAGCATGACAATGACCCAAAACACACAGCCAAGGCAACAAAGGAGTGGCTCAAGAAGAAGCACATTAAGGTCCTGGAGTGGCCTAGCCAGTCTCCAGACCTTAATCCCATAGAAAATCTGTGGAGGGAGCTGAAGGTTCGAGTTGCCAAACGTCAGCCTCGAAACCTTAATGACTTGGAGAAGATTTGCAAAGAGGAGTGGGACAAAATCCCTCCTCAGATGTGTGCAAACCTGGTGGCCAACTACAAGAAACATCTGACCTCTCTGATTGCCAACAAGGGTTTTGCCACCAAGTACTAAGTCATGTTTTGCAGAGGGATCAAATACTTATTTCCCTCATTAAAATGCAAATCCTTTTATAACATTTTTGACATACGTTTTTTCTGGATTTGTTTGTTGTTATTCTGTCTCTCACTGTTCAAATAAACCTACCATTCAAATTATAGACTGATCATTACTTTGTAAGTGGGCAAATGTACAAAATCAGCAGGGGATCAAATACTTTCCCCCCCCCCACTGTACCTTGTGGGATTGGTAAAAATCTGAGAAAGATTTAGGGAGTTGGTCAGGTGGTTTAAGCATGTCCCAGTTTAGGTCACCTAACAGGACAAATTCACACTTAGTGTAAGGGGCCAGGAGAGAGTTTAGGGCAGGTAGGGTACAGGCCGGTGCTGATGGAGGACGATAGCACGCCGCAACAGTCGTCAAAGAACTATTAGAAAGTTTAAAACATAAAATCAGCAAATCAAATTGTTTGGGGACAGACTTGGTGGAGACAACCGAGCACTGAAGGTGATCCTTGGTAAAGATTGCTACTCCCCCACCTTGGAAGATCTTTTTGCCGAAAAAGGTCATTACCAGAAAGGTTAGCATCAGTGTTCGAAACACTCTTCCTTAACCACATCTCAGTAATGACCAACACATCTGGATTGGAGCTGTGAACCCACACTTTCAATTGATCCATTTTAGGTAATAAGCTTCTAGTGTTAACATGCAGAAGACCCAGGCATTAACAAGAGCAGAAGTCAGTGAAGCAGCACAAGTCAGAATTGGGGCTAGCAACAGTAGATGGGCCAGGGTGTACATGCACATTTCCAGTTATCATCAACAGTAATACAATCAGGGCACGGCAGAGAACAGGGAGAGCTCTGCAGTGCTGATTTATGACATTTGAATGAACAATTTCATCAGGTAACATGAATGCAAAGCCAGCAAGAGGTGGTTAGAATGGGATGGGAGGCCAACAGTCTGTGTAACCAATAGAGAGTCAGAGTCCCGAGTGTGGGAACATACATAGTCTGTCCTACGGTTGGGTAAAGAAAGTTTGTAGTCAACAAAGCATGCAGGAGTCATGAGGCAAATAGAAAAATAGCAAAATGCACAAGAAAAAACGACTTGTAAGTTCAGAGTCACTCGCCCCAACAGTGCGTGTGTGTTGGAGGCAAGCGAAAGCTCGGGAGAGAGGGGGGAGTGTGGTGGAGGTACCTGTACCAGACAGGGGGAGACAGGCCAGGGCAGACGGTGAACAGAGAGGGGTGAGTGTGGTGGGGGTAGCTGTACCAGACAGGGGGAGACAGGCCAGGGCAGACGGTGAACAGAGAGGGGTGAGTGTGGTGGGGGTAGCTGTACCAGACAGGGGGAGACAGGCCAGGGCAGACGGTGAACAGAGAGGGGTGAGTGTGGTGGGGGCAGCTGTACCAGACAGGGGGAGACAGGCCAGGGCAGACGGTGAACAGAGAGGGGTGAGTGTGGTGGAGGTACCTGTACCAGACAGGGGGAGACAGGCCAGGGCAGACGGTGAACAGAGAGGGGTGAGTGTGGTGGGGGTAGCTGTACCAGACAGGGGGAGACAGGCCAGGGCAGACGGTGAACAGAGAGGGGTGAGTGTGGTGGGGGTAGCTGTACCAGACAGGGGGAGACAGGCCAGGGCAGACGGTGAACAGATCGCCAGGTGGAATCCAAGCAGCAGTGCAGCAGGTAACGGGAGTAGGTGTCACACCCACTTGGGAGAAGTTTTTATTTCTGGAGGCAGATTTCTTGTAGAAAATGCCAGTGAATGGTCTGAACAGCAGCAGGGGGCTTCAGAGGACGCTTCAAAGACTCCTGCCACTTGTTGGGCCCAAAGGCCTCTACACCCTTTACTTCAGACCTCAGTGCTTATTGAAGTTGTATCGGGTCTGTCCTTGCAAGCCTGGCAGCTTTAACTCAGCATTCAGTCCCCATAAAGTAAAATATAGCATTGTAATGAACTTTAGTTTTTCATATTTTTCATTTTTATTTTCTTCTTGGCTTTCAAAATAGCATCAGACCAAACACTACTCACTCAGTTCCAGGTTGGATGGTGTCCTCAGGTCTCTGCTGTTTGTTGGCTAGAGCACCCTCTCCGTATAGCTTGGAAAAGGAATCCTTGGAGCAGTAATCTCTCCTTTTAATTTGGATGAAAATGAGGTTGTAGGTTTGGAGTGTTGATCTGAAGCGAAGGCCATGCTGTGGAGGGTAGCATCCTGCATATGTCCCTGCCATATATCCTTTTGAAAAAAACATGTTGAAAAATGTGAGCTCACATGCAGCTATGTGAGGGGGGGGGGGGTCAGGGATGCCTAGTGGTGTGTAGTGGCCTGGTGGTGTACAGGTCAGTGTAGTGGGTCAGTGGTGTACAGGACACTGTGTGTGACCACATCAAGGCTGGGCCTATCAACACCACATTCATAATGACTGGAAACGTGTTTGGAGTATAGATACCACCCAGTGTGTGTGTGTGTGTGTGTGTGTGTGTGTGTGTAAGTGTGTGTTCTGTAGAGATGCCACCGGTCCCATTACATTTCTCCTTGCAGTGCACCTGCTCTACGCCTGATTACCTACCAATCTCCCGATAGACACACACACACACACACACACACACACACACACACACACACACACACACACACACACACACACACACACACACACACCGGCCTCTTCAATACACTCCCTTTGTATGACTGTCTCTCCTCCCCTGGCACCACTCACCTATCTCTTTGTCTTTCTCTCTCTCTCTCTCTCTCTCTCTCTCTCTCTCTCTCTCTCTCTCTCTCTCTCTCTGTCTCTCTCTCTGTATAAATCTGGTTGTATATGTGTAATGAGGGCTTGGAAGTTATTTTAATAAGAGGATTTGGCGATGAGGTCGGTATGAAGCTAAGCTGTGTGAGTGTGTGTGTGTCTGTGTTCTTTCTATGTGTGTCTGTGTCTGTGTCTGTGTTCATTCTATGTGTGAGTGTGTTCTGTGTGTTATGAATATATTGAGACAGAAAATCCATATCCTTTTACCTGAGCATTCACAAAGGACATAAAAAACATCACTCATACTTTCATATATTTTGCTTTAAGCTTTCTCTCTCTTTTTCAGCTCTCTCTAGCTGAGCGATTAACCCAAATATTAGTGTTTTTGGGGGGGGGGGGGGTTTGAACAATGTTGGTTCAATTTGTTGAATTCCATTTAGTTCCTTTTTTTCTGTGAGTGCATTGCACAGTTTCCCTAGAGATCAATCAGATCAAGCCTGAACTGTACGATGTAGTAGGGAGTTGTTTCCAACAGGGCAATATTCTACATAGTTTAGCGCAGGAAACCTGTTAAATAACTACAATGACCATAATCCATTGTGTGCCTGCTTGTCTGGTCTGAGAAGGAGAGAAAAGACAGAAGAACTAGCAATCGAGATGGTTAGAGAGCGTTTGCTCCGTGAGGTATCTCTACCTGAAAATACATGATCTAAGTGATTGATAGTTGGTATTCAGCAGTCATAAAGTATGCCTTATTTACTTTGAAGAACTACAAAATTGTGATTTTGTCAGGCAGCATAGGCAGCAGCTCTATAGAGATGAGATGATGACTTGGAATGACATAATTGTCACGTTCGTTAGAATAGTGATCGGACCAAGGCGCAGCGTAAGTAGCGTTCCACATCTTTAATATACTGCTCAAAAAAATAAAGGGAACACTTAAACAACACATAGATCTGAATGAAAGAAATAATCTTATTAAATACTTTTTTCTTTACATAGTTGAATGTGCTGACAACAAAATCACACAAAAATAATCAATGGGAATCCAATTTATCAACCCATGGAGGTCTGGATTTGGAGTCACACTCCAAATTAAAGTGGAAAACCACACTACAGGCTGATCCAACTTTGATGTAATGTCCTTAAAACAAGTCAAAACGAGGCTCAGTAGTGTGTGTGGCCTCCACATGCCTGTATGACCTCCCTACAACGCCTGGGCATGCTCCTAATGAGGTGGCGGATGGTCTCCTGAGGGATCTCCTCCCAGACCTGGACTAAAGCATCCGCCAACTCCTGGACAGTCTGTGGTGCAACGTGGCGTTGGTGGATGGAGCGAGACATGATGTCCCAGATGTGGTCAATTGGATTCAGGTCTGGGGAACGGGCGGGCCAGTCCATAGCATCAATGCCTTCCTCTTGCAGGAACTGCTGACACACTCCAGCCACATGAGATCTAGAATTGTCTTGCATTAGGAGGAACCCAGGGCCAACCGCACCAGCATATGGTCTCACAAGGGGTCTAAGGATCTCATCTCGGTACCTAATGGCAGTCAGGCTACCTCTGGCGAGCACATGGAGGGCTGTGCGGCCCCCCAAAGAAATGCCACCCCACACCATGACTGACCCACCGCCAAACCGGTCATGCTGGAGGATGTTGCAGGCAGCAGAACGTTCTCCACGGCGTCTCCAGACTCTGTCACGCCTGTCACGTGATCAGTGTGAACCTGCTTTCATCTGTGAAGAGCACAGGGCGCCAGTGGCGAATTTGCCAATCTTGGTGTTCTCTGGCAAATGCCAAACGTCCTGCATGGTGTTGGGCTGTAAGCACAACCCCCACCTGTGGACGTCGGGCCCTCATACCACCCTCATGGAGTCTGTTTCTGACCATTTGAGCAGACACATGCACATTTGTGGCCTGCTGGAGGTCATTTTGCAGGGCTCTGGCAGTGCTTCTCCTGCTCCTCCTTGCACAAAGGCGGAGGTAGCGGTCCTGCTGCTGGGTTGTTGCCCTCCTACGGCCTCCACAACGTCTCCTGATGTACTGGCCTGTCTCCTGGTAGCGCCTCCATGCTCTGGACACTACGCTGACAGACACAGCAAACCTTGCGACAGCTCGCATTGATGTGCCATCCTGGATGAGCTGCACTACCTGAGCCACTTGTGTGGGTTGTAGACTCTGTCTCATGCTACCACTAGAGTGAAAGCACCGCCAGCATTCAAAAGTGACCAAAACATCAGCCAGGAAGCATAGGAACTGAGAAGTGGTCTGTGGTCACCACCTGCAGAACCACTCCTTTATTGGGGGTGTCTTGTTAATTGCCTATAATTTCCACCTGTTGTCTATTCCATTTGCACAACAGCATGTGAAATTTATTGTCAATCAGTGTTGCTTCCTAAGTGGACAGTTTGATTTCACAGAAGTGTGATTGACTTGGAGTTACATTGTGTTGTTTAAGTGTTCCCTTTATTTTTTTGAGCAGTGTATAAAGTGAAACTAAGCAACATACAGAAACAATAAAGAATAAACGAAACGTGACGACAATGCAACTACACATAATCACAATATCCCATAACCCACAGGTGGAAAATATGCTACTTAAGTATGATCCCCAATTAGAGACAACGATTACCAGCTGTCTCTAATTTAGGAATCATACGAAACACCCAAACATTGAAAAACTGAACTAGAACCCCACATAGAAAATATAAACTAGATTAACCCCCCAGTCACGCCCTGACCTACTCTACCATAGAAAATAAAAGCTTTCTGTGTTCAGGACGTGACAGTACCCCACCCAAAGGTGCGGACTCTGACCGCAAAACCTGAAACAAAAAGGGAGGGTTAGGGGGGGTGTCTAGTGTTGGTGGCAGCTCTGGTGCAAGTCGAAGAACCCTCTCATCCCGCGAGTCCGCTAGCATCGTAGGTGGCTCTGGTGCGGGACAAAGAACTCGCTCATCCGGCAGCATCGGGGTCGGCTCTGGTGCGGGACGAAGAACCCGCTCATCCCACGGATCCGCCAGCTTTGGTGGCGGCTCTGGTGCGGGCCGAAGAACTCGCTCATCCTGCGGGTCCAGCCATGGACCTAGGCTGAACACTGTGTCTGGACTGGGCACCAACGCAGAAGAATACTCTGGCCTTGGAGCTGGACTGGACGCCGTGTTTAAACTGGGCATCGGCGCAGAGAAGAGCTCCTGCCATGGAGCTGGACTGGACGCTGTGCCTGGACTGGGCACCAGCGCAGGCTCCGGCCATGGAGCTGGAGGTTCCGGACCGTGGACCGTCTCAAGAGGCTCCGGACCGTGGGCCATCTCAGGAGGTTCCGGACCGTGGGCCATCTCAGGAGGTTCCGGACCGTGGGCCGTCTCAGGAGGTTCCGGACCGTGGGCCGTCTCAGGAGGTTCCGGACCATGGGCCGTCTCAGGAGGTTTCAGGCCGTGGGCCGTCTCAGGAGGTTTCGGACCATGGGCCGTCTCAGGAGGTTCCGGACTGTGAAACGTCGCCGGAAGCTCTGGACTGGGAACTGTCGCCGGAAGCTCTGGACTGGGAACTGTTGCCGGAAGCTCTGGACTGGGAACTGTTGCCGGAAGCTCTGGACTGGGAACTGTTGCCGGAAGCTCTGGACTGGGAACTGCCGCCGGAAGCTCTGCAACGGGAAGGCGCACTGGAGGCCTGATGCATGGGGCCGGCACAGGTGGCGCCAGACTGGTAACACGCACCTCAGGGCAAGTGCAGGGAGCAGGGACAGGATGTACTTGACTGGGCAGGCGCACTGGAGGCCTAGTGCGTGGAACTGGCACAGGTGGCGCCAAACTGGTGACACGCACTTCAGGGCAAGTGCGGGAAGCAGGCACAGGACGTACCTGAGGACACGCACTTCAGGGAGAGTGCGAGGAGCAAGCACAGGACGTACCTGACTGGGAACATGCACTTCAGGGAGAGTGCGAGGAGGAGGCACAGGACGTACTGGACTGGGGATGGTCGACGGAAGCCTGGTGCGTGGGGCCGGCACTGGTGGTACCGGGCTGGTGACACACACCTCAGGGCGAGCGCGAGGAGCAGGCACAGGACGTACTGGACTGTGGAGGTGCACTGGCGGTCTGGAGCGTAGAGCTGGCACAAAGCGTCCTGGACAGATGACCACCTTCGCACGGCAAGTGCGGGTAGCTGGCACAGGACGCACTGGGCTGTGGATGCGCACTGGAGACACCGCGCGTATCACCACAAAACATGGTGCCTGACCGGTCACGCTCCCCACGGTGAGTACGGGGAGTTGGCTCAGGACGTACCGGGCTGTGAAGGCGCACTGGAGACCTGGTGCGTATAGCCGGCCTCAATTGTACCGGAACTTTAACACACTTCTCAGGACGAGTACGGGGAGTTGGCTCAGGTGGCCTTGGACAGCTAACACGCTCCTCAGGGCGAATGCCGTGCATACTACGCCAAACCAACAGCTCTCTCGCTTCACTCTCCTCCAATTTATCCAACAATTCCTCGAAGGTTTCTAACTCTCCCCTCCATTCACTCTCCTCCAATTTATCCAATAACTCCGCGACAGTCTCTGACTCACCCCTCCACTTCGCCAACCACCCCATGTGCAACCCCCCCAAAAAATATTTTAAGGTTGCTTTTTGGGCTTGTGTCGTGGCCACGAACCCTGTCGTCGTCGTTGTCCTTCCTTCACCGCTTGCGTCTCCCGCCATGGAAGGCGATCCTGTCCTGCCAGGATTTCTTCCCAAGTCCAGGATCCCTTCCCATCCAGAATCTCTTCCCAAGTCCAGGATACTTCCTCCTCATGGGCACGCTGCTTGGTCCTGGTTTGATGGGATATTCTGTCACGTTCGTTACAATAATGATCAGACCAAGGCGCAGCATGAGTAGCATTCCACATCTTTAATATAAAGTGAAACTAAGCAACATACAGAAACAATAAAGTATAAATGAAACGTGACGACAATGCAACTACACATAAACACAATATCCCATAACCCACAGGTGGAAAATATGCTACTTAAGTATGATCCCCAATTAGAGACAACGATTACCAGCTGCCTCCAATTGGGAATCATACAAATCACTCAAACATAGAAAAACTAAACTAGAACCCCACATAGAAAATATAAACTAGATTAACCCCCCAGTCACGGCCTGACTTACTCTACCATAGAAAATAAAAGCTTTCTATGGTCAGGACGTGACAATAATAAAGTCATCAAATAGGCCTAAAACAAATGTAATATATACAACAACTGAACTATTTTATTAAAGTAATGTGAAGAAATGATGGTGATAAGCAATAATGAGACTTTTATCAATTATTTTATTTTGTGTTACAGCATTCAACACACATAATGTATAGTGCATTTCATGTAAAAATAAAATAATCGAAACCGATAATTGAACAAAAACGACCTCAAAAAGCATTAATCGCTCAGCACTATTCTTTCCTCACCCCGTCTTTTTATCTCTCTCTCTGTCTCTCTCTCTCTGTCTCTCTCTCTCTTTCTCTCTGTCTCTTTCTCCCTGTCCGTCCTTCTGTCCCTCCTCCCCCCCTCCTTACATCCTTGTCTTTCTGTCTGACATGTAAACTGCCATATCCCGTAGACATCTAATTATCACCATCAACATGAATTAAGAGCCGTCAGACTTGCCAAAGAGCCAATTAGGCGAACTGAAGGGTGCGACCCAATCACAGAGCTCGTACCTCTGATTGACAGGGTCAGGCAGGGAGGTGATTGGAGGGCTTTGGAGGGGTCATGCCCACCAAGCCCCAGGGCCAATAGTGTCTGTCTCCATCATTATCTGGGAGTGTGAAGTGTGTGTGTGTGTGTGTGTGTGTGTGTGTGTGTGTGTGTGTGTGTGTGTGTGTGTGTGTGTGTGTATACAGAAGAGCTAGTTAGTGAGTGTCTGTCTACTGAGGAGTTCAGAGATCACAACTCTGGATGTCCTATATCATCATCAGTTTATACTCACTTCCTCAGTGTGTGTGTATGTGTGTGTGTATGTGTGTGTTTGCGAAAATAATAGCATAATCAAAACAGTCTTGACTTCTTTGACTTCTTTAACTCAGTTTCAGATTAAATCCCTTTTCCTCATTAGTTTCTCTCTTTCTTTGCTCTCACCCCCCCACCACCTCCCCCTGTACAATCTCACGTCTTTTCCTCCTATTTCACCCCGCTCCCTTTCTTCTCTCCTCCTCTCCTCATTTCCTCAGACATTGTCTCCATCTCTCCTTATCAGTTGGTCAAAGGAAATGATTATTTTTTTCCAAAGCCGAGCACATTGCCAGCCATTTTGTTACCAAGCAACAAGGGTGTGTTTGTGTCCTACGGTGTGTGTTGGTGTGTGTGTGTGTGTGAATGTGTTTGTACGGTGTGTGTGTGCTGGGTGTGTTTGTACGGTGTGTGTGCTGTGCTGTGGGGGCATGAGAATTTGGTCCACTCTTCATGGGAGTTGATAGCACCTTGTCCACTATCAACTAACCAGTCAAAGAGGGGGAGAGTAGGAGTGTGCCTCAATGTGCATACAGCCACCAGTTCATATACACAGTATGTCTGTTTGATTTGAAGTGATTCAGAACCTTGAGCTTTGTGTTCCAATGTATTAGTTCAATTTAATATCTAATTAATATCTCTTTAGTGTGTAAGTACTGTATGTTTCAACACCTGTCTGCTTCTCCTGCAAGGTCTGTCTCCTCTCCTCCAAAGACACACATTTAATTAGGGACTGTGTGTGTGTGTGTGTGTGTGTGTGTGTGTGTGTGTGTGTGCGTGTGCGTGTTTGTCACAGCATTGAATCGTGCTTCCGCATAATTGCCAATCCCTGGCCATGCAGGGTTTGAAGTGTAGGAGGTGGAAATAAATTGCTGGTCCCAAATTGCTTAAATTAAGTGTGTGCGTGCATGTGTTTGTGTGAAAAGATGAGCCAACCTCTTGTTCCGTTAGGGGTACTTTTCCTCTCTTCTCCTCCCTCCAACCCTCCTTTCATCCCTCCCTCTAACCGGTGAACATATGGCCCGTGGTCCCCCTTGCTGTCCCTGGACAAAGGTGCTTGCCAGACATATTTTGGACGGAGGGTATAAGAGTGGAACGAGTGAGGAGGGGAGGAGGAGAAGAGTTTTGGATGAGGGGAGGGCTTCAGTACTGACTGGAAAGAGGAGGGTTGAGGAGAGAGAGAGAGAGAGAGCGAGAGAGAGAGACAAAGAGAGAGAGACCTGAGCTAATGAAGTCATGCAGGTATGGAAACACGTTCAGAGATGCTCAGGGTCCAATCGTTTAGCTGTTCATCAATCTTTCTCTTCTCCACCAGTAGTACTTATAGTGGATCAATGGTCTCCATGGCGATAGAACAGGACTCATCAACATCTGTACTGGCCCAACGTAAATCCCCTCTTTCTGGTCACACACACCCACACACCACAGTCTCATCAACATCTGCATGGTCAGTCTATCAATTCCCTCTTTATGGTCTGCTGGGGACTGGGAATAGATGGGTAGTGTTCAGTATAAATGGGACAATCCACTGTTACATTTAGTCATTTCGAAAGCATCCCTTCTGTATCAAATGGAGTACAGGGGTAGAAGGAGAGGCCAGAATGTCAAGGGGGTGGAGAGAGTGATGGAGAATGAGAGAGCGAGAGCTTGTAAAAGATATGATCAAAAGAGCTGTTATCTCGAGGGGTATGGGGTAGAGGGTCTCTCTCCATCTCTTTTCCTCTCCCTCCTTCTCTCTCTCTCTCTCTCTCTCTCGCGCCATCTGTCTGATTTCTGGGTTTATATTTTATTCAGTTAACGTGCTGCTCATCGTTATTTAAGAGAACCCACCTGTGATGGCTTGGGAGAGATTCATTTTGTGATTTCCTATTAGGAAAACAACTCTTGGATTGAGATCTAGATCAAATGATCAAGATGTGTGCGATCTACATATCAGCTGAGATCTTGACTGGAACTGAAACGTTTTCAGTAGTTACAATGCCTTCAGAAAGTATTCATACCCCTTGACTTAATGAATCCACATTTTGTGGTGTTATAGCCTGAATTGTAAATTGATTAAATGTATACTTTTCTCACCCATCTACACACAATATCCCATAATGACAAAGTGAAAACATATTTTTAGAAATGTTTGCAAATTTATTGAAAAGGAAATACAGAAATATTCTATTTACATAAGTATTCACACCCCTGAGTCAATACATGTTAGAATCCCCTTTTGGGTTACTAAAGTCTCTAAAAGCTTTCCACACCTATTTGCACATTTGAAAAAAGAACATTCTTCAAGCTCTGTCTAGTTGGTTGGTGATCATTGCTAGACAGACATTTTCAAGTCTTGCCATAGATTTTTTTAAGATGATTTAAGTCAAAACGGTAATTAGTCCACTCAGGAACATTCAACATGGTCTTGGTAAGCAACTCCAGTGTATATTTGGCCTTGTGTTTTAGGTTATTGTCCTGCTGAAAGGGGAATTTGTCTCCCAGTGAATTTGTCTCCCAGTGATTGAACCAGGTTTCCCTCTAGGATTTTGCCTGTGCTTAGCTCTATTCCGTTTCTTTTTATCCTAAAAAAACTCCTTAGTCCTTGCCGATGACAAGCATACCATAGCCCGATGCAGCCACCACCGTGCTTGAAAATAGTGTAACAGTCTTCGTCGTCTGAAGAGGAGAAATCATCGGACCAAAACGCAGAGTGGTAAGTGTTCATGCTTTATTTAATAAACTGAACACTAAAACAAAAATAACAAAGAGAAGAAGCGAAACAGTTCCGTAAGGTGCAAAACACTAAACAGAAATTAACTACCCACTACCCACAAAAACCTAAGTATGGTTCCCAATCAGAGACAACGATAGACAGCTGTCCCTGATTGAGAACCATACCCGGCCAAAACAAAGAAATACACAAAACATAGAAAAGGGCACATAGAATGCCCACCCTAGTCACACCTTGGCCTAACCAAAATAGAGAACAAAACCCTCTCTATGGCCAGGGTGTGACAAATCGTGGTTCTCAGTGATGTGTTATGTTTGATTTGCCCCAAACATTACACTTTGTATTCAGGACATAAAATTATTTCTTTGCAACATTTTTTGCAATTTTACTTTAGTGCTTTATTGCAAACAGGATGCATGTTTTGGAATATTTTTTATTCTGTACTGGCTTCCTTCTTTTCACTCTGTCATTTATGTTAGTGTTGTGGAGTAACTACAATGTTGTTGATCCATCCTCAGTTTTCTCCTATCACAGTCAAGGTGTGAATACTTTCTGTAACTATTTTAAAGTCACAATTGGCCTCATGGTGAAATCCCTGAGCGGTTTCCTTCCTGTCCGGCAACTGAGTTAGGAAGGACACCTGTATCTTTGTAGTGACTGGGTGTATATATACACCATCTAAAGTGTAATTAATAACTTCACCATGGGATATGCAATGTCTGCTTTTTTTACCCATCTACCAATAGGTGCCCTTCTTTATGAGGAAAACCATTGGAAAAACCTCCCTGTTCATTGTGGTTGAATCTGTGTTTGAAATTCACTGCTTGACTGAGGGACCTTACAGATAATTGTATGTGTGGGTTACAAAGATAAGGTAAACATTATTATTAAACGCAGAGTGATTCCATGCAACTTATTATGTGACTTGTTAAGCACATTTTGTCTCCAGAACTTATTTAGGTTTGCCATACCAAAGGGATTGAATACTTATTTACTCAAGACCTTTCAGCTTTCCATTTTTAATTCATTTGTAAACATTTCTAAAATGAGAATTCCACTTTGACGTTATGGGGTATTGTGTGTAGGCCAGTATGGGTATTGTGTGTAGGCAGGTATGGGTATTGTGTGTAGGCAGGTATGGGTATTGTGTGTAGGCCAGTATGGGTATTGTGTGTAGGCCAGTATGGGTATTGTGTGTAGACCAGTATGGGTATTGTGTGTAGACCAGTATGGGTATTGTGTGTAGACCAGTATGGGTATTGTGTGTAGGCCAGTATGGGTATTGTGTGTAGGCCAGTATGGGTATTGTGTGTAAGCCAGTATGGGTATTGTGTGTAGGCCAGTATGGGTATTGTGTGTAGGCCAGTATGGGTATTGTGTGTAGGCCAGTATGGATATTGTGTGTAGGCCAGTGACACACAATCTACATTTAAAAAGTCAAGGTGTGAATAATTGCTGAAGGCACTGTAGGAGTTGAAGAGATTTCCAGATTTCAAGAGATTTGGGTCGACATTGTGTTTGGTGTGTGTGTGCGTGAGTGTGTGTGTGTTCTCTGAATCCTAACCTTGTTGTTAGGATGTAACAGTGCTTAATTTGTACCGGATCCTAGCGGAACAGGATCCGGAACCGATCCGTTTTGGACTGTTTTGAACCTATTTGGCCGGATCCGGTACCTCTCATGGCATGACAAATAATTGTCACTTTTGCAATGTAAAAATTAGAACAAAAGCGATCAAAGTTCATTCGAGTTGCCTCTTCGTTAATTCTCCTGTCCCCACAACAAAAAACATAATGTGAAAAAGTAGATTTTCAGCCCAGCCTAATATTCTAACAGTTGATTCGGGTTGGGCCGGCCCGTGTTTATGGTTTGCACAACATTGTAACCTATGTTTGAGACCAACGCGTGGCCGTGGCTGTGTGAGAAGCACGTCAGTATCTCTCACATAGCTAGAA
>NC_138302.1:21797500-21932500 GCF_965601325.2 Salmo salar | reverse complement strand
ATGTCATGAGATTAGATGTGTGTGTGTGTCTCTGTGTCCTCGTGTGTGTGTTATCCATCCATGTCATGAGATTAGATGTGTGTGTGTGTCTCTGTGTCCTCGTGTGTGTGTGTGTGTGTGTTATCCATCCATGTCATGAGATGATAACAGATGATCACCACATGGTTTCCCTTAGCTACAGTATAGATGTCACATAGCACTATGGCAACCAGTCAACTCGTGTGTGTGTGTGTGTGTGTGTGTGTGTGTGTGTGTGTGTGTGTGTGTGTGTGTGTTACTGGCGTCCCCTCTCTCTGAGTACTGGTAATAGTGATGGGACCCGTAGGGTTAAAGGAGAAGGCATTTAACAATGCTGCTGAAGCCCTCATCAACCTTCATCAAAGCAAAACAGCACTGGTAACACACACACTCAAATTAGGGATCTTGTGTGTGTGTGTGTGTGTATACAGTATGTTTGTGTCTAGCATGTACGAACTCTCATTTGAGGCATGTATATACACTGCTCAAAAAAATAAAGGGAACACTTAAACAACACATCCTAGATCTGAATGAAAGAAATAATCTTATTAAATACTTTTTTCTTTACATAGTTGAATGTGCTGACAACAAAATCACACAAAAATAATCAATGGAAATCCAATTTATCAACCCATGGAGGTCTGGATTTGGAGTCACACTCAAAATTAAAGTGGAAAACCACACTACAGGCTGATCCAACTTTGATGTAATGTCCTTAAAACAAGTGAAAATGAGGCTCAGTAGTGTGTGTGGCCTCCACGTGCCTGTATGACCTCCCTACAACGCCTGGGCATGCTCCTGATGAGGTGGCGGATGGTCTCCTGAGGGATCTCCTCCCAGACCTGGACTAAAGCATCCGCCAACTCCTAGACAGTCTGTGGTGCAACGTGGCGTTGGTGGATGGAACGAGACATGATGTCCCAGATGTGCTCAATTGGATTCAGGTCTGGGGAACGGGCGGGCCAGTCCATAGCATCAATGCCTTCCTCTTGCAGGAACTGCTGACACACTCCAGCCACGTGAGGTCTAGCATTGTCTTGCATTAGGAGGAACCCAGGGCCAACCGCACCAGCATATGGTCTCACAAGGGGTCTGAGGATCTCATCTCGGTACCTAATGGGAGTCAGGCTACCTCTGGCGAGCACATGGAGGGCTGTGCGGCCCCCCAAAGAAATGCCACCCCACACCATGACTGACCCACCGCCAAACCGGTCATGCTGGAGGATGTTGCAGGCAGCAGAACGTTCTCCACGGCGTCTCCAGACTCTGTCACATCTGTCACGTGCTCAGTGTGAACCTGCTTTCATCTGTGAAGAGCACAGGGCGCCAGTGGCGAATTCGCCAATCTTGGTGTTCTCTGGCAAATGTCAAACGTCCTGCACGGTGTTGGGCTGTAAGCACAACCCCCACCTGTGGACGTCGGGCCCTCATACCACCCTCATGGAGTCTGTTTCTGACCGTTTGAGCAGACACATGCACATTTGTGGCCTGCTGGAGGTCATTTTGCAGGGCTCTGGCAGTGCTTCTCCTGCTCCTCCTTGCACAAAGGCGGAGGTAGCGGTCCTGCTGCTGGGTTGTTGCCCTCCTACGGCCTCCTCCATGTCTCCTGATGTACTGGCCTGTCTCCTGGTAGCGCCTCCATGCTCTGGACACTACGCTGACAGACACAGCAAACCTTCTTGCCACAGCTCGCATTGATGTGCCATCCTGGATGAGCTGCACTACCTGAGCCTCTTGTGTGGGTTGTAGACTCCGTCTCATGCTACCACTAGAGTGAAAGCACCGCCAGCATTCAAAAGTGACCAAAACATCAGCCAGGAAGCATAGGAACTGAGAAGTGGTCTGTGGTCCCCACCTGCAGAACCACTCCTTTATTGAGGGTGTCTTGCTAATTGCCTATCATTTCCACCTGTTGTCTATTCCATTTGCACAACAGCATGTGAAATGTATTGTCAATCAGTGTTGCTTCCTAAGTGGACAGTTTGATTTCACAGAAGTGTGATTGACCTGGAGTTACATTGTGTTGTTTAAGTGTTCCCTTTATTTTTTTGAGCGGTGTATTTGAATGTTCACTACATGACCAAAAGTATGTGGACACCTGCTCGTCGAACGTCTCATTACAAAATCATGGGGCATTATCATAACAGCCTCCACTCTTCTGGGAAGGCTTTCCACTAGATATTGCTGCGGGGCTTGCTCACAGTCAGCATTCCAATTCATCCCAAAGGTGTTTTATGGGGTTGAAGTCAGGGCTCTGTGCAGACCAGTCAGGTTCTTCCTCACCGATCTCGAGAAACCATTTCTTTATGGAACTTGGTTTGTGCACGGGGACATTGTCATGCTGGAACAGGAAAGGGCCGTCTCCAAACTGTTGCCACAAAGTCGCAAGCACAAAATCATCTAGAATGTCATTGTACGCTGTAGCTTTAAGACTAAGGGGCCTAGCCTGAACCATGAAAAACAGCCCCAGACCATTATTCATCCTCCACCAAACTTTACAGTTGGCACTATGCATTGGGGCAGGTAGCATTCTCCTGGCATCCGCTACACCCAGATGCGTCCGTCGGACTGCCTATTCTGCCCTCGCGAAAGAGTCTCCTTCTTAAGCTTAGCAGATGGATAAACCTGGTACAGCTACTGATGAGTATGACTTGTTGTATGCTAGCTGAATACTAGGCTTCATTCTCAGAAACAACATACATGTTGATGAACACAGGAATATGCAGTGTTATGCATCATGGATGTAAATGATTCCCCAAAACATGACAAGATCAAATGCACTGAACAGATTTCCAAGATCCATACATCTCATTAAAACGATCACCCGTACAAAATGTCATCATGAATTGAATGCCACATATGTGATGATTCACTTTACTTACAGACAATGCTTCTACAAAATGGCAGCAAGAAGGATGGAGTTTGATAACGTCTGCAGCTCCGCAGTGTTACTTTCGCAGTCATTGAATGTAATAATTCTTCTTCTACAGGGTTTAGCATATTAAACGAACAACACACATCAACACAGGACTGTGGCCCCCAAGTGGTCAACAATGGAGTTACACGATAGCCTAAAGGAACTCAAACCAAACTACAGGGGCCAGAACACTGCCAGATGGTGAATTCATCACTCCACGGAACATGTTTCCACTGCTCCAGAGTCCAATGGTGGCGAGCTTTACATCACTCCAGCCAACACTTGGCATTGTGCATGGTGATCTTAGGCTTGTGTGAGGCTGCTCGGCCATGGAAACCCATTTCATAAAGCTCCCGACTAACAGTTCTTGTGCTGACGATGCTTCCAGAGGCAGTTTGGAACTCGATAGTGAGTGTTGCAACATAGAGGATTTTTACGCGCTTCAACACTCGGAGGTCCCGTTCTGTGAGCTTGTGTGGCCTAACACTTTGCGGCCGAGTTGTTGTTGCTCTTAGATGTTTCCACTTCACAATAACATCACTTACAGTTGACCGGGGCAGCTCTAGCAGGGCAGAAATGTGACTAACTGACTTGTTGGACAGGTGGCATCCTATTACGGTGCTACGCTGAAAGTCACTGAGCTCTTCTGTAAGGCCATTCTACTGCCAATGTTTGTCTATGGAGATTACATGGCTGTGTGCTCCATTTTATACACCTGTCAGCAACGGGTGTGGCTGAAATAGCCAAATCCACTAATTTGAAGGGGTGTCCACATACTTTTTACCATGTAGTGCATGTTGCTGTTGCTCTCTCTCTCCCTCGTTCTTGGGGATAAAATATATATTTTCCCTGGATTGACTTGGGAAGTATTTCAGAGTGTGAAGGCATCGTCCGCTCTATTTTTGCTCCCTGCCTCTCTCTCCTCTCTCTCTCTCTCTCTCTCTCTCTCTCTCTCTCTCTCTCTCTCTCTCTCTCTACTCTCTCCTCTCTCTCTCTATATATTCTCTCTACTCTCTCTCTCTACACTCTCTACTTTCTCTCTACTTTCTCACTCTATTCTCTCTTCTATCTCTACTCTCTCTCGCTATTCTCTCTCTACTCTCTCTCTCTACTCTCTCTCTACTCTCTCTATTCTCTCTCTACTCTCTCTCTCTACTCTCTCTATTCTCTCTCTACTCTCTCTCTCTCTACTCTCTCTTTACTCTCTCTCTCTACTCTCTCTCTACTCTCTCTATTCTCTCTCTACTCTCTCTCTATTTTCTCTCTACTCTCTCTCTACTCTCTCTACTCGCTCTCTCTCGCTCTCTCGGAGCAATCAATGTCATCCTCATGAGAGAGGAAAGAAAGAAGAAGATGGAGGGAGGGAGGAGGGGAGACAGAGGTAAGGAGAAGGATAGAGAGAGGAAGAGGGAGAGAGGAAGGAGGAAGGAGAATGATAGAGAGAGTAAGAGAGAGAGAGCGGGAAGGAGGGAGGAGGATAGAGAGAGGAAGGAGAAGGATAGAAAGAGGAAGAGAGGGAGGGAGGGTAGGATATAGATGTCACGTTTGTCGTATAAAGTGGACCAAAATGCAGCGGGAATGTAAGTGCTCATCTTCTTATTTATTTAGGGAAAAAGATGTGAACACAAAACAATGACGAAAAACAGTCTCGTAAGGACAAAATGACTATACAGAGAAACAACTACCCACAAATCCCATGACAAAAACACCTCTATTAAATAGGACCTTCAATTAGAGGCAACGAGGCACAGCTGCCTCCAATTGAAGGTCAACCCAATAAACTACGCATAGAAATAGAACAAATAGAACAAACATAGAAATACACTAACATAGAACATAAACCAAAACACCCCGAAACACCCTAAACAAACATCCCCTGCCACGCCCTGACCAAACTAAAATAACAAACAACCCCTTTTACTGGTCAGGATGTGACAATAGATATGGGGAAATAAAGAGATTGGAGAGGAGAGGAAGACAGGCACCTATATTATGGTTCTGTGTCCCCCCACAATAATAGTAAATGAACAAACATTTCACCAACTGGAGACATTATGTTGGTCCCCACAAGGTCAAATGCTACAGGGGCGGTAACTCTAGGACCCCCCTCCCAATCCGCCTGAAGCTCCCCCGTCTGTAGCTCAGGCCCAGAAGCAAGGTTATGTATTTTTTTGGTACCATTTGAAAGGAAACACTCTGAAGTTTATGGAAATGTGAATTGAATGTAGGAGACATATAACACAATAGATCTGGTAGAAGAAAATACAAGGAAATAAACATACGTTTTCTGTTTTTTATTGTTGTTGCATCATCTTTCAACTGAACAAGAACAGCCAAACATTTAGATATGATGCAGGGGATGATTTCGATGCAGAACATAAGAGGGCAACAGTATTTGAGAAAAGTTTCAGACAGATATCTTCAGGAATGAGTGAGCTACATGACATTGAGCATGTAGTCACCCAGGTGTCCCACACAAGTTGCCCAAATGTACCCAAGTGGCCAAATTGGTACAGTGATACATTTTGATGTAAATAACTATATACAAAATACTAAAATTATATTCTAACACACCCCACCCCCTCATTTTTATTTTTATTTTTTTAAATTACATTTATAAAAAATAAAAAAATAACAAGGGTAACTATTTACACACATTCAATGTATAATGTACAATATTGTGAAGACCCTCAGTCCTCTACACAATATTGTGCTGCTTGTGCCATGGCCCATAGCAGTCTCTTTCTGCTGTAAAGCAGAGGCTTACTGAGCAGGTGGTGCAGGTGATGGGGCATTTCCTGTGACAAAGGGCACAACGACGCCTCCCTACTGAGCCCTTTTTGCCCTGAGGCACATTCATGCCTGCAGAGATGTATCTGGGCAGGTGAACACCACTGGTTGAAGGAGCAGAAGGGACAGAGGTAGAGGGGACAGAAGGTGATGCAGTGGACTTGCTGTAGCCAGCAAGCTCCTGGATGAGCAGCTCTCGGAAGGCTAGCTGTGAGATGGGGGGCTGTCCACAGCTCTTAGCCATTGCCTTCTGGAGGATGAAGGAATTCACCACAGCAATGTCAATGAAATGATAGAAAAATGTCTTGTACCATTTCATTGTCTTGTGGAGAACACTGTAGTAACCTATCAGCGCGTCTGACAGGTCCACACCTCCCATGCCCTTGTTGTAGTCCTTGATAGCTCCAGGAATGGAGACATTTTTGATGGTCCATTCCCCAGTAGCGCCCTTCACACGCCTGATGACGTGATCTCCACTGAAGGACTTGTGGATACTGGAGCACATGACCACCTCTCTGGTATCCATCCACTTCACAAAGAGCAGGCCATCTTGGCAAATCCATCTCATGGTACCCCACTCAGCCCGCTTAGGCATGTCATTCACCTTGGTTTTTGGAAAGCCCACTCTGTTGGGCTGAATGGTGCCACAAGCCCACACATCCAGCTTCCTCAGGTCTGCAAACAGGGTAGGGCTTGTGTAGAAGTTGTCAACAAAAAGTTTGTAGCCCTTCCCCAGCAGTTGAACATCTAGTAATGCCATGACAGAATCATAGCTGAGTCCCTTACCGTTCGCAAAACTGCTCTTCCCCTCATAACCAAAAAAATGCACGTGTATGCACACGCAGAATCAGCCAAAACAAACAGTTTGTAACCCCATTTAGTTGGTTTGTTACGCATGTACTGTTTTAGGCTGATTCTGGCCTTTGAGGCTACCATCCTCTCATCTATGGACAGGTTCTGGGCGGGCTGGAAATAGGTCTTGCAGGCCTCAACCATACTGTGGTAGAGAGGTTTTATTTTGCAGAGCCTATCATACCCTGCTGTGCCTCGCTTCTTCTCGTTGTCCTCATCAACTTCTGGTTCACTGAGATGAAGCGCCCGTGAGATTGTCAGAAACCTTTTGCATGACATGACAGTGGAGAGGAAAGGCAGTTGATAGAGGGGAGCAGTTTTCCAGTAGTCTTTCAGGGTTTTCAGCTTCACAAGACCCATGTAAATGATCATTGACAGGTAACAAAAAAGATCTGACATGGAAATGGGCTTCCATCCCTCTTTCTTGCCTGCCTGCTTCTTAGCACCATACTTATTAGTGTTCAACACCAGGGAATCAACAACTGACGAGGTGAAAAACAGCTGAAAAAGTTGCATGGGGCTGTAGTTGGAGGTCATGTCCAGCTGAGGTCCTGGTGGCCTTTTCGGTCTGAATATTGGAGTTGGTGGGCGCCACATCCTCCACCAGCACAGAGTGCCAACGACCCTCCTCCACTCTGATTGCAGATTTATCTCTTCCCCACCTCCGCTTTTTTGTCACTGACTTCACACCTGGCCGGGCGGGGGTAGGTGTGGAGCTGGAGACAGCAGGGGTCCGGCTAGATGAACCAGCTCCTATGGAGGATGGGCACCATGGCAGTGGGGGCTCCCAATCAGAATCGGAGAGACTGTGAAATAAAGACAGACACAGACACCGACACACAGATTCTATATAGAGTAGGGAACCCAATCACTATGGTGAGGTGCTGTTCCATTCCATGTTTAGATCAAATACATGTAAATATCTAATATACACCGACACAGACATACATACCCCCTACCCACAATATAAAGCCATGTGTACTTCTCACATTTCATTACTGATTATATTTGTATTTTATTTGACATATATAAATATATCTCAAACAACTCAAATGAATTATATTTGATATTATTAATTTCAAACAACGGCATGAGAGGTACTGATCAGTCCAAAATTGCATCCTCACCTAGCAAAAACATTTCCTCAAATTGGGAGTCCAAACTTGTCTCACAATCTGACTCATCTTCAAGTAACTCAGTGTCACTTTCTCTATCAATTTCGTAAATAATATCGTGTAGATCTGTATACCTGGAATTTGCCTTTGATTTTCCAGATTTACTCGCCATAATTATTTCGATAAAATAGCGGAAAATGATCTCGACTCAATACTGCTAAGCGCAAACAATGTGGCTCCTTCAGGTAGAAATTTCAATGGCGAATGGCTGTGTTACGCTCGACTTTCGTTCAAGAGCTGGTCTTCCCGGATATAACCATTTACCTATTACCGTTTACCTCAGCTCATTGGCTATCTACCAAGCTAGATTTCAAGACGATCAGTGGTCATTGGGCCGAAATACAGTCAATCAACGAAGCACTGGTCATATCATTGGCGCGCAATGAGGTCATTGTTTGGTGTGTTCAAATCAGTTCCTTTCGGTCAATACGTCCCTCAAAAAGAACCATCATGTATGGTTGTGTTACTAACAAACAGATGATTGCAATGAAACCAACCATGACTAGATAAATTTAAGTTTAGTGTGATTAATACATAGAATGGTTCGTCGAAAGATGAAGGAGACGGAATTCATGACACAAGCCTATTACAAAATGTTTCGTGTTATGCTATAAAAATGGATTTTATTGAACAAAACAACCATTTATTGTGAAGATTGGATCTTTTGTATTGCCAAAAGAAGATCTTCAAAGGTAATTGATTATTTTATTGCTATTTCTGACTTTCGTGATGCTAATGCTTGGTTGGAAAATGCTAGTAATACTTGTGTGTGCGGGGCGCTGTCCTTAGATTATCGCATGGTTTGCTTTCGCCATAAATCCTTTTTGAAATCTGACACAGCGGTTGGATTAACAAGAATGTTTAATATTACGAATGGTGTATTTAGAATTTTTGCGCTCTGCTATTTCACCAGATGTTGGCCAGGTGGGACGCTACCGTCCCACCTATCCTAGAGAAGTTAAGGTTAGAATTAGTGTTAGGGTTAGAATTAGGGTTAGGAGCTAGGTTTACTTTTAGGGTTAGGAGCTAGGGCTAGGTTTAAGAGCTAGGACTAGGTTTAGGAGCTAGGGCTAGGTTTAGAAGCTAGGACTAGGTTTAGGAGCTAGGACTAGGTTTAGGAACTAGGGCTAGGTTTAGGAGCTAGGACTAGGTTTAGGAGCTAGGGCTAGGTTTAGGAGCTCGGGCTAGGTTTAGGAGCTAGGACTAGGTTTAGGAGCTAGGACTAGGTTTAGGAGCTAGGGCTAGGTTTAGGTGCTCGGGCTAGGTTTAGGTGCTCGGGCTAGGTTTAGGAGCTCGGGCTAGGTTTAGGTCTAGGTTTAGGAGCTCGGGCTAGGTTTAGGAGCTCGGGCTAGGTTTAGGAGCTAGGGCTAGGTTTAGGTGCTCGGGCTAGGTTTAGGAGCTCGGGCTAGGTTTAGGAGCTCGGGCTAGGTTTAGGAGCTCGGGCTAGGTTTAGGAGCTAGGGCTAGGTTTAGGAGCTAGGGCTACGTTTAGGAGCTCGGGCTAGGTTTAGGAGCTCGGGCTAGGTTTAGGTCTAGGTTTAGGTAAGGGTTAAGATTTGGGATAGGGTAAAAACACGTGTGGTATTTGAGTGCTTTGCCTCAACCGTCCAATATCATAAACAGTGCTTGGTGGGATTGACAAGTGTTTGATAATTATTTTATCATTTCGCCTGCATGCACTGCAGTCCCTCTCTCTATCTCACCTCCCCCCTTTCCCCCTCTCTCCTTCTCTCTCTTTTCAATCTTTCTCTCACCATGTTCCTTTAGTCCAACATAATAGCTTTCTCCATGACATGTTCTCTTTTCAATCCCTCCTGACTACTACTGTGTTTGTTTCCTTCCATCCCTCTATGCCTTCATCCATCCATCACTCCATCCCTGCATCCATCCATCCCTCCATCTCTTCATCCCTCCATTCCTTCATCCCTCCATGCCTCTATCCCTTCATCCATCCCTTCATCCCTCCATTCCTCCATCCCTCTATCCCTGCATCACTCTATCCCTCCATCCCTCTATCCCTGCATCACTCTATCCCTCCATCCCTCCATCACTCCATCCCCTCATCCATCCCTTCATCCATCCCTCATCCCTCCATCTCTTCATCCTTCTATCACTCCATCCCTCCATCACTCTATCCCTCCCTCCATCCCTCCATCGCTCCATCTCTTCATCACTCCATCTGTCTGGGCCCATCTTGATGTCACTATTTTGATTTCACCCCCTCCTCCCTCGTGGTTTTTCATTCTGTTTATTTTAATCAGTTCTCCCATTTCTCATCTCTCTCTCTATTGCCTCGCTCCGTTTTCCTTCCTCTACTTGACGTTTTCTCTTCATCCCTGCAACCACCCACCCTGTTTCTGAATATACACTACCGTTCAAAAGTTTGGGGTCACTTAGAAATGTCCTTGTTTTTGAAAGAAAAGCAAATGTTTTGTCCTTTAAAATAACATCAAATTGATCAGAAATACAGTGTAGACATTGTTAATGTTGTAAATGACTATTGTAGCTGGAAACGGCAGATTTTTTTTATGGAATATCTACATAGGTGTACAGAGGCCCATTATCAGCAACCATCACTCCTGTGTTCCAATGGCATGTTGCGCTAGCTAATCCAAGTTTGTCATTTTAAAAGGATAATTGATCATTAGAAAACCCTTTTGCAATTATGTTAGCACAGCTGAAAACTGTTGTTCTGATTAAAGAAGCAATAAAACGGTCCTTGTTAATGTTGTAAATGACTATTGTAGCTGTAAATGGCTGATTGAATAGTACCCGCAAAACACCAGTCTCAACGTCAACAGTGAGGAGGTGACTCCGGGGTGCTGGCCTTCTAGGCAGACTTCCTCTGTCCAGAGTCTGTGTTCTTTTGCCCATCTTAATCTTTTATTTTTATTGGCCACTCTGAGCTATGGCTTTTTCTTTGCAACGCTGCCTAGATGGCCAGCATCCCAGAGTCGCCTCCTCAAGGTTGACGTTGAGACTGGTGCTTTGCGGGTACTATTCAATCAGCCATTTACAGCTACAATAGTCATTTACAACATTAACAATGTCTACACTGTATTTCTGATCAATTTGATGTTATTTTAATGGACAAAAAATTGCTTTTCTTTCAAAAAGAAGGACATTTGTGAAAGAGTACTTGGCCTCGATTGGACTCCTTGTGAAAATAAAGGTGAAATAAGTGAATGATAATCGTAGCCCTCGACGACACAATGCCCCGCCCTTCTCTCTTTGTTTCCTCATAGCAACCATAGAAAAACCAAACAGTGGAATGTTGATGGTTAATAAATTCACTATGTACTGTAGGCGAGGCAGCACACTGCTATCGAGGCGACGTTGAATAGCAGGACTATACAAACAGGGTTTGAAGTGAGCACAATAACCCTACATGTGACCTAGCCTAAAACATAGGCGTACTCCGATGGGAGTTGACAGCTTTTGAACATATTTGAAGCTATACATGGTTGATGTTCCTGTTATAAACAATGGAGTAAAAGTATATTTTGGGTTATGATGGGGTACGATAGTTGCGCTATGCTCTTGGGACATTTTATATGATTTAAATCTGCGATTTAATTGAACTCATTTCTAACTCCTCCGCTTCTCCCCCAAACTCCCTCTGTCCTTCAATAGCTCTGAGCCTATTTCTTCAACGCTCCCGTCTTTCCTCAGCTCAAGCTACTCTAGTTCCTCTGCTGCCGTCACAGCTCTAGAGGCAGAAGCATCACACTAGGAAGAGTGTTAGAGGAGCTGTCCGTAGTTCTGTAACTAAATGGTCTTCGGCGTCCGGGGAACAGTGGGTTCATTTCTTTGCTCAGGGGCAGAACGACAGATTTTTACCTTGTCAGCACGGGGATTCAATCCAGCAACCTTTCGGTTACAACGCTCTAACCACAAGGCTACCACTAGGCACTGTCCATTGTGCAGAAATCTATAGGAGCTGTCCCTAGTTCTGGACTGAAATGGCCCTGTCCATGGTGGGGAAACCTAGAAGAGCTGTCCATAGTTCTGGACTGAAATGGCCCTGTCCATGGTGGGGAAACCTAGAAGAGCTGTCCATAGTTCTGGACTGAAATGGCCCTGTCCATGGTGGGGAAACCTAGAAGAGCTGTCCATAGTTCTGGACTGAAATGGCCCTGTCCATGGTGGGGAAACCTAGAAGAGCTGTCCATAGTTCTGGACTGAAATGGCCCTGTCCATGGTGGGGAAACCTAGAAGAGCTGTCCATAGTTCTGGACTGAAATGGCCCTGTCCATGGTGGGGAAACCTAGAAGAGCTGTCCCTAGTTCTGGACTGAAATGGCCCTGTCCATGGTGGGGAAACCTAGAAGAGCTGTCCATAGTTCTGGACTGAAATGGCCCTGTCCATGGTGGGGAAACCTAGAGGAGCTGTCCATAGTTCTGGACTGAAATGGCCCTGTCCAATGTGCTGAAATCTAGAGGATGCTGAAACTATTTCATACATATTGGTAAATATTGTGTCAGATTGCTCCCTGCTGCTGCTGCAGCTGAGGTGTGCTATTGTCTGTAGTGATTCTGTAACTATGCTGATGATGTAACAGTGTATCAGAGACCTGCTGGAGGAAGCAGATGCATAAACATCCTTAATAAACAACAACTATGCTCTCATTAGTAAGAGAGGAGACGAGCTAGAGATATCATTATCCATACCTCATGCTGTCTTCTGCACCTCTTCTCTCTCTCTCTGTCTCTCTGTCTCTCTCTGTCTGTCTGTCTGTCTGTCTGTCCTCCCCTGAATCTCTCTATTTCCCCCCACTCATCTCCTATCAACATCTTCCCTCTCAGAGTTCTCTCTCTTACCCATCTCTCCCTCCCTCCCTCCCTCCCTCCCTCCCTCCCTCCCTCCCTCCCTCCCTCCCTCCCTCCCCCTCCCTTCTTTCAGTGCCCGTTCTTCTCTCCCCTATCCTCTCACCTCTCTATCTGTACAGCCACGCCCCTATCCTCTCACCACACCTCTCTATCTGAACAGCCACGCCCCTATCCTCTCAACTCTCTATCTGAACAGCCACGCCCCATCCTCTCACCTCTCTATCTGTACAGCCACGCCCCTATCCTCTCACCCCTCTATCTGAACAGCCACGCCCCTATCCTCTCACCCCTCTATCTGAACAGCCACGCCCCTATCCTCTCACCCCTCTATCTGAACAGCCACGCCCCTATCCTCTCACCCCTCTATCTGAACAGCCACGCCCCTGTCCTCTCACCCCTCTATCTGTACAGCCACGCCCCTATCCTCTCACCACACCTCTCTATCTGAACAGCCACGCCCCTATCCTCTCACCTCTCTATCTCAACAGCCACGCCCCTATCCTCTCACCCCTCTATCTGAACAGCCACGCCCCGATCCTCTCACCTCTCTATCTGAACAGCCACGCCCCTATCCTCTCACCCCTCTATCTGAACAGCCACGCCCCTATCCTCTCACCTCTCTATCTGAACAGCCACGCCCCTATCCTCTCACCCCTCTATCTGAACAGCCACGCCCCTATCCTCTCACCCCTCTATCTGAACAGCCACGCCCCTATCCTCTCACCTCTCTATCTGAACAGCCACGCCCCTATCCTCTCACCCCTCTATCTGAACAGCCACGCCCCTATCCTCTCACCCCTCTATCTGAACAGCCACGCCCCTATCCTCTCACCTCTCTATCTGAACAGCCACGCCCCTATCCTCTCACCCCTCTATCTGAACAGCCACGCCCCTATCCTCTCACCTCTCTATCTGAACAGCCACGCCCCTATCCTCTCACCCCTCTATCTGAACAGCCACGCCCCTATCCTCTCACCTCTCTATCTGAACAGCCACGCCCCTATCCTCTCACCCCTCTATCTGAACAGCCACGCCCCTATCCTCTCACCTCTCTATCTGAACAGCCACGCCCCTATCCTCTCACCCCTCTATCTGAACAGCCACGCCCCTATCCTCTCACCCCTCTATCTGAACAGCCACGCCCCTATCCTCTCACCTCTCTATCTGAACAGCCACGCCCCGATCCTCTCACTTCTCTATCTGAACAGCCACGCCCCTATCCTCTCACCTCTCTATCTGAACAGCCACGCCCCTATCCTCTCACCCCTCTATCTGAACAGCCACGCCCCTATCCTCTCACCTCTCTATCTGAACAGCCACGCCCCTATCCTCTCACCCCTCTATCTGAACAGCCACGCCCCTATCCTCTCACCCCTCTATCTGAACAGCCACGCCCCTATCCTCTCACCTCTCTATCTGAACAGCCACGCCCCTATCCTCTCACCCCTCTATCTGAACAGCCACGCCCCTATCCTCTCACCCCTCTATCTGAACAGCCACGCCCCTATCCTCTCACCTCTCTATCTGAACAGCCACGCCCCTATCCTCTCACCCCTCTATCTGAACAGCCACGCCCCTATCCTCTCACCTCTCTATCTGAACAGCCACGCCCCTATCCTCTCACCCCTCTATCTGAACAGCCACGCCCCTATCCTCTCACCTCTCTATCTGAACAGCCACGCCCCGATCCTCTCACTTCTCTATCTGAACAGCCACGCCCCTATCCTCTCACCTCTCTATCTGAACAGCCACGCCCCTATCCTCTCACCTCTCTATCTGAACAGCCACGCCCCTATCCTCTCACCCCTCTATCTGAACAGCCACGCCCCTATCCTCTCACCTCTCTATCTGAACAGCCACGCCCCTATCCTCTCACCTCTCTATCTGAACAGCCACGCCCCTATCCTCTCACCCCTCTATCTGAACAGCCACGCCCCTATCCTCTCACCCCTCTATCTGAACAGCCACGCCCCTATCCTCTCACCTCTCTATCTGAACAGCCACGCCCCTATCCTCTCACCTCTCTATCTGAACAGCCACACCCCTATCCTCTCACCCCTCTATCTGAACAGCCACGCCCCTATCCTCTCACCCCTCTATCTGAACAGCCACGCCCCTATCCTCTCACCTCTCTATCTGAACAGCCACGCCCCTATCCTCTCACCTCTCTATCTGAACAGCCACGCCCCTATCCTCTCACCCCTCTATCTGAACAGCCACGCCCCTATCCTCTCACCCCTCTATCTGAACAGCCACGCCCCTATCCTCTCACCTCTCTATCTGAACAGCCACGCCCCTATCCTCTCACCCCTCTATCTGAACAGCCACGCCCCTATCCTCTCACCTCTCTATCTGAACAGCCACGCCCCTATCCTCTCACCCCTCTATCTGAACAGCCACGCCCCTATCCTCTCACCTCTCTATCTGAACAGCCACGCCCCTATCCTCTCACTTCTCCACCTCTCTCTTCCCTCTCTCCTTCATACTCTTCCACTTCTCACTATCTTCTCTCCTCCATATCACTCTACTCTTTGGATATATACCTCCACTACCGCCCCGTTTCTCCCCCCTCCCTCTCTCTCGCTACCTCTCCACGGCTTCCTGGCATTCTGAAATGTAGAAATGATAACAGGAGACATGGTGTTTTTACTGTCTTTTAAAAGAGTGTGTGTGTGCTAACGATACATTACAATTGTAGGCATGGCTGAGTTTACCCTTTGCCCTCAGAACTGCCTCAATTCATCAGGGCATTTGGGCCCTGGTCAATAGTAGAGCCCTTTGGTCCCTGGTCAATAGTAGAGCCCTATGGGCCCTGGTCAATAGTAGAGCCCTTTGGGCCCTGGTCAATAGTAGAGCCCTTTGGGCCCTGGTCAATAGTAGAGCCCTTTGGCCCTGGTCAAATGAAGTGCACTATATAAGGAATAGGGTGCCATTTGGAACGCAGATTGCTCTCCATGTCTGATAGTGTAGTGCTAATACATATTAGAGAGAGAGAGAGAGAGAGAGAGAGAGCACCCAGGTTTAGTTCCTAGTAATTCATGTAAGGGACATTTTTGCTATTACATCATCATCATGTTCTGTGTTCTGGAAGTAATATTAATTGTACCAAAAGCTCCATGTACTTGTTTTGATAATGATGTTAGACAAGCGATCACTATGCATTCAAATATAGAATAGAATATAAAGAGTCACAATATACTACAGGCCATCGTTTTGATTATGATATAGCGGAAGCAGAGATTGAATTACCATATTATCTTCGAAATTACATAATTGCAGCGGATCTCCCTCTCTCTCACACTCACTGCAGGATTCAGTCATTACCCATAATCCTCTAGCACTGGAGAGAATATCGGAATACATTGAGCAGCTCAGTTTGGACACACGCACGCACACACACACATGCTCGCTCGCACACACACAAACATACACACACATACACACATGCTCGCTCGCTCACACACACACCAACCTGCATACATACACACACACTAGCCGCCAGCTCTGAGGCGCTGTCTGACATCATTTCCCAGGATCAGCTGGGGCTGCAGTTTCCTAAAGTAGCCGATGAGCTTTAGAATAATATGCACAAGTAGAGTTCTGAGTGTTCCAGACTTAGAGCTTTGAATATACACAAGATATAAGCATCCCTTTTTATAAAACTCCAGACTCCAGACTTAGTCCAACTAAGCTCCTATTTCTTTAATAGGACTGGGAAGTGAGTCGTGCACTTGAGGTACACACACACACACACACACACACAGACACACACACACACACACACACACACACACACACACACACACACACACACACACACACACACACACACACACACACACACTAATTAGCGTGGAGATATCCCTTGTGTTGGTAGCAGTGGGCTGTAGCTAATAGGGAGTGCTTTGCATCACACCAACACCAACTAACTGGCTCCTACACTTTCTGGATTCTCCTTTCCTTCTGTCTATGTTCTCTTTTCTTTCTTTCTTTCTTTCTTTCTTTCTTTCTTTCTTTCTTTCTTTTCTTTCTTTCTTTCTTTCTTTCTTTCTTTCTTTCTTTCTTTCTTTCTTTCTTTCTTTCTTTCTTTCTGTTTTTGGACTCACCGGAGCAGACTTTGGAGACGGTATATGGCAACAGACTGTATATGGCTTATGCTAGTACGGGTAGTCAACGGTGTTTTGAGTGTGGGGATGTTGGCCATAAGCGACATGCTTGCCTGAAAAGGGAGAAGGCGGAGGGAGGGGTGCAGGTGGTCCTCGTAACACCTGGGCCCACTGATGTAGAGAGAGGTGGTCCTCGTAACGCCTGGGCCCACTGATGTAGAGAGAGGTGGTCCTCGTAACGCCTGGGCCCACTGATGTAGGGAGAGGTGGTCCTCGTAACGCCTGGGCCCACTGATGTAGAGAGAGGTGGTCCTCGTAACGCCTGGGCCCACTGATGTAGGGAGAGGTGGTCCTCGTAACACCTGGGCCCACTGATGTAGAGAGAGGTGGTCCTCGTAACGCCTGGGCCCACTGATGTAGGGAGAGGTGGTCCTCGTAACGCCTGGGCCCACTGATGTAGAGAGAGGTGGTCCTCGTAACGCCTGGGCCCACTGATGTAGGGAGAGGTGGTCCTCGTAACGCCTGGGCCCACTGATGTTGAGAGAGGTGGTCCTCGTAACGCCTGTGCCCACTGATGTAGGGAGAGGTGGTCCTCGTAACGCCTGGGCCCACTGATGTAGAGAGAGGTGGTCCTCGTAACGCCTGGGCCCACTGATGTAGAGAGAGGTGGTCCTCGTAACGCCTGGGCCCACTGATGTAGGGAGAGGTGGTCCTCGTAACGCCTGGGCCCACTGATGTAGAGAGAGGTGGTCCTCGTAACGCCTGGGCCCACTGATGTGGGCTAGTCTCCCAGGTAGTGGGGTTCAGGTGGGGCTAGTCTCCCAGGTAGTGGAGGAGATGTCCACTACGGGTAATGGGGTTCAGGTGGAGCTAGTCTCCCAGGTAGTGGAGGAGATACAAGTGATGGGGTGCAAGCGGGGGGTGTTCAGAGTGACGTGGCTGAGGGGATTTAGGGGTCTGTGGCCTCAGTTGAGGAGGATCAGGAGAAGGATATGGACATCTCTGTTGATATGATAGCAGCTGGTGATGACTCAATTTCCAATTTAGAGGAGGTAAATGGGTTCCTGGATCAGACTTTTAGGAAATCTGTCAAATTGGCAGATTTCTTTGATGTTGACAAGTTTGTGAGGTCAGCTGTGGTGTTACAGAAGACGGTGGGGTTAGACCAGTTGAGTGTGAAGAAGCGTTTCCACTTGAGGAAATGTGTTACTGCTGTCACGGCAGCAAAAGGTAGTGGGAAACGTAGTCAGGTTCAGAGAAAATTAAAACGATGATGATCAGGCCTCATTGGGTGTTTTTTTTCCTCTTTGTCTGGTTTCTCTGTGGTTTCTTCTGCTTTCCTTCCTCTTTTCTATATGGAGGTACTAAGGGTAGGTTCTCTCAGTATTAATGGTGGAAGGGACAGGAATAAGAGGGCTTGGGTATTAGAAGTAATAAAACAGAAAAGGCTTAATGTTGTTTTTCTACAGGAGACACATAGTGATGAGGCTAATGAGGTTGACTGAGGTATGTGGTGGGAGGGGCAGCATATACTCAGTCATGGTACTAATTTCAGTGCTGGGGTGGCAATTTAGTTTTCCTCAGGCTTAGGGGTGACTGTGCTATCTACATCAGAGATTGTTAAGGGTCGGCTTTTATTGGTCAAGGTGGATGTTAAGTTTATTTGTTTAGGTTGTATGTTTATGCTCCTAATGAGGGTACAGAGTGTATTGCTGTATTTGATAAAATAAAGGACACCTTAAGACAGTGTGACCAAGTGGGGTGTATGGTTTTAGGGGGGGGACTGGGGGGGACTGGAACTGTACAGTGGATTTTACTGTTGATCGCACCGCTGAAGAACCTCACCTGCGGTCAGCTACCTGCCTGTCTGGTCTACTAACTGAGTTTGAGCTTTCTGATGTGTGGAGAGTCAGGAATGCAAAAGTTAGGCAGTACACATGGCTAAAAGTTAATGAAGGTGGTGTCAGTGCAGTAAGGTTAGACAGGTTGTATGTATCTGATCACTACTGTAGTAGGCTTGGAAGGTTAGACAGGTTGTATGTATCTGATCACTACTGTAGTAGGGTTGTAAGGTGTGACAGGTTGTATGTATCTGATCTCTACTGTAGTAGGGTTGGAAGGTTATGACAGGTTGTATGTATCTGATCTCTACTGTAGTAGGGTTGGAAGGTTAGACAGGTTGTATGTATCTGATCTCTACTGTAGTAGGGTTGGAAGGTTAGATAGGCTGTATGTATCTGATCTGTACTGTAGTAGGGTTGGAAGGTTATGACAGGTTGTATGTATCTGATCTCTACTGTAGTAGGGTTGGAAGGTTATGACAGGTTGTATGTATCTGATCTCTACTGTAGTAGGGTTGGAAGGTTAGACAGGTTGTATGTATCTGATCTCTACTGTAGTAGGGTTGGAAGGTTATGACAGGTTGTATGTATCTGATCTCTACTGTAGTAGGGTTGGAAGGTTATGACAGGTTGTATGTATCTGATCTCTACTGTAGTAGGGTTGGAAGGTTATGACAGGTTGTATGTATCTGATCTCTACTGTAGTAGGGTTGGAAGGTTAGACAGGTTGTATGTATCTGATCTCTACTGTAGTAGGGTTGGAAGGTGTAGACAGGTTGTATGTATCTGATCACTACAGTAGTAGGGTTGGAAGGTTAGACAGGTTGTATGTATCTGATCACTACAGTAGTAGGGTTGGAAGGTTAGACAGGTTGTATGTATCTGATCTCTACTGTAGTAGGGTTGGAAGGTGTAGACAGGTTGTATGTATTTGATCACTACTGTAGTAGGGTTGGAAGGTGTGACAGGTTGTCTGTATCTGATCACTACTGTAGTAGGGTTGGAAGGTTAGATAGGCTGTATGTATCTGATCTCTACTGTAGTAGGGTTGGAAGGTGTGATATTACTCCTGTGGGTTTCTCTGATCACCATATTGTTACTGTTGATATTCACTTGTCCTGTCCACCAAGGTCATCACCTTACTGGTATTTTAATGTTAAGGTGTTACATGATGTTATGTTTTGTGAAAGGTTTTTGTTGATTTGTAAAAAAATGGAGGGTTACAAAATGGAGTTCTAAGTTCTTGAGACAACGGTAGGAGGTTGGGAAGGCCCAAATACGATTGTTTTGTCAACAGTACACTGCTCTGTCTCGTATTGAAGTTAAAGAGACTATCAGGGCCCTTGAACAGGACATCAAATCTATTGAATTCAAGTTGCTCACTCAGAATGACCTCGGATGAGTCATGAACTTACAGGACAAGAGACATGAACTGAGGTACTAGTGTTTTTTTTTTTTACCTCGGACAGTCGACATCACAACGCAAACAGATGGTCTGCCTTCATCTCCTTGATGGGAAGGTGACCACGGATGACAGTGAAATGCGCCCACATGCCGTGGATTTCTACTCTGCCCTCTAAAAGTCAGAGGATTGTGATTCTCTGTGTACTGAGCAGTTGTTACATGGACTTCCTCAGTTGGGGCCTGAGCAGAGAGTTGCTTTGGATACTGACATTACTCTGCAGGAGATGTCCACAGCAGTTATGCAGCTCTCATCAGGCCGAGCCCCTGGCATCGGTGGTTTACCATCTGAGTTCTAGAAGCACTTTTGGGGGTCTATTGGGGGCGATTTTTATGAAGTGGTGTGTGAATCTTTTCATGAGAGTTCTCTACCTGTATCCTGTCAACGTGCTGTGCTTTCATTGTTGCCAAAAAAGGGGGATTTGGCTCTTTAAAAAAATTGCCGACCTGTTGCATTGCTGTGTGCAGAATATAAAATATATAAACAGGTTGAAAGAATATCTGGGGCTGTTGGTCCACAAGGACCAGTCTTACTGTAAACCTGACCGTTCTATTGTTGATCACTTGTTTCTAATAAGAGATGTTTTAGACATTTGTAAACTGTCTGATGTAAATGTGGGTTTACTTTCTTTGGATCAGGAGAAGCCTTTTGACCGTGTGGACCACCAGTACTTGTTCAAAACAATGAAAGCCTTTGGGTTTTGGGATGTTTTTTGTTGTCTTGGATGAGATTTCTCTATGCTGGGGTCTCATGTATGGTGAAGGTGGGGGGTGGTTTGGAGTTGCCCCATCCCCGTCCAAAGGGGTATCAGGCAGGGATGCCCAATTTCAGGACAGTTGTCTGGCAATTGAACCAATGCTTTGTTTTTTTAAGGGCGAGGATTACTGGTTTCTCTGTGCCAGGTGTAATGAAGGGTCCCACGATAGCACTGTCTGCGTATGCAGATGATGTGACAGTTTTTATTACAGGGGTTGAGGATGTTAAGGTTCTCTCAAACGCTCTAAAGGTGTATGAGGGGGCCTCCTCAGCTAGAGTCAATTGGGAAAAGAGTGAAGCGCTGTGGGCAGGTCAGCTTCAGATAGGGTCCGCTCCACGGTTACCAGGGGGGCTTCAGTGGGGCAGAGATGGGATGAAGACTTTGGGGTTTTTTCTAGGCTCTGATGTCTTTCAGAAAAAGAACTGGGAGGTTGTAGTGGAGAAAGTGTGTGCCAGACTGTCAAGGTGGAAACGGGTGCTGCCCCAGCTGTCTTATAGGGGAAGGGTACTGGTAGCCAATAATCTTGCTGCCTCTACCCTGTGGCACAGACTAATGATTTTACAGCCGCCAGGGGGGTCTGATAAAAGAGCTTCAGAGGACCCTTGTCAATTTCCTCTGGTCTGGACAACATTGGATTAAAGCTGGGGCCCTCTACCTGCCACTGCACGAGGGTGGGCGAGGCCTGGTGGACATTTCTTCCAGGATCATGGCTTTCCGGCTTCAAGCAGCCCAGAGACTGTTGTACAGAGACGGTTCTAGCTGGGTTGACACAGCCTATACAGTGATGAGGAGAGTGGGCTGTTTGGGCTTAGACAAGCACCTTTTCCTCTTAAAGCTGGAGGGGTGTGATTTGTCTGGCCTGACTCCATTTTATGAGTCTGTTATGTAGGCTTCTAGAGTTTTTGTCAAGACCCGTAAGGCCAGCACGCCACCAGGGATGTGGCTTTTTGAAGAGCCTCTTTTTTTACAACACTGCCATCGAGTCCCGTGCTGTGGGTTCAGCCAGCCTACGTTCATGCCTGTTAGGTGTGGGGTGTACTAAAGTGGGTCATCTGATGCGGAGCAGGAGCAGCTCATTGGAGGAGCTGGGAGAAAGAACGGGATTCCGATCATCTCGCCTACCGAGGAAGGTCGTAGCTGAGGTCTGTGATTCCTTGCCAGTACTTTATCGTCAGTATGTGTCTGACACTTCCAATTCTGATTGGTGGACGGAGGGTCTGGATTATGCGCTGAATGTTAGTGCTGCGGGGGTATTAAAGGAGGACGTGGGGATGCTGCTTTCCTTCCATACCCCGGAGCTGGGGGAGTTCAAGGCGGTGGGAAAGAAGGCCATGTACAAAATCTGTGTAAAAGTGTCTCGTGCCTCTTCCCTGGAAGGGGTCAAATGGTGGGCGGGTGTGTTTGGTCCAGGTGCCTCCCCAAAAGGCTGTTGGCGGTCTTCATACAAACTGCCTATTGAAAAGAGGACAGCTGAGTTCCAATGGAGGATAATACATGGAGCTATAGCCACCAACATGTATCTGCTACACCTGGACCCTACAGTTGGGGAGGGGTGTCCATTCTGTGCTGTCTGAAACTCTGGCGCATATGTTCTTACAGTGTCCCAGGTTGGTCAGGATGATTGACCTGATCACTAGCTGGTTCTCAGCTCTGGGAGAGGTTTCCTCTTCCCAACTGTTTATATTTGGGCTAAAGTACAGGTTTAGTCGAAGGGGTGTAGTTCTCTTGCTTAACTTTGTGTCAGGGGCAGCTAAATTAGCAATATGGAAGACACGAAAGAACAGTATTCGGGGACAGGGGTCTGTGGATGTGGTGGGAATGCTGGAGGGGATGTTGGCAGAGAGACCGAGGATTGAGTTTTCCTATTACAAAATGGTTAACAACATTGATCTGTTTATGGGGTATCCAGAGGCTGTTGTGTTTTGTTTTTAATTGATGTGTTACCATGGTTTTGTTTGAGTGTTTATTGTGTTATTTTATTTAAAACTCTCTGTCTCTCTCTCTCCCTCTCTCTTTGTTCTCCTCTCTCTCTCTCTCTCTTTGTTCTCCTCTCTCTCCCTCTCTCTCTCTCTCGCTCTCACTCTCGCTCTCTTTTTTCTTTCTCTCTGCTCACCTTTTCACTCTCTGCTCTCTGTTGCCTCCCTCTCTGCCTGCCTCCCTCCATCGGTCTGCTTTGATCATCGTAGTGAAATAAATCGGGGTGATCTGTGCTGAAACAATGTTTAATAGCTCAGAAACGCCTGGGCCAGTGCCACATATAAACATGCCTCACATAAACGCCGCATGACTGCATTAAAAAACGTGGGTGTGTGTTGGAGACAAAGAGGAAGAATGGTTCAACACATTAACAACACCACAATATCATGCCCTCTTGTTGTCTCTCTCTCCTCTCTAACACAAATCCATCTGGACACAAAACTGTTACACAGAATGAGAAGCTCAAAGAGAATCAACAACCTCCATCTCTCCTTCCCTACATCCCTCCAGCCCAACTCTCCAACTGTCCAACCCTCCATCCCTTCAACTCTCCAACTCTCCATCCCTTCAACCCTCCAACTCTCCAACCCTCCAACCCTCCATCCCTCCAACTCTCCAACTCTTCATCCCTTCAACCCTCCAACTCTCCAACTCTCCAACTCTCCAACCCTCCATCCCTCCAACTCTCCATCACTTCAACCCTCGATCCCTCCAACTGTCCAACCCTCCATCTCTCCAACTCTCCATCCCTTCAACCCTCCATCCCTCCAACTCTCCAACTCTCCATCCCTTCATCCTCCAACTCTCCAACTCTCCATCCTCCAACTGTCCAACCTCCATCCCTTCAACTCTCCAACTCTCCAACTCTCCATCCCTTCAACCCTCCAACTCTCCAACCCTCCATCCCTCCAACTCTCCAACTCTTCATCCCTTCAACCCTCCAACTCTCCAACTCTCTAACCCTCCATCCCTCCAACCCTCCAACTCTCCAACTCTCCAACTCTCCAACCCTCCATCCCTCCAACTCTCCAACTCTCCAACTCTCCATCCTTCAACCCTCCAACCCTCCATCTCTCCAACTCTCCAACTTTCCAACCCTCCATCCCTCTCACCCTCCAACCCTTAAACTTTCCAATCTGAGATGTAATTTGGTGCCCAGTCAGTCAGGAGCCTTTTAAATCCCTCTGCACCTGTGTTCTCTGTTTTAGTTGGCTATTGTTGTCCTCTATGTTCTGGGCAGAGACACACACACTTCCCTCTATGTTCTGGGCAGAGACACACACACTTCCCTCTATGTTCTGGGCAGAGACACACACACTTCCCTCTATGTTCTGGGCAGAGACACACACACTACCCTCTATGCTCTGGACAGAGACACACACACTTCCCTCTATGCTCTGGACAGAGACACACACACTTCCCTCTATGCTCTGGACAGAGACACACACACTTCCCTCTATGCTCTGGACAGAGACACACACACTTCCCTCTATGTTCTGGGCAGAAACACACACACTACCCTCTATGCTCTGGACAGAGACACACACACTTCCCTCTATGCTCTGGACAGAGACACACACACTTCCCTCTATGCTCTGGACAGAGACACACACACTTCCCTCTATGCTCTGGACAGAGACACACACACTTCCCTCTATGCTCTGGACAGAGACACACACACTTCCCTCTATGCTCTGGACAGAGACACACACACTTCCCTCTATGTTCTGGGCAGAGACACACACACTTCCCTCTATGCTCTGGACAGAGACACACACACTTCCCTCTATGTTCTGGGCAGAGACACACACACTTCCCTCTATGCTCTGGGCAGAGACACACACACTTCCCTCTATGTTCTGGGCAGAGACACACACACTACCCTCTATGCTCTGGACAGAGACACACACACTTCCCTCTATGCTCTGGACAGAGACACACACACTTCCCTCTATGTTCTGGGCAGAGACACACACACTACCCTCTATGCTCTGGACAGAGACACACACACTACCCTCTATGCTCTGGACAGAGACACACACACTAACCTCTATGCTCTGGACAGAGACACAGACACTACCCTCTATGCTCTGGACAGAGACACACACACTAACCTCTATGCTCTGGACAGAGACACAGACACTAACCTCTATGCTCTGGACAGGGGAAAAGCTCTGCACCCGTGTGATGTGTTTGTGCTTTACCCCAAAGTGTTCCATGATGCGCCATTGGCTGCCGGGGGCATTATCTGATCTGTGTGTCTGTGTCTGTGTATGTGTATGTGTATGTGTGTGTGTGTTAGCTGATCTGTGTCACGAGGATCGCTCCTCACCATCTGCTGTTTGTGCTGGGAGTTGTCCCTATGAGCTGTTCTGGGTTCAGTCTGCTTTGATGTGAACTAATGGGTTGGGGTATAGTTACTGTTGGCTAAACTAATCCTAGATCTGTTGTAAGGTGACTACCTCTGCCTGGAGCTTGTTGTAAGGTTGACTGCATTGGGCCATTGGCCAACAATGACTTAACCCTGGGTGAGTCAGAGTGGTGTGTGTGTCTCTGTGTGTATCTGTGAGTGTATGTGTCCTCTACTGCTTGGCAAGCTGTAAGGTGTTTTGGATATCAGAGGACTCATGTTCACAGCCACTTAACGTATCTCTCTCTGTCTCTGTCTCTCTTTATCTCTCACTCTCTCTTTATTGCTCTCTCTCTCTCTCTCTCTCTCTCTCTCTCTCTCTCTCTCTCTCTCTCTCTCTCTCTCTTTATCTCTCACTCTCTCTTTATCGCTCTCACTCTCTCTTTATCACACAGACAGACATACACACCTATACTCTCACATGTACATTAAAGACACCATAGGAGCCACAAACAAAGTGTTCTACTGATCCATGGCCTCTCAGAAGGAAAATCACCCGTAGAGTGCTTTAGATCCACTTCCGAGTCAGTCTGTCTCTCTCTCTCTCACACACTCCTCCCTGAGCTGTCCTTATGGTTCTGGGAGTTTGGCTGATTGTGTATTTTACACCGTTTCGTCAATAATTGGTTATTTCTACCCGGAGTTTAATCATGAGCTGCAACAAAGAACCAACGCTAGAAAATAGATGAACTATGCAGCGTAGTGCTTGGTTTGTTGATACAGATCTTAATGTGATCCCCATGTTGCAAGGGAACTTCCCTGCCACGCAGGACATTTTATACTTGTAGTGTTTGAGGTTTAAAAATGATTCTGAAGTTTGTAATTTCAGACTAGATTTTCATAAACCCCTACAAAAATGTCCATTAATTATAATCCACATAATAATTCACTTTTTCTGTTTTTTTTCCCTGCTGTAGCAAACTGAATCAAATTAAGATCCTATAACTTTATTTAAGTAAGTATTCAGACCCTTTGCTATGAGACTCGAAATTGTTTCCATTGATCATCCTTGAGATGTTTCTACAACTTGATTGGAGTCCAACTGTGGTAACTTAAATTGATTGGACATGATTTGGAAAGGCACACACCTGTCTATATAAGGTCCCACAGTTGACAGTGCATGTCAGAGCAAAAACCAAGCCATGAGGTCGAAGGAATTGTCCGTAGAGCTCCGAGACAGGATTGTGTCGAGGCACAGATCTGGGGAAGGGTACCAAAACATTTCTGCAGCATTGAAGGTCCCCAAGAACACAGTGGCCTCCATCATTCTTAAATGGAAGAAGTTTGAAACCCCCAAGACTCTTCCTAGAGCTGGCTGCCCAGCCAAACTGAGCAATCAGGGGAGAAGGGCCTTGGTCAGGGAGGTGACCAAGTACCCGATGGTTGCTCTGACAGAACTCCAGAGTTCCTCTGTGGAGATGGGAGAACCTTCCAGAAGGACTACCATCTCTGCAGCACTCCACCAATCAGGCCTTTATGGTAGAGTGGTCAGACAGAAGCCACTCCTCAGTAAAAGGCACATGACAGCCTGCTTGGAGTTTGCCTAAAGGCACCTAAAGATTCTCAGACCATGAGAAACAAGATTCTCTGGTCTGATGAAACCAAGTCTGAATGCCAAGCGTCACATCTAGAGGAAACCTTGCCCCAACCCTACTGTGAAGCATGGTGGTGGTAGCATCATTCTGTGGGGATGTTTTTCAGCAGCAGGGACTGGGAGTACAGAGAGATCCTTGATGAAAGGTCATTGATTGGTGGAAGGAGTGATGACAATATTAACGGATCGGCCAATAGCAAATCACGTCAGGCAAATCTGAACTCTCAGTTATTACGGCTTTGCTGACGGTTTGTATTGATGCTGGTGTGTGTGTGTGTGCGTGTGTGTGTTGTTGTGTTTATGTGTTCTTGTGTGTATGTTGCAATAGTTATCGTAGAGAAAAGCACAACCACATCATTTCTCTCTTTGTCTTCCCATGAGGGAGGAAACTAAAGACAATGCACATTCAGAAAGCAGTTTTGTGCAGCTGCTGGAAACCGAGGAATAGACAAACTGTGGAAAAAGAGAGAAAAACTAAAGGGAAGCTGCGTTATCTCAATAAAAGACTAGTGGGAGAACAGCAACGTTTTATCTTTTTCTTCCTTCTCTCATTTCCAGTTTGAGAGGATCCATTTTCTCTTTCTTTTTTTCTCTCATCCCTCAATTCCTAAAAACCCAGCTCAGTTTAGTTATAAACATGTCTTGCTGGTCCCGGAGTTTCAAAAGGGAAATATTGACAGATTTGAACTACTGCATTGTGGGTGTACACAGAGGAATGACATGTTTTTTTTCTGTGCATGCATCACATAGTGTAACACACACACGTGCGCTCACACATGCCATGTGTAGCATCGTTAGCATCCTACCGTAGCTCTTTTTGGCTTCATACATATTCATCCAAATTATTCTCTCCTTCAGCTTGCCTCCGTATGTGACCAGAATCCCAGTAGAGTGCAAGTGTGTGTGTGTGTGTGTGTGTGTGTGTGTGTGTGTGTGTGTGTGTGTGTGTGTGTGTGTGCCTGTATGTGTGTGTGTGTGTGTATGTGCCTGTGTGTGTATGTGCCTGTGTGTGTGTATGTGCCTGTATGTGTGTGTGTGTGTGTGTGTGTGTATGTGCCTGTGTGTGTATGTGCCTGTGTGTGTGTGTGTATGTGCAAGGCCAGCAAATATCAACATGAATATCAGTAGCTTGCTTTTAACAGAGTTAAACCCCAAAAGTCCTTTTCCTCCAAAAGAGGATTTTTGTTAGATGTTAAGCCACCTTAGAAAGGATCCTTTAACTTTTAGTGTGTCCCCACTTTATTTCTCTGTTACTGGGCACTCTTGCCTATTGTGATTATAATGAAGTGCCCTCATGAGTGGCATAACGTGAAAGGAGAGCTTGGTGGTGCATAAAGAGAAAAGAGAGCTTGGTTGTGCATGGAGAGAAAGGAGAGCTTGGTGGTGCATAAAGAGAAAAGAGAGCTTGGTGGTGCATAAAGAGAAAAGAGAGCTTGGTGGTGCATAAAGAGAAAAGAGAGCTTCGTGGTGCATAAAGAGAAAAGAGAACTTGGTGGTGCATAAAGAGAAAAGAGAGCTTCGTGGTGCATAAAGAGAAAAGAGAACTTGGTGGTGCATAAAGAAAAAAGAGAGCTTGGTGGTGCATGGAGAGAAAGGAGAGCTTGGTGGTGCATGGAGAGAAAGGAGAGCTTGGTGGTGCATGGAGAGAAAGGAGAGCTTGGTGGTGCATAAAGAGAAAGGTGAGCTTGGTGGTGCATAAAGAGAAAAGAGAGCTTGGTGGTGCATGGAGAGAAAGGAGAGCTTGATGGTGCATGGAGAGAAAGGAGAGCTTGGTGGTGCATAAAGAGAAAGGTGAGCTTGGTGGTGCATAAAGAGAAAGGTGAGCTTGGTGGTGTGCATTAAGAGAAAGGCGAGCTTGGTGGTGCATAAAGAGAAAAGAGAGCTTGGTGGTGTGCATTAAGAGAAAGGAGAGCTTGGTGGTGTGCATTAAGAGAAAGGTGAGCTTGGGTGCAAAAGAGAAAGGAGAGATTGGTGGTGCATAAAGAGAAAAGAGAGATTGGTGGTGCATAAAGAGAAAAGAGAGATTGGTGGTGCATAAAGAGAAAAGAGAGATTGGTGGTGCATGGAGAGAAAGAGGAATGGAGAAAGAAGATAAAAGAGATGGAAAAGAGTCAGAGGTTTTAAAACTTTTAGAGAGTAGTTAGGGACATAAGGTGGAGTAAGTAAAGGAGAGAGAGCGAGTTAGAGACAGAGAAATGTACCGTATATAATGTAGAATGATACAATCCATGCATGCTCCCCACACACACACAGAGAGAGAGAGAGAGAGAGAGAGAGAGAGAGAGAGAGAGAGAGAGAGAGAGAGAGAGAGAGAGAGAGAGAGAGAGAGAGGAGAGAGAGAGAGAGAGAGAGAGAGAGAGAGAGAGAGAGAGAGAAGAGAGAGGGAGAGAGAGAGAGAGAGAGAACAAATACCTAATGGAAGGATAAATCAATCGTGAGGTTTAGAAAAATTTAGCGGTTTCTCTGAAACCAAAAGTGTTTTCTCCCTCTGGACAGGGTCAAACATCCTTCACTAGAGAATACAATGTTGTCAAGGACAGAGAGGGTGTGGGAATACATAACCTGTTATCAACATGGACTGGACTGAGCTGGTCTGAAAAACAACAGCTGTAGAAGAACAAACAACTCAACAAACAGTTGATCCATATATTGTAACTCCTTGAGTCAGGTTCACGTTCAGAATGTAGTCTTTAGTCCAGTCAGGGTAGAATGGAGGTGTATCTTTGACATAACATTGAATTGCATTTTTCAGTTCCAGTTCTCACTGTTTGCACCAGGGAGTTCAAAAGTTCATTGGGCTTCACACAGCTTCCTCAAGGAAAAAAACCCATCTTAGAATAACAGGAGCATGATCTGAATTGACTTCTCCCCATCTCTCTGCAGCCTTGTAGCCATGACTGACCCAGGGTTTACCCAACACTACATGTACCAGACTGGAGTTCTCCTGTAGTCTCCCTGTTAACAGCCAGACAGACAGACCCTGTAGTTACTATACTCTGTCTGGCTGTAGTTCTAACACCCTGTTAACAGTGAGCTGGCCAGACAGACCCTGTAGTTACTATACTCTGTCTGTCTGTAGTTCTAACACCCTGTTAACAGCCAGACAGACAGACCCTGTAGTTACTATACTCTGTCTGGCTGTAGTTCTAACACCCTGTTAACAGTGAGCTGGCCAGACAGACCCTGTAGTTACTATACTCTGTCTGTCTGTAGTTCTAACACCCTGTTAACAGCCAGACAGACAGACCCTGTAGTTACTATACTCTGTCTGTCTGTAGTTCTAACACCCTGTTAACAGCCAGACAGACAGACCCTGTAGTTACTATACTCTGTCTGTCTGTAGTTCTAACACCCTGTTAACAGTGAGCTGGCCAGACAGATCCTGTAGTTACTATACTCTGTCTGTCTGTAGTTCTAACACCCTGTTAACAGTGAGCTGGCCAGACAGATCCTGTAGTTACTATACTCTGTCTGTCTGTAGTTCTAACACCCTGTTAACAGTGAGCTGGCCAGACAGATCCTGTAGTTACTATACTCTGTCTGTCTGTAGTTCTAACACCCTGTTAACAGTGAGCTGGCCCAGACAGATCCTGTAGTTACTATACTCTGTCTGTCTGTAGTTCTAACACCCTGTTAACAGTGAGCTGGCCAGACAGATCCTGTAGTTACTATACTCTGTCTGTCTGTAGTTCTAACACCCTGTTAACAGTGAGCTGGCCAGACAGACCCAGTAGTTACTATACTCTGTCTGTCTGTAGTTCTAACACCCTGTTAACAGTGAGCTGGCCAGACAGATCCTGTAGTTACTATACTCTGTCTGTCTGTAGTTCTAACACCCTGTTAACAGTGAGCTGGCCAGACAGATCCTGTAGTTACTATACTCTGTCTGTCTGTAGTTCTAACACCCTGTTAACAGTGAGCTGGCCAGACAGATCCTGTAGTTACTATACTCTGTCTGTCTGTAGTTCTAACACCCTGTTAACAGTGAGCTGGCCAGACAGATCCTGTAGTTACTATACGCTGTCTGTCTGTAGTTCTAACACCCTGTTAACAGTGAGCTGGCCAGACAGACCCTGTAGTTACTATACTCTGTCTGTCTGTAGTTCTAACACCCTGTTAAAAGTGAGCTGGCCAGACAGACCCTGTAGTTCTGTCTCCTCTCATACATAGTGCAGGAACTGAAGCTAAGGGGAAATGGACATACAGGAGTAGACACACATTTGAAATACTTTTTTTGAATCCACCAACACACACACACACACACACACACACACACACACACACACACACACACACACACACACACCAACACATATATACACATGCATACACACACACACACACACACACACCACACACACACACACACACACACACACACACCACACACACACACACACACACACCAACATATGTACACACACACACACCAACAGATATATACACATGCATACACACATACACACACACACACACACACACACACACACACACACACACACACACACACACACACACACACACACACACACACACCAACATATGTACACACACACACACACACACACCAACATATGTACACACACACACACACACACACACACACACACACACACACACACACAAACATATGTACACACACACACACACACACACACACACACACACACACACACACACACACACACACACACACACACACACACACACACTGATAGCAAGCAGACTGAGCAGAGGCTGTCCTGTCATGTAGGCATGGTTTGTGGGTAATGCGCTCTGACATCAGAGTCGGAATAGGTTGTGAATGAAGTGCAATTTGCCTGTGTGTGTGTGTTGCAGCCTGCAGTGTGGAGACGTCCAACAAGAGAGGCGGTTGGTAAAGAAGCTCAAACTGACCTTGACAGTGAAATATTGATGGAGTTAGGATCCAAATACACTTGGGGAGAAAGTGAAGGATACTTTTCAGTGCTTCATCACGCACACACACACACACTTTTCAGTGTTTTATCTTCTGAGATGAATATATATGATGATGTGGAGTTGGATCGGTGCCGACTTTGAGTCGAAAACAGAAACAGACTCATGATCCCAGAATAATGATGAAGGGTTTGGAGTACAGAATCAGTAGGCTGTCTTAAAACAAACTGTCTATAATAAAACATTTCAATTCCTACATTCGTTCTCTTACACCTTCTCTTTCTGCCATAAACATTGTACTATATCAGTACAATGACCAGGACCATACTATATCAGCACCATGACCAGACCCATACTATATCAGTACCATGACCAGACCCATACTATATCAGCACCATGACCAGGACCATACTATATCAGCACCATGACCAGGACCATACTATATCAGTACCATGACCAGACCCATACTATATCAGCACCATGACCAGACCCATACTATATCAGCACCATGACCAGACCCATACTATATCAGTACCATGACCAGGACCATACTATATCAGTACCATGACCAGACCCATACTATATCAGTACCATGACCAGGACCATACTATATCAGTACCATGACCAGACCCATACTATATCAGTACCATGACCAGGACCATACTATATCAGCACCATGACCAGACCCATACTATATCAGCACCATGACCAGGACCATACTATATCAGTACCATGACCAGGACCATACTATATCAGTACCATGACCAGACCCATACTATATCAGCACCATGACCAGACCCATACTATATCAGCACCATGACCAGGACCATACTATATCAGTACCATGACCAGGACCATACTATATCAGTACCATGACCAGGACCATACTATATCAGCACCATGACCAGGACCATACTATATCAGTACCATGACCAGGACCATACTACATCAGTACCATGACCAGGACCATACTATATCAGTACCATGACCAGACCCATACTATATCAGCACCATGACCAGGACCATACTATATCAGCACCATGACCAGGACCATACTATATCAGCACCATGACCAGGACCATACTATATCAGTACCATGACCAGAACCATACTATATCAGCACCATGACCAGGACCATACTATATCAGCACCATGACCAGGACCATACTACATCAGTACCATGACCAGACCCATACTATATCAGTACCATGACCAGACCCATACTATATCAGTACCATGACCAGACCCATACTATATCAGTACCATGACCAGACCCATACTATATCAGTACCATGACCAGGACCATACTATATCAGTACCATGACCAGACCCATACTATATCAGCACCATGACCAGACCCATACTATATCAGTACCATGACCAGACCCATACTATATCAGTACCATGACCAGACCCATACTATATCAGCACCATGACCAGGACCATACTATATCAGCACCATGACCAGACCCATACTATATCAGTACCATGACCAGGACCATACTATATCAGCACCATGACCAGACCCATACTATATCAGTACCATGACCAGGACCATACTATATCAGTACCATGACCAGGACCATACTATATCAGTACCATGACCAGACCCATACTATATCAGTACCATGACCAGGACCATACTATATCAGTACCATGACCAGGACCATACTATATCAGTACCATGACCAGGACCATACTATATCAGTACCATGACCAGACCCATACTATATCAGTACCATGACCAGACCCATACTATATCAGTACCATGACCAGGACCATACTATATCAGTACCATGACCAGACCCATACTATATCAGCACCATGACCAGACCCATACTATATCAGTACCATGACCAGACCCATACTATATCAGCACCATGACCAGACCCATACTATATCAGCACCATGACCAGGACCATACTATATCAGTACCATGACCAGGACCATACTATATCAGCACCATGACCAGGACCCATACTATATCAGCACCATGACCAGACCCATACTATATCAGTACCATGACCAGACCCATACTATATCAGTACCATGACCAGGACCATACTATATCAGTACCATGACCAGACCCATACTATATCAGTACCATGACCAGACCCATACTATATCAGTACCATGACCAGGACCATACTATATCAGTACCATGACCAGGACCATACTATATCAGTACCATGACCAGGACCATACTATATCAGCACCATGACCAGACCCATACTATATCAGTACCATGACCAGACCCATACTATATCAGCACCATGACCAGGACCATACTATATCAGTACCATGACCAGGCCCATACTATATCAGCACCATGACCAGACCCATACTATATCAGTACCATGACCAGACCCATACTATATCAGTACCATGAGCAGACCCATACTATATCAGTACCATGACCAGACCCATACTATATCAGTACCATGACCAGACCCATACTATATCAGTACCATGAGCAGACCCATACTATATCAGTACCATGACCAGGCCCATACTATATCAGTACCATGACCAGACCCATACTACATCAGTACCATGACCAGGACCATACTATATCAGTACCATGACCAGGACCATACTATATCAGTACCATGACCAGACCCATACTATATCAGTACCATGACCAGACCCATACTATATCAGTACCATGACCAGGCCCATACTATATCAGTACCATGACCAGACCCATACTACATCAGTACCATGACCAGGACCATACTACATCAGTACCATGACCAGGACCATACTATATCAGCACCATGACCAGGACCATACTATATCAGTACCATGACCAGACCCATACTATATCAGTACCATGAGCAGACCCATACTATATCAGCACCATGACCAGACCCATACTATATCAGTACCATGACCAGGACCATACTATATCAGCACCATGACCAGGACCATACTACATCAGCACCATGACCAGGACCATACTATATCAGTACCATGACCAGGACCATACTATATCAGTACCATGACCAGGACCATACTATATCAGTACCATGACCAGACCCATACTATATCAGTACCATGACCAGGACCATACTATATCAGCACCATGACCAGGACCATACTATATCAGCACCATTACCAGGACCATACTATATCAGCACCATGACCAGGACCATACTATATCAGTACCATGACCAGACCCATACTATATCAGCACCATGACCAGGACCATACTACATCAGTACCATGACCAGGACCATACTATATCAGCACCATTACCAGGACCATACTATATCAGCACCATTACCAGGACCATACTATATCAGCACCATGACCAGGACCATACTATATCAGTACCATGACCAGGACCATACTATATCAGTACCATGACCAGGACCATACTATATCAGTACCATGACCAGACCCATACTATATCAGCACCATGACCAGGACCATACTATATCAGCACCATGACCAGGACCATACTACATCAGTACCATGACCAGAACCATACTATATCAGTACCATGACCAGACCCATACTATATCAGTACCATGACCAGGACCATACTATATCAGTACCATGACCAGGACCATACTATATCAGTACCATGACCAGACCCATACTATATCAGTACCATGACCAGACCCATACTATATCAGCACCATGACCAGGACCATACTATATCAGTACCATGACCAGGACCATACTATATCAGCACCATTACCAGGACCATACTATATCAGCACCATTACCAGGACCATACTATATCAGTACCATGACCAGGACCATACTATATCAGTACCATGACCAGACCCATACTATATCAGTACCATGACCAGACCCATACTATATCAGTACCATGACCAGGACCATACTACATCAGCACCATGACCAGGACTCAGCACCATGACCAGACCCATACTATATCAGTACCATGACCAGACCCATACTATATCAGTACCATGACCAGGACCATACTATATCAGTACCATGACCAGACCCATACTATATCAGCACCATGACCAGACCCATACTATATCAGTACCATGACCAGACCCATACTATATCAGTACCATGACCAGACCCATACTATATCAGTACCATGACCAGGACCATACTATATCAGTACCATGACCAGACCCATACTATATCAGCACCATGACCAGACCCATACTATATCAGCACCATGACCAGGACCATACTATATCAGTACCATGACCAGGACCATACTATATCAGTACCATGACCAGGACCATACTATATCAGCACCATGACCAGGACCATACTATATCAGTACCATGACCAGGACCATACTACATCAGTACCATGACCAGGACCATACTATATCAGTACCATGACCAGACCCATACTATATCAGCACCATGACCAGGACCATACTATATCAGCACCATGACCAGGACCATACTATATCAGTACCATGACCAGACCCATACTATATCAGTACCATGACCAGGACCATACTATATCAGTACCATGACCAGGACCATACTATATCAGCACCATGACCAGGACCATACTATATCAGCACCATGACCAGGACCATACTACATCAGTACCATGACCAGGACCATACTATATCAGTACCATGACCAGGACCATACTATATCAGTACCATGACCAGACCCATACTATATCAGTACCATGACCAGGACCATACTATATCAGCACCATGACCAGGACCATACTATGTCAGCACCATGACCAGGGCTTCTGTGCAGAGGAGAAGAGTCTGGTAGTGGTAGAGAGGAAGGGAGATTGAAGTTGTGAGACTTGTGTGACTGCAGTTGTCATCACCTGGGGAGAGAGCTGAGAAATCTCTCTCCCTCTCTCTCTCTCTCTCTCTCTCTCTCTCTCACTCACTCACTCACTCACTCACTCACTCACCTCACTCACTCACTCACTCACTCACTCTCACACTCTCACACACACACACACACACACACGTCACACTCTCCCCAGGGCTTCACATAGTCTCTCTAATAACCACAGGTGAGAGGAACAACAGCGTGTGTGTGTCTTAAACACTGTGTGTGTGTGTCTCTCTCGCACACACTCATCCCTTCACAAAGGTACAGTCAGACTCCTAGACTCCCAGCCAAATCTCCCTCTGTGTTCCAAATGGAACCCTGTTCCCTTTATGGTGTACTACCCATAGGAGGTAGGGTGCCATTTGTAACACCCCTTCCTCTCCGCATATAGTCTCATCTCTCTGACGTGTGTGTGTGTGAGAGAGAGAGAGAGAGAGAGAGAGAGAGAGAACGAGTTAGATGGAATCGTTTTTTCACCAAAAACTTTACACGGTTTGCTGCATTCTCCAGTCTAAGAGATGAGCCTGTTACTGTGTTGTAGCAGTAAATGGTTTGATACAGTATGATGTAGTTTCACAGGTATATTGGTTTGAAATGAGTTCTGGCTTAGGGAACAAGTAGCAGCACCTACCTTGACCTACACATTACGCTAAGGCTGCTTCCCTGTCTTATACCCTCCTGCTGCTTTTCTCATTAGGGCAAAAGTCTTTCCTCTGTCCTCTCTCCTCTCTCCTCCGTCATCTTTCCTCCGTCCTCTCTCCTTCGTCCTCTCTCCTCCGCTCTCTCTCCTTCGCCCTCTCTCCTTTGGCCTCTCTCCTCCGTCCTCTCTCCTCCGTCCTCTCTCCTCCGTCCTCTCTCCTCCGTCCTCTCTCCTCTGTCCCTTCTCCTCTGTCATCTTTCCTCCGTCCTCTTTCCTCCGTCCTCTCTCCTTCATCCTCTTTCCTCCGCTCTCTCTCATTTGTCCTCTCTCCTTCGTCCAATCTCCTTCGTCCTCTCTCCTCCGTCCTCTCTCCTACGTGACCCAGAAATTGATAAGTGGTTTCCAGGTCATCCAAGCTCATCTTAGTTCATGTTCCTTCTCCTCGACACCTCTCCTCGATTACCTTTGACCTTTTCCATAAGGAGGAGAGAGGACACTGCCTCCACTCCCTTTCTCTCTCCCTCCACTCCCTTTCTCTCTCCCTCCACTCCCTTTCTCTCTCCCTCCACTCCCTTTTGCTCTCCCACCACTACCTTTCTCTCTCCCCTCCCCTCCATTTCTCTCTCCCTCCCCTCCCTTTCTCTCTCCCTCCACTCCCTTTTGCTCTCCCACCACTCCCTTTCTCTCTCCCTCCATCTCTCTCTCTCTCCCCTCCCTTTCTCTCTCCCTCCTCTCCCTTTCTTTCTTTCTTTCTCCCTCCACACCCCTCCCTTTCTCTCTCCCTCTCATCCCTTTCTCTCTCTCTCTCCCTCCACTCCCTTTCTCTCTCCCTCCACTCCCTTTATCTCTCTCTCCCCTCCCTTTCTCTCTCCCTCCTCTCCCTTTCTTTCTCCCTCCACACCCCTCCCTTTCTCTCTCCCTCTCATCCCTTTCTCTGTCTCTCTCCCTCCACTCCCTTTCTCTCTCCCTCCACTCCCTTTCTCTTAACCTCCCTCCCTTTCTTTCTCCCTCCCCTCCCTTTCTCTCAACCTCCCTCCCTTTCTTTCTCCCTCCCCTCCCTTTCTCTCCCCCTCCACTCCCTTTCTCTCTCCCTCCCCTCCCTTTCTCTCTCCCTCCTCTCCCTTTCTTTCTCCCTCCACACCCCTCCCTTTCTCTCTCCCTCCACTCCCTTTCTCTCTCCCTCCACTCCCTTTCTCTCTCCCTCCACTCCCTTTCTCTCTCCCTCCCCTCCCTTTCTCTCTCCCACCACTACCTTTCTCTCTCCCCTCCCCTCCATTTCTCTCTCCCTCCCCTCCCTTTCTCTCTCCCTCCACTCCCTTTTGCTCTCCCACCACTACCTTTCTCTCTCCCCTCCCCTCCATTTCTCTCTCCCTCCCCTCCCTTTCTCTCTCCCCTCTACTCCCTTTCGCTCTCCCACCACTCCCTTTCTCTCTCCCTCCACTCCCTTTATCTCTCTCTCTCTCCCCTCCCTTTCTCTCTCCCTCCTCTCCCTTTCTTTCTTTCTTTCTCCCTCCACACCCCTCCCTTTCTCTCTCCCTCTCATCCCTTTCTCTCTCTCTCCCTCCACTCCCTTTCTCTCTCCCTCCACTCCCTTTATCTCTCTCTCCCCTCCCTTTCTCTCTCCCTCCTCTCCCTTTCTCTCTCCCTCCTCTCCCTTTCTTTCTCCCTCCACACCCCTCCCTTTCTCTCTCCCTCTCATCCCTTTCTCTGTCTCTCTCCCTCCACTCCCTTTCTCTCTCCCTCCACTCCCTTTCTCTCTCCCTCCCTTTCTTTCTCCCTCCCCTCCCTTTCTCTCCCCCTCCACTCCCTTTCTCTCTCTCTCCCCTCCCTTTCTCTCCCCCTCCACTCCCTTTCTCTCTCCCCTCCCCTCCCTTTCTCTCTCCCTCCCCTCCCTTTCTCTCTCCCTCCCCTCCCTTTCTCTCTCCCTCCCCTCCCTTTCTCTCTCCCTCCCCTCCCTTTCTCTCTCCCTCCACTCCCTTTCTCTCTCTCTCTCTCCCCTCCCTTTCTCTCTCCCTCTCATCCCTTTCTCTCTCTCTCTCCCTCCACTCCCTTTCTCTCTCCCTCCACTCCCTTTCTCTCTCCCTCCACTCCCTTTCTCTCTACCTCCCTTTCTCTCTCCCGCCCCTCCCTTTCTCTCTCCCTCCCCTCCTTTTCTCTCTCCCTCCACTCCCCTCCCTTTCGCTCTCCCTCCCTCCCTCCCTCCCTCCCTCCCTCCCTCCTCCCTCCCTCCCTCCCTCCCTCCCTCCCTCCCTCCCCTCTCTTTCTCTTCCCTCTCTTCCATCCCACTTTCTCATGGACTCACTCACTCTGACAACCCAGACATCCCTCCCTCCCTACCTCCCTACCTCTCTACCCTCCCTCTCTCTTTCTCTCTCTCCCTCCAAAATCTAAGGTGAATAACAGTCATTACTCTGAGCACTCTGAGCACTCTGACTGTGAGGTCAAGGACAGACATTATGCCTTTAGAGCTGTCTGACTGTGAGGTCAAGAACAGCATGGGGCACTGTTCCACCATGACCCATAGGTAATGGGTAGTGAGGTAATGGGCGGGAAACGTGATGTCAGCACTACAAACTGCTATTAGTGCTGCCTCACTGATATAGGAAGTGTATGGGGCTGCAACCACAGATATGTCTGAATCAATGGGAGATAGATCCATGCAGGCTACAACCACAAATGTGAAGGGCAGGCAGTTTGTGTAAAGGTAGTGTGATTATATTGGAGGTAACACCTTACGATTAAGGCAATTTGGAAGTTAAGGGAGACTTCAACACCTAGTTGACACTAGTCAAGGATCATATCACCTCCACCTTACCTGCCACCCTAGACCCACTTCAGTTTGCATACCGCCTCAACAGGTTCACAGACGATGCAATCGCCATCACACTGCACACTGCCCTATCCCATCTGGAGAAGAAGAATACCTATGTAAGAATGCTGTTCATTGACTACAGCAGCATTCAACACCATAGTACCCTTCTAGCTCATCATCTCAACCCTGCCATGTGCTTTTGGGTCCTGTGCTTTCTGCACTTTCTGACGGGCCAACCCCAGGTGGTGAAGGTAGGAAACAACATCTCCACTTCGCTAATCCTCAAAACTGGGGCCCCACAAGGGTGCATGCTCAGCCCCCTCCTGTACTCCCTGTTCACCCATGACTGCGTAGCCATGCACTCCCCCAACTCAATCATCAAGTTTGCAGACGACACTACAGTGGTAGGCTTGATTACCAACAACGACGAGACGGCCTACAGGGAGGAGGTGAGGGCCCTCGGAGTGTGGTGTCAGGAAAACAACCTCTCACTCAACGTCAACAAAACAAAGGAGATGATCGTGGACTTCAGGAAACAGCAGAGGGAGCACCCCCCTATCCACATCAATGGGACAGTAGTGGAGAAGGTGGAAAGTTTTAAGTTCCTCTGTGTAAAAATGGTACACCCACACAGACAGTGTGGTGAAGAAGGCGCAATAGCGCCTCTTCAACCTCAGGAGGCTGAAGAAATTTGGCTTGTCACCTAAAAACCTCACAAACTTTTACAAATGCACAATTGAGAGCATCCTGTCGGGCCGTATTACCGCCTGGTATGGCAACTGCACCGCCATCAACCACACAACACGTCACCGGGGGGCGAACTACCTGCCCTCCAGGACACCTACAGCACCCAATGTAACAGGAAGGCCAAAAAGATCATCAAGGACAACAACCACCCGAGCCACTGCCTGTTCACCCCGCTAACATCCAGAAGGCAAGGTCAGTACAGGTGCATCAAAGCTGGGACAGAGAGACTGAAAAACAGCTTCTATCTCAAGGCCATCAGACTGTTAAACAGCCATCACTAACACAGAGAGTCTGCTGCCTACATACAGACTCAAATCATTGGCCACTAGTATTTCGCTAGACTGGCATTAGCATATCCTAACCATGTGTATGTGACCAATAACATTTGATTTGCGATAGACAGACAGAGAGAGAGAGAGAGAGAGAGAGAGAGAGAGAGAGAGAGAGATTAAGTGGCTGTGAACATTCTCGTGGATCTGTAATGGGGTTCTATAGAGAAGGTGTATTTCCATTGACCTTTGAAGGAGTGAGTTGACAATAACAGTTGTTACTTCTTTATAATGCCCAGCCTTTCCTCTGTGTGATTGTATGGGCTTATCACATCCCTGGACAGTATACATCATGACACAACACAGTTAACTAATTGCCAGAGAAACTACATTTACATGCCAGTCATTTAGCAGACACTGTTATCCAGAGCGATTTACAGGACCAATTAGGATTAAGTGACTTGCTCAAGGTAACATCAGACATATTTTTCACCTAGTTGGCTTGGGGATTCGAACAGCGACATTTTAGTTACTTGCCCAACGCTCTTAACCACTAGGTTACCTGCCATCCCAAACTCTCTGATTATTCCTTTTATTGTCCCCCTCTTTTCTTTCTAAACCCTTCCAGCTGTTCGTTATTCCCCATTCACACCCTTTGATCGGCAGACTGACCCCCCCCCCCCCCCCCCAATCAGGAACAGTCCTACCTAATTATCCTCCAATCAGAGTCCTTTATACCCACAAAAGACCCTCCCTCTTTTCATCCTTTCAGGCCCATTGATGCTTGATTCTACACACACACACACACACTCGTTCCGTATTTAATGGTTAACATGTGGCGTACGATGTGAGAACATCAAGAGAGAGCTAATTAGTTGTTTCTTATTTCGGTGGATAAAAACACATATGGTCCATAAGGAGTGTGTATGTGTGTGCCTGCGTGTGCCTGTGTGTGTACTTGTTTGTGTGTGTGTGTGTGTGAGATGCAGTACAGTTTGGCAGCTGTTGTGTGGAACGTGGGCCGTACTGGGGAGCTAGCATTGGGAATATCCTTCATCTTCACTACAGTACCCCCCCCCCCCCCCTCACACACACACCTACACACACTTCACAGCCTCACACACACTCCAGACTCTCTCTACCTCTGCCCAAACAAAATACCCCCCACACTCTCTCTGCGCACACCAACTCCACATCACACTTAACTCTCTATACCTTTGCCCAAAACAAAATCTCTGTACTTCTTGCTAGTCCCTCCCTTCCTCCCTCTCCCTCCCTCCCTCCCTCCCTCCCTCCCTCCCTCCCTCCCTCCCTCCCTCCCGTGATTATACCTAGAGGGAGGGAGGATCTAACACTGTGTGATAGGTGAAAGCAAGTATAACATTCACTTCTATACATGTAGAATCTTAATTTGATCACCCTTTTGTTGCAGGACATTTCCCGTACAGCAGGAAATGAAAACTTGTAGTGCATTCGAAGTTTAAAAAGGCTTCTAAAGTTTGTAATTTCCACTTTAACATGTCAGACTTGATTTGCCCTATTGAACAATGTATCAACCCCTACAAAAATATCCATGAATTATAATCCACATAATAAATCACATTTCCTGTTGCTGCGGGATTATTTTCCTGCTGTGAAAAACTGGTCATATTAAGATCCTACACTTGTACCTATCAAGTCACATCAGATCAGTGGTCAGTGTAAACTTAAAGGAAAGGCGGACGGGGAGGTATTCTATCAGTATTCAAACAGGGCCTTTGTCTAACACATCTGGTATCAGAGTGTTACCACGGTGCAGTTAGTGTGGTGCTATAGAAAGAGCAGTGGCAGATTGAAGAGTATTGTGTGTTCGTGTGTGTGTGTGACTCTGACAAGGTGAGCTCCTCTTAGGTAGAGTCACATGGTCCGTCTGTGAGCCTTAACCTCTTCTTCTTCTTTCTTAGTTGTTATTTTTAGATTTGGTGTGTTTTTGTTCTACCTTGTTATTTTTAGTATTACGTTGTTATAGATTACTGCATACTTGGGGTTAGAGCTAGCAAGAAAGGCATTTCACTGTACTTGTGCACGTGACATTAAAACTTGAAACGGAAACTTGAAATCAAAGGTAAGCTCTGTGCCGCGTGAAAGAGAGAGAGGGGGGGGGGTAGGAGGATATAGAAGACAGAGTACCTGAGTGCTGTAGAGACTCACTACCTTAGAGAAAGAGAGAGAGTGTAGAAATGGAGAAAGAGAGTGAAAGTCGCCTCACAGAGAAGAGAAAGAGAGAGAATAAGAAAGTTACAGAGACCGACATGCTGTTGAGTGATGTAGTGACTGACTGCCTTATGAAAGGGAGACAGAGAGAGAAAGACAGGGGGAATGAGAATGTAAACAAAACCGCAGAGCCACCTGACTGCTGTGAATGATGACAATGACGATGTCGTGAATCTAACGTATTTCCAGACAACAGTCGTCTTTATGTATTCAGTTGTTGTGTTCATGTTACCGATGTCGGATCAGAATTTTCTGAACATGTATTTTTCAAACATAAATTCACGGAAAACCCACACTGACACACAGTTACAGTATATAACAAGTAGGGGGTTTAAAGGGTGTGTGTGTGTGTGTGTGTGTGTGTGTGTGTGTGTGTGTGTGTGTGTGTGTGTGTGTGTGTGTGTGTGTGTGTGTGTGTGTGTGTGTGTGTGTGTGTGTGTGTGTGTGTCTCAGTCACCAGATTTCAACCCAATTGAAAACTTCTGGGAGATTCTGGAGCGGTGCCTGAGACAGCGTTTTCTGGATGGTGGAGCTTTGTGGTGAAGTTCTGGATCAGAAGCTCAGTTGCTTAGCATCTACCACTATGGGAGGACTGACATCCAGATCCAAGTCCTCTGAGTGACTGAGTCTGACTCGGATGAGCCCTGGTCTCATCCAGTTCTGAGCCAGTGAGAGCAGGCGGCTGAGGTCGGTGACTGCTGTGCGTTGTTCTGGCCTGCCGCCAATGTCGTGGAAAGTTGTCTTAAGAATATAATACTCTTGCAAGAACTTGTGAATTCAATATAGACTTTAATACAGAGTAGCAAAGCCGAGCCAGTCCATGGATCAACTGCCTTCCCTGGGTATCGGCTCTGCTTTTATACACATACAGTATAGGAGTACATTCCATATGTAAATGAAGTTACTTCCCTCAGTCCCTCTGCCACCATCATCTTTCAGCCTGAGTTCTTTGCTTGTTCACGCCCCAATAACGCCCATCTCTGATTCCTTTTTAGGTTATAATGGTGGCAGGACCCCCCTCATGTTACACAAAAAGAAATGCATACATTGCATGTTCAGGTTTCAGCAGCTGTAGGTCTTTTTGCCACCGTCCTCCTTCCTATGTCGTTCTGATATTGGAATGTCAGCTGTTGTATAGGTACTCATGGCCTTGGCTATTCCTGCTCAGTTGGTCTGCTCAAGGTATACTTTGTCATGTTACCCTTTTCAGAATAGCAATGGCACTGGGTTTCATGTTCTCTTCCTATGGCCAATGTACTTATGTCCTGGCTACTTCAGCATAGCAACTATACCTATTTATATTCCATTATCTCCCACACCACCTCAAGGGACCTGAGTGTGGCTTCGATGAGGTCCTCTCGTGTACTGTTTTCCACCACCACCAACAAAACACTGAATTATTGTATTTCTCATCCCTCAAATAGTTCCAGACACGTGTAGACTTTATGCCACATCAAGACACTTTATGTCAATGTTTCCTTTATTTTGACATATACTGTACCTGTATGTTATGCCGAGAACAACGATAGAGGGGAGGGAGAGAGGGAGAGAGAAAGAGAGAGGAGGGAGAAAACAGAATGCTTTCAGTGTTCTGTCAGCTATCACTGAGATTCAATCACACTTCAACACAGACTGAGTCAAGCCACTGCAACAGACTGAATCTCTGAAGCAATCACCCCCTGAAGACCCCACCCACAGGAGAGAGAGAGAGCAACACACACACACACACACAGAGAAAGCAACACACACACACACACACACACAGAGAAAGCAACACACACACACACACAGAGAGAGCAACACACACAGAGAGAGAGAGAGAGAGAGCAACACACACACACAGAGAAAGCAACACACACACACACACAGAGAGAGAGCAACACACACAGAGAGAGAGAGCAACACACACACAGAGAGAGAGAGAGCAACACACACACACACAGAAAGCAACACACAGAGAGAGAGAGAGAGAGAGAGAGAGAGAGAGAGAGAGAGAGAGAGAGAGAGAGAGAGGAGAGAGAGAGAGAGAGAGAGAGAGAGAGAGAGAGAGAGAGAGAGAGAGAGAGAGAGAGAGAGAGAGAGAGAGAGAGAGAGAGAGAGAGAGAGAGAGAGAGAGAGAGAGAGAGAGAGAGAGAGACACACAGACAGAGAGAGAGAGAGAGAGAGAGAGAGAGAGAGAGAGACACACAGACAGAGAGAGAGAGAGAGAGAGAAACACACACACACAGAGAGAGCAACACACACACACACAGAGAGAGAGCAACACACACACAGAGAGAGAGAGCAACACACACACAGAGAGAGAGAGCAACACACACACAGAGAGAGAGAGAGCAACACACACACACACACACAGCAAGCAACAGAGAGCGAGAGCGAGAGAGAGCAATACAGAGAGAGAGGGGGAGGGAGACAGCAACAGAGAGAGAGACAGCCACACTGGGAGACAGCAACAGAGAGAGAGACAGCCACACTGGGAGAGAGCAACACAGAGAGGAGAGAGAGAGAGAGAGAGAGAGAGCAACACACACAGATAGAGGGAGAGAGAGCAACACACAGAGAGAGCAACACAGAGAGAGAGAGCAACACACAGAGAGAGAGAGAGAGAGAGCAACACAGAGAGAGAGAGAGCAACACAGAGAGAGAGAGAGCAACACAGAGAGAGAGAGAGAGAGCAACACACAGAGAGAGAGCAACACAGAGAGAGAGAGAGAGAGAGAGAGAGAGAGAGAGAGAGAGAGCGTGAGAGAGAGAGCAACACACAGAGAGAGAGCCACACAGAGAGAGAGAGAGAGAGAGAGAGAGACAGAGAGAGCCACACAGAGAGAGAGAGAGAGAGCAACACAGAGAGAGAGAGAGAGAGAGAGAGCCACACACACAGAGAGAGAGCAACACAGAGACACACAGAGAGAGAGAGAGAGAAACAGCAACACAGAGAGAGAGAGCAGACCCTCTTTCAACAGGACCAGTGATTTGTACATGGTAGCAGTATTGTCAGCTGTGTGTTGGCTACACACTTTGTTGAAGACTCAGTCTGCCTGTACTGAGTTCAGCTCATTATATAGTTTCAGTGTCTGTGTGTGTGTGTGTGTCTGTGTGTGTGTGTTTCCTCTGTCCTATATTTAGCCGCCAAACATCTTTGGCCTTTGAAGTGGTGCAGGCCTCCAGTGAATGTTAACTAGATGGATGCAAATCTCTCAGCTAAATCTATCAAGTTGAACACACACACACACACACACACACACACACACACACACACACACACACACACACACACACACACACACACACACACACACACACACACACACACACACACACAAAGGCTCTAAGAATTGAATACCAATTAGTTTGGAGGGAGCTACTAGACTGTATATAAATTGTCTTAGTTTTCTACTGTCTGACTGATAGCTGTTAGCACTGAGAGTCGGAGAGGAATCTGGGAAAGCTAAAATCTTGGTGGGAGATCTATGAGAAAAGATCCTAATGAGACTAGTGAAGTCCCCACCCCCCAAGCCGAAAACTCTCAGCCAGTTTTGGAAAAGTTTCTGGGCCAGTCCCCTCCCCTTTCGAAATTCGAAACATGCAATCACCTGCGAAATCTGTCCAAATGATCAGTGATGACAAATCAGGTCACCGGAAACAAAGTTCCTTGTTATTGGTGGCATCCCACAGTCTGTTGTCAGACGAGAGATTATCACTGACAGCCTGAGAGGCATAAGAATGATTATACGCTCTCATCTGGCCCCTCCCCTCGGACTCTGAAGTCAAACAAAGCTGGTGGCAATCAGAGCTAATTTGACCTCCACATCCAAATGATTCTCCCTTCCAGATCTCCCTCTGTCTCTTTCATTCTTACCTTCTTTATCTCTTGCTCACGTACCTCCTCTTCTCAATGAACCCCTCCTTACCCTACACGCTTAGAAAAAAAGGTGTTATCTAGAACCTAAAAGGGTTCTTTGGCTGTCCCCATAGGAGAACTCTTTGAAGAACCCTTCTTGGTAAAAAAAATAATAAAAAATGGTTCTACCTTGATCCATCCAATAGGGACAGCTTAAGAACCGTTTTGGAATCCTTTTTTCTAAGAGTGTATTCCTCTTTCCGTTTCCTCCTTTTCATCTATCTTGTTTTTAAATCTTCCTTCATGTCTTCCCCTTCCTCGTACCCCTCCTTTCCCCTTTCTGCCTCTTTTCTCTCTCTCTCTCATCTTGCTCTCGTCTTTCTCTCTCCTCTCATCGTACCCCTCATCTCCCCTTTCCTCTCACCCCATGCCTCTTTCTCTCATCCCCCTTTATTAGGTCTTTTGTTTCCCCCCATTCCTTCACACCCCTCCTCTCCTCTCACCCCATGTTGGCATCCTGTTGACCTAATTTGAAGCGCTCGTTCCAGAAAAACAACGAGAGGAGATAAGAACAGGGGAATTTGCCAGATATTACAGTTTGTTTCTCTCTCTCTCCTCTGTCCTCTTCTTGCTCTTCTCCATTCTCTCCCTTTCTTCCCCCTCTTCCTTTCAAAGTGGAGACATGCTTCTTGATCTCTCTGGGGGAGAGATGGAGGGAGGTGGAGGAATAGATGGTGGGAATAAGAAAGAAGCTGAATTATTGGGGTTATCGTAGGAGAGGAGAAGAAGGGAAGGAAATCAAAATTAGATTCGCCACGTGCTTCGTAAACAACAGGTGTAGACTAACAGTGAAATGCTTACTTACGGGCCCTTCCCAATAATGCAGAGAGAAGAATAGAACAATTATATAAAAACATTACAATAATACGAGGCTTCACCCATCCCTCCTTTCCTCCCTCTCCTCGCCCTCTGACCCCCTGGCATTTGCTTGATGAGGTGTTTTTCTTTCAGTATTTGCTGTTCATTTGCTTTCTTTCTCTCCCTCCGTTCTCTCTGTTTGTTGTCTCTCTCCCTAATGCTCTCTTTAGAGCCTGCAGACAGCCTGTGCCCTAGATTGCCACTCCGTGTCTCTCTCTCTGTGTGTCTCTCTGTATGTGTATGGGTCTCTGTATGTGCGTGTGTTTGCTCTCTGCTCAGCTGGCTGGGGGAAGAGAACAGGCTCTGTCAGTCTACAGCTCCAACTAGCTCCCTGTTAAAAACACAGACAGACAGACAGACAGACAGACAGACAGACAGACAGACAGACAGACAGACAGACAGACAGACAGACAGACAGACAGACAGACAGACAGACAGACAGACAGACAGACAGACAGACAGACAGACAGACAGACTTTTTGTCTTTCTTTAATGAAACTTCTCATTTCATTAACCCCCCCCTAAAATAAAACACCATAATATACCCTGTACTACATACATGTACCATACTCACCTTTCCATCTACCACATGATACAAAACACCATAATATACCCTGTACTACATACATGTACCATACTCACCTTTCCATCTACCTCATGATACAAAACACCATAATATACCCTGTACTGCATACATGTACCATACTCACCTTTCCATCTACCACATGATACAAAACACCATAATATACCCTGTACTGCATACATGTACCATACTCACCTTTCCATCTACCACACAATACAAAACACCATAATATACCCTGTACTACATACATGTACCATACTTACCTTTCCATCTACCACACAATACAAAACACCATAATATACCCTGTACTACATACATGTACCATACTCACCTTTCCATCTATCACACGATACAAAACACCATAATATACCCTGTACTACATACATGTACCATACTCACCTTTCCCTCTATCACACGATACAAACAACATCACAAAACCCAAAAGAACACACCACTTCTACAACCGTATATCCAAAACATCTTCCCCAGCTATACAGACAGCCCCCAACACACCATATCTCCTGAAACATCTTCCCCAGCTATACAGACAGCCCCCCAACACACCATATCTCCTGAAACATCTCCCCCAGCTATACAGACAGCCCCCAACACATCATATCTCCTGAAACATCTTCCCCAGCTATACAGACAGCCCCCCAACACACCATATCTCCTGAAACATCTTCCCCAGCTATACAGACAGCCCCCCAACACACCATATCTCCTGAAACATCTCCACACTTTTTATCATTTTATAGTACTCAAACTCAACCCTAAGACACGCAGAGACCATCCAATTTAACAATAGTAAAGGGTCTGTTATTCCCCCACCTTTGACCCTGTTCCTCCTTGTTAGCCAAATAGACAACTTCGCCTGAGCAAACAGAAAATTCAACAAAACACATTTGGCCTTCTCCTTGCTTGAATACCTGTATCCCATTATAAACACCCCAACAGTAAAGACCACCCCCAACCTCTCACACAGACATTTCAACATAAACATTAATGGAATTAACCTGGTGCATACAGAAACACATGAATCACAGTTTCACTCATGACACAGAAAGGACTCCCCTGCCCGACTCCCGGTTCAACCCGTGCCAACCAGCTGTTAGTGGCCAGGGCTCCATGAAGAACCCTCCACTTTAGGTCCCCTGACCTCTTTGGTACTGGGGGTTTGTAGAGCCCCTCCATCTAAAACCCACCATACTCTCCACCCCACATACACCCTGCCACTGATGTGCCTTCACTCCTGTTAGGCTCCTAATGTTCCTCACCTTAACCTCTTGGGGCTAGGTGGGACGCTAGCGTGCCACCCGTGGTGCACTCCATCAACAGCAGGTGCATTTCAAGAGCGGCAAATTTGAATCCAAATAAATGTCAAAATTCAAATTTTTCAAAAATACAACTATGTTACACCATTTGAAAGATAAACATCTCCTTAATCTAACCACGTTTTACGATTTCAAAAAGGTTTTACGGCGAAAGCATAAATTTAGAGTATGTTAGGACAGTACATTTACAAGAGTTGTGTGTAATGTTTTGTCAAGTCAAAGACAGGGTCACCAAAACCATAAAACCAGCTAAAATGATGCACTAACCTTTTACAATCTCCATCAGATGACACTCCTAGGACATTATGTTAGACAATGCATGCATTTTTAGTTCTATCAAGTTCATATTTATATCCAAAAACAGCATTTTACTATGGCATTGATGTTGAGGAAATCGTTTCCCTCCAATAACCGGCAGTCAAGTCAGCGTAACAAATTAAATAATTAAAATTAGAAAACATTGGTAAAATATTATATTGTCATTTAAAGAATTATAGATTTACATCTCTTGAACGCAATCAACTTGCCAGATTTAAAAATAACCTTACTGGGATATCACACTTTGCAATAATCTTAGCACTGCGCCCAGAAAAATACGCGTTCCGATACAGACTAGACGTCATGTTGGGGAGATCTAAAATCGAAAATACTATGTAAATAATCCATTACCTTTGATTCTCTTCATCAGATGTCACTTCCAGGTATCACAGGTCCATAACGAATGTAGTTTTGTTCAAAAAAGCTCATCATTTATGTCCAAAAATCTCCATCTCGTTAGCACATGATGTAAGCCAGCCGGACTTCTCGTCATGAACGAGGGGAAAAAATATATTTCCGTTCGTTCAAACATGTCAAACGTTGTATAGCATAAATCATTAGGGCCTTTTTTAACCAGAACATGAATAATATTCAAGGTGGACGAATGCATACTCTTTTATAACGTATTGGATCGAGGGTACCCAACATGAACTCGCGCGCCAGGTGTCTAATGGGACATCATCGTTCCATGGCTCTTGTTCGGTCAGATCTCCCTCCAGAAGACTCAAAACACTTTGTAAAGGCTGGTGACATCTAGTGGAAGCAATAGGAAGTGCCAAAATATTCCTAAACCCCTGTGTTTTTCAATGGGATAGGTTTAAAGTCAATACAACACACCAGGTATCCACTTCCTGTCAGAAAATGTCTCAGGGTTTTGCCTGCCAAATGAGTTCTGTTATACTCACAGACACCATTCAAACAGTTTTGGAAACTTTAGAGTGTTTTCTATCCATATATAATAAGTATATGCATATTCTAGTTACTGGGTAGGATTAGTAACCAGATTAAATCGGGTACATTTTTTTTATCCAGACGTGCAAATGCTGCCCCCTAGACCCAACAGGTTAACACAGAGGTTGTAGAGGGCTTTACCTCCCACCCCCTCAAACTCTCCCAGGCTCAGAGTGTTAAAATCTGACAAGTCCTCCAGACCCCCTTGCCAGTCCCCGGTCTCTGCCGTCACCTGCAGTGGCGGAAACATTGGTGGCCCCTCCCCCTTTGGCCACTCAATCACCCCCCTTACCGGCTCAGACAGTGCCTCCTGGACCTCCTCCAGGAATCTCTCCAGCAGCGAAGAGACGTTATTCCTATTTGTTGTGCCAGGACATCCGGAGTTTTTCACCCCTCCTCTCCCAGCAGTCGCAGGTCACCCAGCCTTAGTAAACCTGCTGCCATCAGTTGCCTTTGCAGGGTGGACGACTGAACCGATTTCAAAGGGATGGCTGGGTTGTGGAAGATAGGCTCCTCCCACAACCACAGCCCAGACTCCACACCCCCTTCTCGTGTGGGCCTTAGCAGCTGCCAGGCCCTCAGCACTGCAGAGTTAAAGTCAGAGAGACCTGCTGTACTCAGCCTCTCCAGCTTCATGAGGAACAGCTGCTGGTCCAACCCTAAACCACCAGCTCTCCTCAGCAGCATGCATGCTGGTTCCCTCCAGCCAACATCAGTATGGTACAGCAGTCTCTGAACCGCCTTTAGTCGGAATGCTGCCACCCTGCTCTCCAGTTCCACCAGGCCCTGTCCTCCTTCGTGGACGGTCATGTACAACACTGCCGCCCTCAGCTAGTGATGGCCCAACCAGAAAAAAATCCACCGGGGGGGGGTTGAGGACAGCCAGTTTATGCCACAGGGAAGATTGACATTTTAGTCATTTAGCAGACGCTCTTATCCAGAGCCACTTACAGTAGTGAATGCATACATTTCATACATTTTTTGTTCCAGACTGGTCCCCCGTAGGAATCAAAACCACAACCCTGGCGTTGCAAACACCATGTTCTACCAACTGAGCCACACGGGATGCCACCAGGTTGTTGATTATCAGCACCCTCCCTCTATATGACACTTGGGACAGGAGCCACCTCCACCTGGCCAGTCTTGACACCACTGCCTGTGACAGCCCCTCCCAGTTCTTCTTGACCCACTTCTCAGAGCCCAGGTACACCCCCAACATTTTAAGCACTTCACAACCCCACTGCAAACCCCCTGGAAGCAGAGGGACCCTATCCCCTGTCATGACTTTGCCCTCTGGGTTTTCTATGCACCATCCCCCGACCTCTATACTTCTGACACAAGGCTGTGTGAAGGCGGTCGTAAATTCCAAAGGGAATGTCCTGCCTAACAGGCCACAGTAAAGAGACAGAGTGTTTTCATGGAGAGAACAAAGGATTCTTCCACCTCACAGAATTGGAGAACCGAACGACATTTATGTTCTGGAGAACGTATAAAAGATCGGTGAAGAATCCAGCTACGAACTGGTCCGCTTGGTACAATTTTGTGAGGCTCATTAGAGACAATATGGCCATATTACCATACTAAGGTTTATATACTAGCCTCAGCAATGAGACTTACATCTAATGGTTGTATAAAATGTATTAATAAGGATAAAGCTATTTGGAATATGTTGAGATGCTATGTACTGATGTTAACCTCCCTGGGCAAGGTGGGACGTTTGCGTCCCACCCTAGTCAACAGCCAGTGGAATCGCGTGGCGCGAAATACAAATACCTCAAAAATGCTATAACTTCAATTTCTCAAACATATGACCATTTTACACCATTTTAAAGACAAGACTCTCGTTAATCTAACCACATTGTCCGATTTCAAAAAGGCTTTACAGTGAAAGCAAAACATTAGATTATGTCAGGAGAGTACCCTGCCAAAAATAATCACACAGCCATTTTCAAAGCAAGCATATATGTCACAAAAACCAAAAGCACAGCTAAATGCAGCACTAACCTTTGATGATCTTCATCAGATGACACTCCTAGGACATTATGTTATACAATACATGCATGTTTTGTTCAATCAAATTCATATTTATATCAAAAACCAGCTTTTTACATTAGCATGTGATGTTCAGAACTAGCATACCCACCGCAAACTTCCGGTGAATTTACTAAATTACTCACGATTAACGTTCACAAAATACATAACAATTATTTTAAGAATTATAGATATAGAACTTCTTTATGCAATCGCGGTGTCAGATTTTAAAATAGCTTTTCGGCGAAAGCACATTTTGCAATATTCTGAGTACATAGCCCGGCCATCACGGCTAGCTAATTTGACACCCACCAAGTTTGGCCCTCACCAAACTCAGATTTACTATAAGGAAAATTGGATTACCTTTGCTGTTCTTCGTCAGAATGCACTCCCAGGACTTCTACTTCAACAACAAATGTTGTTTTGGTTCCAAATAATCCATAGTTATATTCAAATAGCTCCGTTTTGTTCGTGCGTTCAGGTCAGTATCCGAAGGGTGACGCACGAGTGCATTTCGTGACAAACAAATTCAAAATATTCCATTACCGTACTTCGAAGCATGTCAAACGCTGTTTAAAATCAATATTTATGCTATTTTTCTCTTAAAATAGAAATAATATTCCAACCGGGCGACGTTGTATTCATTCAAAGGCTGGAAGAAAAAAATGGAGAATTCACATGAACGCGCATCTCCAGTGTCACTGTTTTCAGCCTGACCACTCACAAAATCTCCTGCTGTTTTTCGCCCAGAGACAGGAGAGACGTCATTCCACTTTCTGGCCCCTTCTGAGAGCCAATGGAAGCCTTAGAAAATGTCACGTTACAGCAGAGATGCTGTATTTTTGATAGAGATGCCACAGAAGGAGAACAAATTGTCAGACTGGGCACTTCCTGTATGGAATCTTCTCAGGTTTTGGCCTGCCATATGAGTTCTGTTATACTCACAGACACCATTCAAACAGTTTTAGAAACTTTAGAGTGTTTTCTATCCAAATCTACTAATTATATACATATTCTCGTTTTTGGGCAAGAGTAGTAAACAGTTAAAATCGGGTAAGTTTTTTATCCGGCCGTGCAAATACGGCCCCCTAGCCCCAACAGGTTAATGTGAGAGAATTGTATTTCTGTACAAAGCTTAACTCAGTCATCGGCACGCCCCCAGGGACACAGACAGGACAAGGCCTCATGTGACAGCTTTTCTATGTTCAGTATAAAACCGCCACCCAGAATTTCTTTCTTCAGACCAGCTTTCCTCAGAAGAGAGAGCCAAGGTATAACCTGTTAGGGCTAGGGGGCAGCATTTGCACGTCTGGATAAAAAAAATGTACCCGATTTAATCTGGTTACTAATCCTACCCAGTAACTACAATATGCATATACTTATTATATATGGATAGAAAACACTCTAAAGTTTCTAAAACTGTTTGAATGGTGTCTGTGAGTATAACAGAACTCATTTGGCAGGCAAAACCCTGAGACATTTTCTGACAGGAAGTGGATACCTGATGTGTTGTATTGACTTTAAACCTATCCCATTGAAAAACACAGGGGCTGAGGAATATTTTGGCACTTCCTATTGCTTCCACTAGATGTCACCAGCCTTTACAAAGTGTTTTGAGTCTTCTGGAGGGAGATCTGACCGAACAAGAGCCATGGAACGATGATGTCCCATTAGACACCTGGCGCGCGAGTTCATGTTGGGTACCTTCGTTCCAATACGTTATAAAAGAGTATGCATTCGTCCACCTTGAATATTATTCATGTTCTGGTTAAAAAAGGCCCTAATGATTTATGCTATACAGCGTTTGACATGTTTGAACGAACGGAAATATATTTTTTCCCCTCGTTCATGACGAGAAGTCCGGCTGGCTTAGATCATGTGCTAACAAGACGGAGATTTTTGGACATAAATGAAGAGCTTTTTTGAACAAAACTACATTCGTTATGGACCTGTGATACCTGGAAGTGACATCTGATGAAGAGAATCAAAGGTAATGGATTATTTACATAGTATTTTCGATTTTAGATCTCCCCAACATGACGTCTAGTCTGTATCGCAACGCGTATTTTTCTGGGCGCAGTGCTCAGATTATTGCAAAGTGTGATTTCCCAGTAAGGTTATTTTTAAATCTGGCAAGTTGATTGCGTTCAAGAGATGTAAATCTATAATTCTTTAAATGACAATATAATATTTTACCAATGTTTTCTAATTTTAATTATTTAATTTGTCACGCTGACTTGACTGCCGGTTATTGGAGGGAAACGATTTCCTCAACATCAATGCCATAGTAAAACGCTGTTTTTGGATATAAATATGAACTTGATAGAACTAAAAATGCATGCATTGTCTAACATAATGTCCTAGGAGTGTCATCTGATGGAGATTGTAAAAGGTTAGTGCATCATTTTAGCTGGTTTTATGGTTTTGGTGACCCTGTCTTTGACTTGACAAAACATTACACACAACTCTTGTAAATGTACTGTCCTAACATACTCTAAATTTATGCTTTCGCCGTAAAACCTTTTTGAAATCGTAAAACGTGGTTAGATTAAGGAGATGTTTATCTTTCAAAGGGTGTAAAATAGTTGTATGTTTGAAAAATTTGAATTTTGACATTTATTTGGATTCAAATTTGCCGCTCTTGAAATGCACCTGCTGTTGATGGAGTGCACCACGGGTGGCACGCTAGCATCCCACCTAGCCCATAGAGGTTAACCATGCATTCCTCGACTGAACTTTAACCATACCACATGGTTAAACTTTTAGACTATCGATACCAACAGAATAATAGCAAGTCTTTGATATTAATTACTAGTCTGCAGCTAGAAATTCAGTATCATTGAACGCGAAGACTGACGAAACATGCATTTTATAACGACATTAATGAATGTCGCTTTGAAAGATCCATCCTAACCAAGAGAGAGAAAGGGAACTCTCCAACAGAACAACCTTTCCAACAAAGATCACGACGACTCACTGAGCGTAAATATATATATTGATTGCAATTGTTTCCGAATGAGTGAGCGTTCATGTGCAAAGGTTTAGTATATCAATTGTTAATATTTATCAACTCTGTAGGGTCTTCTCAGCTGACCCCCCACTACTCTTTTGTTTAACAAGCCGCCATGCCGGTTTAGCCCACTAGGGAACATTCCGCTACCATTTCTTTGTGACGATACCTACTGTTTTGTATGCTTTCTGTGAATTACTTAGTTTAGTAAATAAATGATTTTAAGACAATTGATGTATGGATGACTTAGTGAAGACTGGGTTCGTGCAGATAACAACAATTTACGACGTTTGGAATGAGACTGGACGTGAGGTAAAATACACCATTTAAATCAGAAGATAATCGGTCAGATATTATGATATCTGGAAAGTTATATTAGGAAAATTATAACTTTGTAATCTGAATATTTTCCTTGGTGCCCCAACCTCCTAGTTAATTACAGTTACACGATTAATCAGTTAATCGCGTAATAATAATTACAGAGAGTTATTTGATAAACATGTCTTCAGTTTAATGGTGCCCAAAGACACGACACCCCCCCATGCCCCACATAACAGAGCTTTGCTCTTGCCCCAGTTTATCTTAGCTGACGAAGCTCCCTCGTACACCTTCAGACTGGTCTCTGGTGCCTGCATATCCTGCCCATCCCTGACCATCACAGAAACGTAATCTGCACACGCTGACACTGCTATGCCTGTCACCACACCCATGCCTGTCCAGCACACTCCCTGCAGTCTTCTGCGTAGCAGGCCCAAAGAAGGCTCAATGGCTAGTGTATATAACTGCCCTGAGAGAGGGCATCCTTGTCTAATGCCCCGTCTCACCCAGACTGGCCTACTGAGTCCCCCTCCCACCTTGACCATAAATGACACCCCAGCATGCAACAGCTTCACACAGGTCAAAAAACTCTTCCCAAACACAAACATCACATTAAACAGATACTCATGGTCCACTCTATCAAAAGCCTTCTCTTGATCTAAAGAGACCAGTCCAAAGTTCACATTAGAAACTCTCGACAAGTCCAACATGTCCCTGATTAACAACAAGTTGTCCGTGATTGAGCGTCCCGGTACACAATATGTTTGGTCCTTGTACTATCGAGTCCAGATGGGACTTCAGTCTGTTAGAGAGGACCTTGGCAAATATCTTGTAGTCCGCACAGAGTAATGCCACAGGCCTCCAGTTCTTAAGTTCACACAAGTCCCCTTTTTTGGGCAGGAGAGTCAGAGCCGCCCGACGGCAACTTATTGGCATCTCTCCTACCCCGACGCATTCACGCAACACGCAAAAGAAGTCCAGTCCAATTAATCCCCAGAATTTTTTATAAAACTCCACTGGGAGTCCATCGACCCCCGGTGCACGACCGGGGGACATCTGGGTTACGGCCTCTGCCAGTTCATGGGACAACAGAGGAATGTCCATTTCATCCCTCTGTGCCAGAGAGAGCTTAGGGAGTTCTGCGAACAAGACCTGAGCACACATAGGATCATACATTTCTGCCCTATACAACTCAGTATAAAACTCCACAGTCCGCTCCCACATCTCTCCAACCACAGAGGTCACCCGCCCATCAGACAGCCGTAGACAATGCATACCCTTGGCTTCACCGCTCTGTCTTTCCAAACCAAAGAAGGAGGAGCTGGGAGCATACATCTCCTTGAGGATGGGGAACATAGCTCTTACAAGTGCTCCCTTTGCTTTAACCTGGAAAAAACTACCCAGGTCCCTACGTAATTCAGCTAGATTATCCTGGAGGCCTACATTGCCTTGCCCCACCATCTCTACCTCCATCTCTCTAATACAATGCTCTAGTTCCACCAATACTCTCCTAGCCTCTGAGGATGAGAGAGATGTATACTGTTGACTGAAAAGCCAAATATGGACTTTCCCCACATCCCACCATTGACTCAGAGACTCATACTCCTCTCTTCACTGCCCCCACCTTTCCCAAAAGGTCTGGAAACCTGAGCAAAAAATGGCATCTTATAAGAGCTTTACATTAAACTTCCAATAGGATCTTGTCTGGGACCCTGGTGAAATAGACAGCCGAGCCATGCTTATGTGGTGATCCGAAAACCCCACAGGGAGAATGCTAGCGCCCAACAGCCTATTGCTCCGATTCCTGGACTTGTAAAAATGACCAAGTCAGGCTGCACTCACCCTAGTCCCAAAAACCTTCACCCATGTATACTGTCTTGTGTTTGGATGTTTAGTTCTCCAAACATCCACTAGGTCGAACTGATTAATGATGTCTTTAACACTCCCACTGACACTGAATGAGGCTCTTCCCCATTTCTGTCTTTCGTAAAATCCATTGTACAGTTCCAGTCCCCTCCGACCACCAGCGTCTCCTCAGGCGCTACCTGTGAGAGTTCCTGTCTAAGACATCCAAATAGAACCCCCCTCTCTTCCTGTGTTAGGCGCATACACATTTATAAAGACAAAACCCATGTTGTTCATTTCTGTTTAACAACAAGGAGCCTACCCCTACACACCTCCTTTGAGGAGCAAATTTTTACAGACAGACACGATACAAAAAGGACTGCCACCCCTGCACTAAGATTTGTCCCATGGCTCAACACACTTGCCCCTTTCCACCAGAGCCCCCAATCGACTTCATTCAACACATCACTATGTGTCTCCTGCAGAAACAACACCTGTACTTTTTTTGTTTTACATATTCACCCAACACACTCCTCTTTCCCGCATCTCTGGCGCCATTTCTATTGAGCGAGCCTACCCGAAGAGGTAAACACTTGGTGGTGTTTATGTAGCTCTTATGCCCCAAATCCACACACTCAAAACACTGTAGACTATCTGTGCTGGCAAACCCTGCATAGAGCCCCTCCCCATGCCTCACTTTAAAATGCACATTTAGCTGTTGCTCATTGTTATTCAGAAACATAAACACTTGCCTCCGGAATGAAACATCGTGCTTAAACCTGCCGACAGTACACGAAAACTGCTAGCAAACTTACCAAAACGACTCAGCTCTTTCCTCATTTGATCATCCGTAATAAACGGGGGCAAATTTGCAACTACCACCATTGTCCAAGGGGTAGAAACTAGCAATTAGCCTACCAACCAAATTTGCTCTTTTCATGAACACCACCAAAGCTTTGTTCATTCTAGAAGCAGAATGTATAAATTCAGCTCCTACCTGTTTACCGACTGCAAACAGAACCTCCTCCACCTTAACTCGATTCTCAGGAACACACCTGAATCCATGCCGTATCGACAGCATCTCCTCCGCGCTAGGCTGAGAAGCCATCGTGCACACCACACCTTCCAAACCCCAGGAAACTAACTCTGTCCTCTTCCACCCTAACTTTGAAAAAACATGTGGATACCACTAATACAAATAGTGCATTAACCTTCCACCATAGAAAATAAAATGTAAAGAAAAGACCAAGAACAGAATAGAGAGAGAAAGAGAGAGAGAGAGAAACAGGTCCAAATAGGTCTCAGTGGGGAAGTACGACTGAAACACACCTGTTTCTGCTGTATGACTGTACTAGAAACACACCTGTTTCTCCTGTACGACTGTACTAGAAACACACCTGCTCCTCCTGTACGACTGTACTAGAAACACACCTGCTCCTCCTGTACGACTGTACTAGAAACACACCTGCTCCTCCTGTACGACTGTACTAGAAACACACCTGCTCCTCCTGTACGACTGTACTAGAAACACACCTGCTCCTCCTGTACGACTGTACTAGAAACACACCTGCTCCTCCTGTACGACTGTACTAGAAACACACCTGCTCCTCCTGTACGACTGTACTAGAAACACACCTGCTCCTCCTGTACGACTGTACTAGAAACACACCTGCTCCTCCTGTACGACTGTACTAGAAACACACCTGCTCCTCCTGTTCGACTGTACTAGAAACACACCTGTTACTCTTGTACGAATGTACTAGAAACACACCTGCTCCTCCTGTACGACTGTACTAGAAACACACCTGTTACTCTTGTACGACTATACTAGAAACACACCACTATAGAATTATAATACTCTTTATGTGACTCTATGTAGAACAGTCACTATAGAGGTATAATACTCTTTATATGGCTCTATGTAGAACAGTCACTATAGAGGTATAATACTCTTTATATGGCTCTATGCAGAGCAGTCACTATAGAGGTATACCTAGGAATCTAGGAATGAGGAATGCAATGTGTGTGTATGTTGTGTGTTATCTGGTGGAGAACTACGCAGGAGACACATTTCTGCTGTTCGCCATAACAAATGGACAATTAAGTTGTACTGTATTGTATTATTGTATTGCCCTGACCTATTACCTTGTATCTCCCCCACAGTGAGAGCCCGTACAGTCAGCACAGTGCCATAGAGGAAGTGGACAACGAGGAAAAAGACCAACAAAGACTGTGAGTACCAGACTACACCTTTGAAGTACTTACCATATGTGGATGTAACCGCTCTTTACAGCTCCGGGCAGAAAACATTTATGTGATGTTCCAGATTGTATCTGTTGCTGTATCATGTTAGTTAGGTGGTAAGTAGCCTAGCGGTTAGAGTGCTGGGCCAGTAATTGAAAGGTCCCTGGTTTGAATACCCAAGGCAACAAGGTGAAATAATCTGTCAACGTGCCCTTGAGCAAGGCACTAACTTCCTTATCCCTAACTTCCTCCAGGGGCGCCATACTGGTGTGGCTTACCCTGTAAAACAACACATTTCACTGCACCCATGGCTGACCCTGTAAAACAACACATTTCACTGCACCTATCATACTACTATGGCTGACCCTGTAAAACAACACATTTCACTGCACCAATCATACTGCTATGGTTGACCCTGTAAAACAACACATTTCACTGCACCTATGGCTGACCCTGTAAAACAACACATTTCACTGCACCTATCATACTACTATGGCTGACCCTGTAAAACAACACATTTCACTGCACCTATCATACTGCTATGGCTGACCCTGTAAAACAACACATTTCACTGCACCAATCATACTACTATGGCTGACCCTGTAAAACAACACATTTCACTGCACCAATCATACTACTATGGCTGACCCTGTAAAACAACACATTTCACTGCACCAATCATACTGCTATGGCTGACCCTGTAAAACAACACATTTCACTGCACCTATGGCTGACCCTGTAAAACAACACATTTCACTGCACCTATCGTACTACTATGGCTGACCCTGTAAAACAACACATTTCACTGCACCTATCATACTGCTATGGCTGACCCTGTAAAACAACACATTTCACTGCACCTATCATACTGCTATGGCTGACCCTGTAAAACAACACATTTCACTGCACCCATGGCTGACCCTGTAAAACAACACATTTCACTGCACCTATCATACTACTATGGCTGACCCTGTAAAACAACACATTTCACTGCACCAATCATACTGCTATGGCTGACCCTGTAAAACAACACATTTCACTGCACCTATGGCTGACCCTGTAAAACAACACATTTCACTGCACCTATCATACTACTATGGCTGACCCTGTAAAACAACACATTTCACTGCACCTATCATACTGCTATGGCTGACCCTGTAAAACAACACATTTCACTGCACCCATGGCTGACCCTGTAAAACAACACATTTCACTGCACCAATCATACTACTATGGCTGACCCTGTAAAACAACACATTTCACTGCACCAATCATACTACTATGGCTGACCCTGTAAAACAACACATTTCACTGCACCTATGGCTGACCCTGTAAAACAACACATTTCACTGAACCAATCACACTACTATGGCTGACCCTGTAAAACAACACATTTCACTGCACCAATCATACTACTATGGCTGACCCTGTAAAACAACACATTTCACTGCACCAATCATACTACTATGGCTGACCCTGTAAAACAACACATTTCACTGCACCAATCATACTGCTATGGCTGACCCTGTAAAACAACACATTTCACTGCACCTATGACTGACCCTGTAAAACAACACATTTCACTGCACCAATCATACTACTATGGCTGACCCTGTAAAACAACACATTTCACTGCACCTATGGCTGACCCTGTAAAACAACACATTTCACTGAACCAATCACACTACTATGGCTGACCCTGTAAAACAACACATTTCACTGCACCAATCATACTACTATGGCTGACCCTGTAAAACAACACATTTCACTGCACCAATCATACTACTATGGCTGACCCTGTAAAACAACACATTTCACTGCACCAATCATACTGCTATGGCTGACCCTGTAAAACAACACATTTCACTGCACCTATGGCTGACCCTGTAAAACAACACATTTCACTGCACCTATCATACTACTATGGCTGACCCTGTAAAACAACACATTTCACTGCACCAATCATACTGCTATGGCTGACCCTGTAAAACAACACATTTCACTGCACCTATGGCTGACCCTGTAAAACAACACATTTCACTGCACCTATCATACTACTATGGCTGACCCTGTAAAACAACACATTTCACTGCACCTATCATACTGCTATGGCTGACCCTGTAAAACAACACATTTCACTGCACCCATGGCTGACCCTGTAAAACAACACATTTCACTGCACCTATCATACTACTATGGCTGACCCTGTAAAACAACACATTTCACTGCACCTATCATACTACTATGGCTGACCCTGTAAAACAACACATTTTACTGCACCTATCATACTACTATGGCTGACCCTGTAAAACAACACATTTCACTGCACCTATCATACTACCATGGCTGACCCTGTAAAACAACACATTTCACTGCACCTATCCAGTATACGTGACAATAAAAAAAACAAGTATTTTTATTTGTTATGAATGTGGTTATTGAGGCATTGTGACATGTGATGCTCTTTATAGTGTGAATGCAATAAAGACGTCCTGCAACATGCCTCTCACTAAGAGACTGCCGGAGAGTAGTCAGGATACTAGGGATGAAGACCAGAAAAGACCCCAATAGAGACTGAAGGGGAAAACAAGGCCAAGGGCATGGGCAGACCTGTGGTAGAATTCATTACCATCCAATGAGTACAGGCAGCGTAAAGGAGAGAGACAGAAAGATGAGTCCCCAGGCGGAGGAAAATAAATAACAGGGTCTAGTATTCACAAAGCGTCTCAGACTAGGAGTGCTGAGGTATGATCTACTGTGAATCGCTTTATGAATACAGGCCCTGATTACTAAGAGAAAACAGAGTGAACGAGAGACGATAGTAGAATGAAAAGGACTGAAGAAGAGCGATGGAAATATGAACAGAACGTTGCAAGGTAGAAAAAGAGGGGGAAGAAAGAAAATGAGTGACAGTAAAAAATGTCAACACCTGCTTTATGAAAGAGAGAGAGGGGGGGAGGGAGAGAGACTGTGAAAGAGAGAGAGAGAGAGGGAGGGAGACTGAAAGAGAGAGAGAGGGAGAGAGAGACTGTGAAAGAGAGAGAGGAGGGAGAGATACTGAAAGAGAGAGAGAAAAGGAGAGAGAGGGAGGGAGAGAGACTGTGAAAGAGAGAGAGGGAGCGAGATAGATAGGAGGGAGACTGTGAAAGAGAGAGAAATGGATAGATATAGAGAGAGGGAGAGAGGCTGTGAAAGTGAGAGAAAAAGAGAGAGGGGAGAGGTAGAGTGAAAGAGAGAGAAAGAGAGAGGGAGGGAGGGAGGGAGGGAGGGAGGGAGGGAGGGAGGGAGGGAGGGAGGGATGGATGGATAGATAGATAGATAGATAGATAGATAGATAGATAGATAGATAGATAGATAGATAGATAGATAGATAGATAGATAGATAGATAGATAGATAGATAGATAGATAGATAGATAGATAGATAGATAGATAGATAGATAGATAGATACTGTTAAAGAGAGAGGGAGAGAGAGAGATGTGAAAAAGAGATAGACGGAGAAAGACTGAAAGAGAGGCTGGAAGAAAGAGACAGGGAAAGGAAATGAATACGTCTGAGTAAGAGAGAAGGCAAGAGAGTGACAGAGGTAGGTGTTTTTGTGTGTGTTTTTGTGTGTGTTTTTGTGTGTGTTTTTGTGTGTGTGTGTTTTTGTGTGTGTTTTTGTGTGTGTGTGTGTTTTTGTGTTTGTTTTTGTGTTTTTGTGTGTTTTTGTGTGTCTGACTATAATGTCAATAACCCCAAAGTAAGGAAGAAAGGGGTTATCAAAAGCTCCAACATCACTGTCCACTGACTGCCTGTGCTTCTCTGCTGGAGCGACAGTCCAAATGTGGAGAGGAAGTGGTGGGAGAAATGGGTAGGAGAGGAAGAGTGGGAGAGAGAGGAATGTCAAGCAACACACAGACACACACACACACACACACACACACACACACACACACACACACACACACACACACACACACACACACACACACACACACACACACACACACACACCTGAAAGTGTGAAAAAGTGTCCCAATATTTTTTAAATGTGCAGCTATGGTTACTCTTGGCTCTAAACAATATACCATCATTCATGATTTACTTCAGATATTGGTATGAACAAGGTAGAACATTGTATAGTATACCAGGTTGTATTATAAACACACTATACAGTCCTAACCTGTTTTTTGAATAGTAGATTATCTTTAAGGAGCTAATGTAGGGCTCTGGTCAAAACTAGTGGCTTATATAGGGCTCTGGACAAAACTAGTGGCTTATATAGGGCTCTGGTCAAAACTAGTGGCTTGTATAGCGCTCTGGACAAAACTAGTGGCTTATATAGGGCTCTGGTCAAAACTAGTGGCTTGTATAGGGCTCTGGACAAAACTAGTGGCTTATATAGGGCTCTGGTCAAAACTAGTGGCTTATATAGGGCTCTGGTCAAAACTAGTGGCTTATATAGGGCTCTGGTCAAAACTGGTGGCTTGTATAGGGCTCTCGTCAAAACTAGTGGCTTATATAGGGCTCTACAGCCATGTGGATGTAGGTGTAGGTACAGCCATGTGGATGTAGGTGTAGGTACAGCACTGTGGATGTAGGTGGAGGTACAGAACTGTGGATGTAGGTGGAGGTACAGCACTGTGGATGTAGGTGGAGGTACAGCACTGTGGAGGTACAGCACTGTGGATGTAGGTGGAGGTACAGCACTGTGTATGTAGGTGGAGGTACAGCACTGTGTATGTAGGTGGAGGTACAGCACTGTGGATGTAGGTGGAGGTACAGCACTGTGGATGTAGGTGGAGGTACAGCACTGTGGACGTAGGTGTAGGTACAGCACTGTGTATGTAGGTGGAGGTACAGCACTGTGTATGTAGGTGGAGGTACAGCCCTGTGGATGTACAGCACTGTGGATGTAGGTTTAGGTACAGCACTGTGGATGTAGGTGTAGGTACAGCACTGTGGATGTAGGTGGAGGTACAGCACTGTGGATGTAGGTGGAGGTACAGAACTGTGGATGTAGGTGGAGGTACAGCACTGTGGATGTAGGTGGAGGTACAGCACTGTGTATGTAGGTGGAGGTACAGCACTGTGTATGTAGGTGGAGGTACAGCACTGTGGATGTAGGTGGAGGTACAGCACTGTGTATGTAGGTGGAGGTACAGCACTGTGGATGTAAGTGGAGGTACAGCACTGTGTATGTAGGTGGAGGTACAGCACTGTGGATGTAGGTGGAGGTACAGCACTGTGGATGTAGGTGGAGGTACAGCACTGTGTATGTAGGTGGAGGTACAGCACTGTGGATGTATGTGGATGTACAGCACTGTGGATGTAGGTGGATGTACAGCACTGTGGATGTAGGTTTAGGTACAGCACTGTGGATGTAGGTGTAGGTACAGCACTGTGGATGTAGGTGGAGGTACAGCACTGTGGATGTAGGTGGAGGTACAGAACTGTGGATGTAGGTGGAGGTACAGCACTGTGGATGTAGGTGGAGGTACAGCACTGTGTATGTAGGTGGAGGTACAGCACTGTGTATGTAGGTGGAGGTACAGCACTGTGGATGTAGGTGGAGGTACAGCACTGTGGATGTAGGTGGAGGTACAGCACTGTGTATGTAGGTGGAGGTACAGCACTGTGGATGTAAGTGGAGGTACAGCACTGTGTATGTAGGTGGAGGTACAGCACTGTGGATGTAGGTGTAGGTACAGCACTGTGGATGTAGGTGGAGGTACAGCACTGTGTATGTAGGTGGAGGTACAGCACTGTGGATGTAGGTGGAGGTACAGCACTGTGGATGTAGGTGGAGGTACAGCACTGTGTATGTAGGTGTAGGTAGAGCACTGTGGTTGTAGGTGGAGGTACAGCACTGTGGATGTAGGTGGAGGTACAGATCAAATCAAATCAAATGTATTTATATAACCCTTCGTACATCAGCTGATATCTCAAAGTGCTGTACAGAAACCCAGCCTAAAACCCCAAATAGCAAGCAATGCATGTGAAAGAAGCACGGTGGCTAGGAAAACTCCCTAGGAAAAACTCCCTAGAAAGGCCAAAAACCTAGGAAGAAACCTAGAGAGGAACCAGGCTATGAGGGGTGGCCAGTCCTCTTCTGGCTGTGCAGGGTGGATATTATAACAGAACATGGTCAAGATGTTAAAATGTTCATAAATGACCAGCATGGTCAAATAATAATAATCATAGTAGTTGTCGAGGGTGCAACAAGCACGTCCGGTGAACAGGTCAGGGTTCCATAGCCGCAGGCAGAACAGCTGAAACTGGAGCAGCAGCACGGCCAGGTGGACTGGGGACAGCAAGGAGTCATCATACCAGGTAGTCCTGAGGCATGGTCCTAGGGCTCAGGTCCTCCGAGAGAAAGACAGAAAGACAGAAAGAGAGAGCATATTTAAATTCACACAGGACACCGGATAAGACAAGAGAAATACTCCAGATGTAACAGACTGACCCTAGCCCCCCGACACATAAACTACTGCAGCATAAATACTGGAGGCTGAGACAGGAGGGATCAGAAGACACTGTGGCCCCATCCGATGATACCCCCGGACAGGGCCAAACAGGCAGGATATAACCCCACCCACTTTGCCAAAGCACAGCCCCCACACCACTAGAGGGATGTCTCCAACCACCAACTTACCGTCCTAAGACAAGGCCGAGTATAGCCCACAACGATCTCCGCCATGGCACAACCCAAGGGGGGGGGCGCCAACCCAGACAGGAAGACCACGTCAGTGACTCAACCCACTCAAGTGACGCACCCCTCCCATGGACGGCATGGAAGAACACCAGTAAGCCAGTGACTCAGCCCCTGTAAAAGGGTTAGAGGCAGAGAATCCCAGTGGAAAGAGGGGAACCGGCAAGGCAGAGACAGCAAGGGCGGTTCGTTGCTCCAGCCTTTCCGTTCACCTTCACACTCCTGGGCCAGACTATACTTAATCATAGGACCTACTGAAGAGATAAGTCTTCAGTAAAGACTTAAAGGTTGAGACTGAGTCTGCGTCTCTCACATTGGTAGGCAGACCATTCCATAAAAATGGAGCTCTATAGGAGAAAGCCCTACCTCCAGCCGTTTGCTTAGAAATTCTAGGGACAATTAGGAGGCCTGCGTCTTGTGACCGTAGCGTACGTGTAGGTATGTACGGCAGGACCAAATCGGAAAGATAGGTAGGAGCAAGCCCATGTAATGCTTTGTAGGTTAGCAGTAAAACCTTGAAATCAGCCCTTGCCTTAACAGGAAGCCAGTGTAGGGAGGCTAACACTGGAGTAATATGATCAAATTTTTTGGTTCTAGTCAGGATTCTAGCAGCCGTATTTAGCACTAACTGAAGTTTGTTTAGTGCTTTATCCGGGTAGCCGGAAAGTAGAGCATTGCAGTAGTCCAGCCTAGAAGTAACAAAAGCATGGATTAATTTTTCTGCGTCATTTTTGGACAGAAGGTTTCTGATTTTTGCAATGTTACGTAGATGGAAAAAAGCTGTCCTTGAAACAGTCTTGATATGTTCTTCAAAAGAGAGATCAGGGTCCAGAGTAACGCCGAGGTCCTTCACAGTTTTATTTGAGACGACTGTACAACCATCCAGATTAATTGTCAGATTCAACAGAAGATCTAGGAGCACGAGGACAGATGCAGAGCCTCGGTCACAAGTGCAATCTCAGTGCTATGATGGGGTCTAAAACCAGACTGAAGCGTTTCGTATACATTGTTTGTCTTCAGGAAGGCAGTGAGTTGCTGTGCTACAGCTTTTTCAAAACATTTTGAGAGGAATGGAAGATTCGATATAGGCCGATAGTTTTTTATAATTTCTGGATCAAGATTCGGCTTTTTCAAGAGAGGCTTTATTACTGCCACTTTTAGTGAGCTTGGTACACATCCGGTGGATAGAGAGCCGTTTATTATGTTCAACATGGGAGGGCCAAGCACAGGAAGCAGCTCTTTCAGTAGTTTAGTTGCAATAGGATCCAGTATGCAGCTTGAGGGTTTGGAGGCCATGATTATTTTCATCATTGTGTCAAGAGATATAGTACTAAAACACTTTAGTATCTCCCTTGATCCTAGGTCCTGGCAGAGTTGTGTAGACTCAGGACAATGGAGCTTTGGAGGAATACCCAGATTTAAAGAGGAGTCTGTAATTTGCTTTCTAATGATCATGATCTTTTCCTCAAAGAAGTTCATAAATGTATTACTGCTGAAGTGAAAGCCATCCTCCATTTGCGAAGGCTGCTTTTTAGTTAGCTTTGCGACAGTATCAAAAAGAAATTTCGGATTGTTCTTATTTTCCTCAATTAAGTTGGAAAAATAGGATGATCGAGCGGCAGTGAGGGCTCTTCGATACTGCACGGTACTGTCTTTCCAAGCTAGTCGGAAGACTTCCAGTTTGGTGTGGCGCCATTTCCGTTCCAATTTTCTGGAAGCTTGCTTCAGAGCTCGTGTATTTTCTGTATACCAGGGAGCTAGTTTCTTATGACAGATGTTTTTAGTTTTTAGGGGTGCAACTGCATCTAGGGTATTGCGCAAGGTTAAATTGAGTTCCTCGGTTAGGTGGTTAACTGATTTTTGTCCTCTGACATCCTTGGGTAGGCAGAGGGAGTCTGGAAGGGCATCAAGGAATCTCTGGGTTGTCTGAGAATTTATAGCACGACTTTTAATGCTCCTTGGTTGAGGTCTGAGCAGATTATTTGTTGCGATTGCAAACATAATAAAATGGTGGTGCGATAGTCCAGGATTATGAGGAAAAACATTAAGATCCACAACATTTATTCCATGGGACAAAACTAGGTCCAGAGTATGACTGTGGCAGTGAGTAGGTCCAGAGACATGTTGGACAAAACCCACTGAGTCGATGATGGCTCCGAAAGCCTTTTGGAGTGGGTCTGTGGACTTTTCCATGTGAATGTTAAAGTCACCAAAAATTAGAATATTATCTGCTATGACTACAAGATCCGATAGGAATTCAGGGAACTCAGTGAGGAACACTGCATATGGCCCAGGAGGCCTGTAAACAGTAGCTATAAAAAGTGAGTGAGTAGGCTGCATAGATTTCATGACTAGAAGCTCAAAAGACGAAAACGTCATTTTTTTTTTTTTTGTAAATTGAAGTTTGCTATCGTAAATGTTAGCAACACCTCCGCCTTTGCCAGATGCACGGGGGGTATGGTCACTAGTGTAACCAGGGGGTGAGGCCTCATTTAACACAGTAAATTCATCAGGCTTAAGCCATGTTTCAGTCAGGCCAATCACATCAAGATTATGATCAGTGATTAGTTAATTGACTATAACTGCCTTGGAAGTGAGGGATCTAACATTAAGTAACCCAATTTTGAGATGTGAGGTATCACAATCTCTTTCAATAATGGCAGGAATGGAGGAGGTCTTTATACTAGTGAGATTGCTAAAGCGAACACCGCCATTTTTAATTTTGCCCAACCTAGGTCGAGGCACAGACACGGTCTCAATGGGGAAAGCTGAGCTGACTACGCTGACTGTGCTAGTGGCAGACTCCACTAAGCTGGCAGGCTGGCTAACAGCCTGCTGCCTGGCCTGCACCCTATTTCATTGTGGAGCTAGAGGAGTTAGAGCCCTGTCTATGTTCGTAGATAAGATGAGAGCACCCCTCCAGCTAGGATGGAGTCCGTCACTCCTCAACAGGCCAGGCTTGGTCCTGTTTGTGGGTGAGTCCCAGAAAGAGGGCCAATTATCTACAAATTCTATCTTTTGGGAGGGGCAGAAAACAGTTTTCAACCAGCGATTGAGTTGTGAGACTCTGCTGTAGAGCTCATCACTCCCCCTAACTGGGAGGGGGCCAGAGACAATTAATCGATGCCGACACATCTTTCTAGCTGATTTACACGCTGAAGCTATGTTGCGCTTGGTGACCTCTGACTGTTTCATCCTAACATCGTTGGTGCCGACGTGGATAACAATATCTCTATACTCTCTACACTCGCCAGTTTTAGCTTTAGCCAGCACCGTCTTTAGATTAGCCTTAACGTCGGTAGCCCTGCCCCCTGGTAAACAGTGTATGATCGCTGGATGATTCGTTTTAAGTCTAATACTGCGGGTAATGGAGTCGCCAATGACTAGGGTTTTCAATTTGTCAGAGCTAATGGTGGGAGCCGTCGGCGTCTCAGACCCCACAACGGGAGGAGCAGAGACCAGAGAAGTCTCGGCCTCCGACTCCGACTCGCTTAATGGGGAGAACCGGTTGAAAGTTTCTTTCGGCTGAATAAGCGACACCGGTTGAGCATTCCTACAGCGTTTCCCTCCAGAAGCCATGAGAAAGTTGTCCGGCTGCGGGGACCGTGCGAGGGGGTTTATACTAACGTTACTATCTTTACTTACTGGTGGCACAGACGCTGTTTCATCCTTTCCTACACTGAAATTACCCTTGCCTAACGATTGCGTCTGAAGCTGGGCTTGCAGCACAGCTATCCTTGCCGTAAGGCGATCGTTCTCCTGTATATTATAAGTGCAATGACTGCAATTAGAAGGCATCATGTTAATGTTACTTAGCTTCGGCTGTTTGAAGTCCTGACGAACCATGTCCAGATAAAACCTCCGGGGTGAAAAAGTTGAATGAAAAAGTAAAAATATACGGTAATGAAAAAGTAAAAAACCGTCAGGTAGCAAAGTAAGATCGGCAACAAAACGCACAGCAGCGTAAACAAGTCTGCAAGTTGTACACAGCACTGTGTATGTAGGTGGAGGTACAGCACTGTGGATGTAGGTACAGCACTGTGTATGTAGGTGTAGGTACAGCACTGTGGATGTAGGTGGAGGTACAGCCATGTGGATGTAGGTGTAGGTACAGCACTGTGGATGTAGGTGGAGGTACAGCACTGTTTATGTAGGTGGAGGTACAGAACTGTGGATGTAGGTGGAGGTACAGCACTGTGGATGTAGGTGGAGGTACAGCACTGTGGATGTAGGTGGAGGTACAGCACTTCTCTTGTTCCTTTTTTCATCTTCTCCTTCGCTCTTGTTGAATGGATTGGTACACAGGGGCCTGAAAGCTTGGTGCCCCAGAGCACTTAAAAACATGGGGATAGAGAGAGAGAGCGAAGAAGAGAAGGAGAGAGAAAGAGGGGGAGATGGCGAGAGAGGGATATGGAGGGAGGGAAACACATGTACCGTTTCCCGGTGCAGCAGAACTCTATAGAGATTCAATGCACCTTGAGACAGACAGGACTAGGCTATTAAACACAGGTCTGTAACAGAATGAGGGGGGTGAGAGAGAGAGTTGGTGAAATATAGAGAAGGTGAGAGAGAGGTAGAGAGAGGGAGAGGGAGAGAGAGTGGGCAAGAAACACAGGTGAACAGAGTGTCGGAGAGATAGAAAGATGGAGAGGTAGTTGAGAGAGAAAAGAAGTGAGAGGGAGAGTGAGAAAAAAAGAGTTGAGGTAACAACAAAGTCTTGGACTAATGGGCTGCAGATGTACTTCTAAAGAGGTGTAGCTATGTCCAGAGGCACCCAGACAACACAACATGCATTAGCATCAATTATAACCGGGAAAGAGAGACTTTGAATCAAAAGCTAGCCGTTCCCCCGTTCCCCATGAAAGCCTTCCCTGTAGCTCAGTTGGTAGAGCATGGTGTTTGCAACACCAGGGTTGTGGGTTTGATTCCCACGGGGGGCCAGCACAGATTTTTTTTTTTAATGAAATTCTATAAAATGTATGCATTCACATCTGTAAGTCGCTCTGGATAAGAGCGTCTGCTAAATGACTAAAATGTAAATGCAGTTACACAATAATACATTCCTGAGAAACAGCCTTTTCTTCTCTCTTAGCCTGACAGCTTGGCCTCCCAGAGACACCCCAGGTGTATAGAGACTTATACGGTGCATCCCAAATGGCTCCCTCTTCCCTATATTAGTGCATTACGTTTGAGCAGGCCCCATATGGCACTATGTAAGGGAATAGAGTGCTATTTGGGACGTAGCTGTAGTCATTGGAATAGGCTGATAACACGCTCTTGTCTTTATAAGGTTTTAATGCAGTTTTGATGCAGTAGGGTTTGAGAGTGGCTGGATGTACATTCGTAGAGTAAAGACAAAAACTGTTGTGGGCAGTGTTTTCCTCAATGGAGTATTTGGACCTCTGGGCCTTTGCCTATGTGTACCAAACAGGGTGGGGTAAATTCTAATTGAAGTTAGTCATTTCAGGAAGTGATTTAAATTTCGCATTAATAAATTGAAAAACATTTTCAATAAATTCTTTCTTCTTTTCAGTTTATTGAGAAGTCATTGACAATAGATGCACTTTTTTACAATTATTAACTTAGAATTTCAGTTTACATTTTGAATTGACCCCAACCTTGGTACCAAATACAAATATGACAAACAACGTCTTAGATGCTGATTGGCACACAGGGCATATTTGACCCAATAAGACTTGAGTTACAGTGACATAATCGGCTTATAGAGGCCAATCAATCTTGGCTTATCCGGCTCTTGATAAGCTTATTACTATTTTCTAGTCATCTTCTGATGATAAAATATTGATATTTAATTCAACCTTTGACATGTTGATTGACTGGCCGATCTTCTTATATCTGTCTATAAGATTGGTCTGCAACTATCGGTCTGCTGGCCAGTTTTGGCCCCAAGGAACACATTCCTGGGCCTCCAACAGCCTCCCATTTTTTTAATGAATTATTTGAAGGGATTCACTGTGTTTTCCTGTGAATGTTCAGTTCTGCATGCGAACAGTGGGAAACAAACAAACAGTACTGTACTGCTCTGGCCCTTACCACAGTCCATACCAGTGTCCAACTGTGTGTGTGTGCATGCGCATGTGTCCATTACCTGAGGCCATACCCAGAATCCCTCACACCAGGAAGACAGCGATGACCTCGTTAATTGGGTCACGTATTGTTTTAGTGTCTGAGTTGCCATGGGCAACAATGACCCTTTCACTTCTGTTGTTGTTGTTTTGTTAAAAGAACAACTGAAAGTTCTGTTAATTACAGTTGTCACGCTGCTGAGCTAGGTCCAGGTGTGTGTGTGTGTGTGTGTGTGTGTGTGTGTGTGTGTGTGTGTGTGTGTGCATGCATGTGTGTTTTTTTTAATCATCAATCTACATACAATACCCTTTAATGAAAAAGTGAAAACAGGTTTTTAGAAATGTTTATAAATTAAAAAAGAAGTACCTTATTTACATAAGTATTCAGACCCTTTGCTATGAGACTTGAAATTGAGCTCAGGTCCATCCTGTTTCCATTGATCATCTTTGAGATGTTTCTACAACTTGATTGGATTCCACCTGTGGTAAATTCAATTGATTAAACATGATTTGGAAAGGCACACATTGTCTATATAAGGCCCCACAGTTGACAGTGCATGTCAGAGCAAAAACCAAGCCATGAGGTCGAAGGAATTGTTCGTAGCGCTCCGAGATAGGATTGTGTCGAGGCACAGATCTGGGAAGGATATCGAAAAATGAAAGTTCCCCAGGAACACAGTGGCCTCCATCATTCTTAAATGGAAGAAGTTTGGAACCACCAAGACTCTTCTGATTAAGCAATCATGGGAGAAGGGCAGTGACAGTTTTAGCTTGTATGGCTCCCTGGGCGAACCTCCCCTTCAGCGGCCCCTCCCACCCCCAAAAAATTCACCATTCAAAAAAACTAAACAAAAACACCATTCTGCACTAACTGTAATTTTTATTCAGACATTTGGAACAACACATAAATAATCATAACAATTAAAACTATATAAATATATACAAAAATAAGTAACAAAGACAAATAGAAACAAATTGTACTATATAAATACAATTAAGAGAATCGCATTATTACACTATTACCCTATTGCTAACAAAAAACCTAACTAAAACTAAATTGCACAAATCCGATATCACACAAATACACAAATAGAATAGCACACTTATAAAGAAGAGAACCTGATTATTACACTATTGAACTTCAAACAAGAAACACACACAACTAAATTGCACAACTGCCATATAAACCCTGACCTTTCTTGCCTTCCTTGATGCAAAGTCATCAATTACATCATCATAGGAAATCTGCCCAGCAATTGCATGGTTAATACTGATGACAGCAAGGCCACTAAGGTGTTCTTGTGACATGGTGGACCTCAGGTAGGATTTGATGAGCTTCAGCTTTGAGAAGCTCCTCTCTGCTTCAGCTACCATCACTAAGACAAATTCTGAGAGCAGTGCACAAATGTGGATACATTTGGACTGGTTTTATATTATTCTTAATGATTTTGCACAAACCAAAAAATGCAACAATATGTCTGTGAAACTATATATTCACAGTATTATGAATGAATTGTGGTTTATTTGGTAGCATTTCGTAGTGTGACTGATTGTAGTAATTACATTAGTCCTGTGCAAAGTTAGAGGTGCGCTATTTGATAGATTCCCCCACACCCCCTACTTCGGGCTTCCAGTGGGGAGACCTGAGGTCAACCTACCCCCGCTCCCCCTACCTCTGGCTTCTAGTGGTGAGACCTGAGGTCAACCTACCCCCGCTCCCTCTACCTCTGGCTTCTAGTGGGGAGACCTGAGGTCAACATACCCCCGCTCCCCCTACCTCTGGCTTCTAGTGGGGAGACCTGAGGTCAACCTACCCCCGCTCCCCCTACCTCTGGCTTCTAGTGGTGAGACCTGAGGTCAACCTACCCCCGCTCCCTCTACCTCTGGCTTCTAGTGGGGAGACCTGAGGTCAACATACCCCCGCTCCCCCTACCTCTGGCTTCTAGTGGGGAGACCTGAGGTCAACCTACCCCCGCTCCCCCTACCTCTGACGCCCACTCCGACAAGGTTAATTGACCCACAGTCCCACACGGTGACATGATATCATTGACGTGACGTGCAAATGAGCGACAGAAAACCGATCGCACAAATGTCACCATTACGATTTTTTTTGTGCGGGCACCCCGTGCAGCCCCCGGCAAGATGACGCCCTGGGTGGCTGCCCATGTCTCCTATACCTAAATGCACTACTAGAGAAGGGCCTTGGTCAGGGAGGTGAAATACATTTGATTGATTGTTTGCTGTGCTGGATGCTGTGTATTCACTAACTTTCTGAATGACGGAAATGTTTATAGTATCTGTAACATATCTTGGTGTGTATTTAATCTGCATCTTAACTTCTACTTAACGACCTACTTTGCAAAAAGTTACCTAAAGGACTCAGACCATCAGAAACAAGATTCTCTGGTCTGATGAAACCAAGATTGAAGTCTTTGGCCTGAATGCCAAGTGTCACGCCTGGAGGAAACCTGGCACCATCCCTACTCTGAAGCATGGTGGTGGCAGCAGCATGTTGTGGGGATGTCTTTCAGTGGCAGGGACTGGGAGACTAGTTAGGATCGAGGGAAAGATGAATGGAGCAAAGTACAGAGAGATCCTTCATGAAAACCTGCTCCACAGCACTCAAGACCTCAGACTGGGGTGAAGGTTCACCTTCCAACAGGACAATGACCCTGAGCACACAGCCAAGACAATGCAGGAGTGGCTTTGGGACAAGTCTCTGAATGGCCCAGCCAGAGCCCGGACTTGAACCCAATCAAACATCTCTGGAGAGACCTGAAAATAGCTGTGCAGCAACTCTCCCCATCCAACCTGACAGAGCTTGTAAGGATCTCCAGAGACAAATGTGAGAAACTCCCCAAATACAGGTGTGCCAAGCTTGTAGTGTCATACCTAAGAAGACTTGAGGCTGTCAAATGTGCTTCAACAAAGTACTGAGTAAAGGGTCTTAATACTTACATATGTAAATGTGATATTTCATTTTTAAATTTTTAATACATTTGCAAAAAAATTCTAGAAATCTGTTTTTGCTTTGTCATTATGGGGTATTGTGTGTAGATTGATGAGGGAAAAATACAATTTAATCCATTTTAGAATAAGGCTGTAATGTAACAAAATGTAAAAGTATTTTTTCTTATTTGGCACACAGAAACTAGAGGCCATAGTTAAGTTGGTGAAGAAGTTGGTGTCTTTCCTCATGCTGAACAAATTTGCCTCAAGGAGCCATAAGGTCTGCAGGATAGATTTTTCTTGGACATTTTGGAAAACCTTTGAAAAACGTGTTCTCATGAACCTTAAGTTCAAATAACAAATGATGTATGTAGGCCCATGGTACATCTCTTAACTTAGTTTGAGAACAGCTAAAGGATTGGTCAAAAGATGTTCCTCACAAATAAATCAGATTTTCCGTGGCCTTTTAAATCATTGTAAATCTACTCAACTGTGGCCTATCAACCTGAAACGTGTCATCTCTATCAGGGACCTCTCTGAGATCAACCTCACGGAGTTTGGTATCTCACAAAACAAGGAAACTATTAACAACTTGTTCTTTGAATATGTAACAGTAATGCTCAAAACCATCTCCTCAGGAACCATACATCAGATGTTTATTTAGACTCATGATTAAAGTAAGATAGTAGTTCCTACATGATAAAGTGTTGCTTTGTTATCCAACTGATTTTGTGTCCTTTCTGTCATCCTGTGAACCCCGTACATTGCTGCTCACTGCTATATTTTACTGTGTTAATTGCAGGAGGTGATTTTATCTGTTTGCTATCGCAGATGACTGGTGAGATACACCTACTGCAGATGGAGGGGTGTCAACCATGAGGGATGGAGGGAGAGGAAGAGTGTATTTGTGTGTGTATACGTATGTGCACATTGATTGATGGAATAGAGTTAGCATGTGTGTGCGTGAGATTCTGTGATAGTCTTAATCTCCCATATACGTTAAATCAAATCAAATGTTATTTGTCACATGCGCCAAATGCAACAGGTGGAGACCTTGCAGTGAAATGCTTACTTACAAGCCCCTATACGTGTGGGTGTGTGTAGGATGGGTGGATGGGGGAGGGAAGGATTATGGATATCATAATAGACAGATATGCATGGTGAAGGAGAGAGGATGACTGGATGGATGACTGGATGGATGGATGACTGGATGGCCGACTGGATGGACGACTGGATGGACTGGACGGATGGATGGATGACTGGATGGATGGATGACTGGATGATTGGATGGATAGATAGATAGCCCAAGAGTGAAGGCATCTGGTTGTGTATGTGTGTGTGTGAGAGAGAGAGAGAGAGGGAGAGAGAGAGAGATGTTATTGCTCTTTATATCAGACACATATCAACACTTGCATGGCATAGAAGGCAGGCAGGGGGCTGAGTGTTTGTGTTTGATTTTGTGTGTTTGATTCATATGCCTGCAAACATGTGCGTGCATATTGTTTTGTGTATGCTTGCATGCGTCTGTGTGTAAGTATGCAAAACTATGCATGTGTGTGTCTGGTGCAGAAGGTGAGAGATCCCCACTGGTGTAGTGCCACTCCGATCAGCCTTCATATATGTCTGCAGCAGCAGCAGATGCCCCAGCGTCTGTCTCTGACTTAACCTCCTATACACTTAGTATGCAGCTGAGGTAAGACAGAGGTAGAGAGAGGGGGCAAAGGGAGGGAGATGGAGGAGAGAAATACAGGGTAGAGGAGAAGAGAGAGGGAAAAGTGATACTATTAGGAGATAGAAAATCAAGGTAGAGAGAGGGAGGGAGAGATGGGACAGAGAGAGAGATGGGGCAGAGGGAGGGAGGGAGAGAGAGAGAGAGATGGGGCAGAGGGAGGGAGGGAGAGAGAGAAAGAGATGGGGCAGAGGGAGGGAGAGAGAGAGATGGGGCAGAGGGAGGGAGGGAGGGAGAGAGAGATGGGGCAGAGGGAGGGAGGGGGAGAGAGAGATGGGGCAGAGGGAGGGAGGGGGAGAGAGAGATGGGGCAGAGGGAGGGAGGGAGAGAGAGATGGGGCAGAGGGAGGGAGGGAGAGAGAGATGGGGCAGAGGGAGGGAGGGAGAGAGAGATGGGGCAGAGGGAGGGAGGGAGAGAGAGATGGGGCAGAGGGAGGGAGGGAGAGAGAGATGGGGCAGAGGGAGGGAGGGAGAGAGAGAGATGGGGCAGAGGGAGGGAGGGAGAGAGAGAGATGGAGAGATGGGGCAGAGGGAGGGAGGGAGGGAGGGAGGGAGGGGGAGGGAGGGAGGGAGGAGAAGATGGAGAGATGGGGCAGAGGGAGGGAGGGAGAGAGAGAGGAAGGAGAGATGGGACAGATAAATACAGAGTAGAGGAGAATAAAGAGTGAGGGAAGGTGATAGACAGCGACATGGTAGGTCGAGGAGAGATATTAGATAGAGAGTTTGTAGAAGATATGATGGTGAATATTTTGGAGAAGAGGGGAGATGGAGGAAAAGATGGAGAGAGATGCATATGGGAAAGCAATAGGGAGAGTGATGGTATTGAAAGGATGGAAGAGAGAGAAAATGAGGGAGGGCAGTAGGGAGTTCAGGGAGATGAAGGGGAGAGGAGAGGTGCTGATGGAGGCTGCTGAAGAGATAAGGGAGATGGAGAGAAGAGTGGGGGATGGATAAAAGAGGGAGCAAGAAAAGTGGAGGATAGCAATTTTGTGTGTGTATGTTTGTGCTTCCGTGTGTCTCTCTTGAAATCAAGAGATATTAAACCAAAAGAGAAGGTCACTTAAGGACTAGAGGAGAAGAAAATACAGCTATGGATATATCCATGTGCTTTCTCAGTGGTGAGACTATTTCTAGAAAGTCTCTCTCACTGTGGAGACTACTGTCACTTCACAGTACAGTAGAGCCTCTGTGGAGACTACTGTCACTTCACAGTACAGTAGAGCCTCTGTCACTGTGGAGACTGCTGTCACTTCACAGTACAGTAGAGCCTCTGTGGAGACTACTGTCACTTCACAGTACAGTAGAGCCTCTGTCACTGTGGAGACTGCTGTCACTTCACAGTACAGTAGAGCCTCTGTGGAGACTACTGTCACTTCACAGTACAGTAGAGCCTCTGTCACTGTGGAGACTGCTGTCACTTCACAGTACAGTAGAGCCTCTGTGGAGACTACTGTCACTTCACAGTACAGTAGAGCCTCTGTCACTGTGGAGACTACTGTCACTTCACAGTACAGTAGAGCCTCTGTCACTGTGGAGACTACTGTCACTTCACAGTATAGTAAAAGTCACTAGAGGCATGAAGTGAACAGTTGGAGGGACAGAACGTGTGTGAGAGAGAGAGAGAGAGAATGAGTTCTCCAATGTGGTCACTTCAGGGTTACTCAAAAGGAATTACCATAAAGTAGTATCAACTTCCCTTCACCACTTGAACGGTTGAACTCCAGCTAATCTAGGACAGCGATCCAAATTACACCCTATTCCCTGTGGGCCCTGGACAACAGTAGTGCGCTATAAAGGGAATAGGGTGCCATTTGGAACACAGCCTAGCATACGGGTTCAGTCATCATATCATGCTGCAGTGAGGGAGCTTCCATGTGTGAAATGTGTGTGTATGTGTGTGTGTGTCTTTGTTTTTCTGGAGATCAGATTTATTTATTTTTAAGTGAGCGCTGTCAGGCTGATAAGCTAGATCATGTGTGATGACGGCTCCCCTGGTTTATGTCGTGTGTGTGTGTGTGTGTGTGTGTGTGTGTGTGTGTGTGTGTGTGTGTGTGTGTGTGTGTCTGAGGGAAAGGAGAGAGAGGTGGGAGAGCGAGGAGGAGGAAGGAGAGTGGGCAGGAAAGAGGGAAGAAGAGTGGAGGGAGACAGGGAGAGGATAGAAAGGACAGAGATAGAAAGAGAGGGGAAGAACGAGAGAGAGACTGCTTAAGGAGAGAGAGGGGGAGAATGAGAGAAACAGACTGTTTAAGGAGAGAGAGGGGGAGAATGAGAGAAACAGACTGTTTAAGGAGAGAGAGGGGGAGAATGAGAGAAACAGACTGTTTAAGGAGAGAGAGGGGGAGAATGAGAGAAACAGACTGTTTAAGGAGAGAGAGGGGGAGAATGAGAGAAACAGACTGTTTAAGGAGAGAGAGGGGGAGAATGAGAGAAACAGACTGTTTAAGGAGAGAGAGGGGAAGAACGAGAGAGACAGACTGTTTAAGGAGAGAGAGGGGGAGAATGAGAGAGACAGACTGCTTAAGGAGAGAGAGGGGGAGAATGAGAGAGACAGACTGCTTAAGGAGAGAGAGGGGGAGAATGAGAGAAACAGACTGTTTAAGGAGAGAGAGGGGGAGAACGAGAGAGACAGACGGTTTAAGTTGCAGCCCCACAACACAGGTTCAAGCACAAACAGTACACACATGCCATATATGTGTACACACACACACACACACATCCCTCTCGTTGCTAATTGGCTGATGAAAGATGCCAGAGATCCTCACCCTAATTAGGTTGATGGCCGAATCAGAACGACACGTTACCGTAATTAGTGTGTATGAATGTGTGTTTGTGCGCTCGTGTGTTAATTAGCTCACGCAGAGCGAGAGAGAGAGAAAGGCTAGGGGGGAGAAAGAGAAGGAAAGAGTGAGAATGCGAAAGAGAGTATGGACAGGAGAGCCCAGTCAATCTTTCTTTATTAGTGAGGATCTGTCTTTCTCAGATGTCATCTCATGTCTAGATGGAGTTAGTTATAAAGCGGTCTGCCTTTCTTCTCTCCCTCCACCCCCCTCCCCCCTCTTTTTCTTTCTCTAACCCCTTGGTCTGGCTGAAAGAGGTTTCTCTCCCTCTCGTTCCCCTCTCCCTTCATCCCCTCTAAATGGACAGCAGAGCTTCTAACTAGCCCCGCCGTCCCTCTCCGTCGTCCATCTTCCAACGGTGAAGACACAGGGGAAGGAGAGGCTCTAAGCCCAGAGACAAAAGCCTTGGTTGGGGAGGAAATCCCTGACTCCAGCAATCATCTCTTTCTCTCTCTCATTCTCCATCTATTAGTCTGTTGATCTCTGTCTTTCTCTTCCCCCCCCTCTTCCTTCTTCTCCATCTGTGAGTGACAGCGACATGACCCCAGCCAGCAGAGCATAGACGGGTTGGTTGTTTACCAACAAAACCGACACGTGCGCAACTATTGGGCAAAATAGACAGGGTTGGCTTAGACTGTTGACAACATGTAAACGATATTACGTCTCCAAATGTTTCTAGAAAACGTAAACACATTTGCCCAATAGGCACTGGTTGTCTCTCAAATACATCTTTACAGTTGTTTGTTAGCTAGCTAGTGAATTTCTGCCATATTAGCATAGACATGACATCAGTCAAAACACCTCAAAACAAGACATGTTTTCAAGAACAAGATGCAATGAGCTGAAACGAGCCACATACGATTCCCCACAAAGCAGCTTCTTGTCATTGTTACTAGCTTTATGACCATTCAGAATCATAACCACAGACGCCTTCCGGCCAAATCAATGTGCGCGCATAATTTTTGTGACGTTGTCAGCCAACCTGTCTATTTAGAATGACGTCTAAACACGATGACCTCAGAGGTCAGCCCACAAGGGCTTCTGGGGTACGTAGTTTCCAAAGCAACACAAGGGAACAACAGTTGGAAAGTTAGATAGAAAACAGTGGGTTATTTTCACGTTGTTATAGAAAACGTATAGGATCACTACATTTTACTTTCACATATCCCAATACATACTTGGTTGGTAAGTGACAGTTTCAATTCAAAGCACCCCATGAAATGATGTTTCTGAGCCTGTTGTCTGTTTACGCTGTGCCAATATTCATGCTTGGTGTATGAATATATACACACACACACACACACACACACACACACACACACACACACACACACACACACACACACACACACACACACACACACACACACACACACACAAAGGTTTCCGTATAAATATTCAACACACCTCTATCCCCGACGATGTTTGATTGTTGATTAAGTCATTACTGTTTTACCTCCTCAGGCTAACTTCATTTTTATTGTGTTACAATTAGAATGCATTTGTTTGTACTCAAGGTTAGATATTTAAAAGGTATTCTGTGTCAGAACTCACTAGTAGTGATGGGGTGAAGTCAGGCGCAGGAGACCAAATAAGCATTTTATTTCCTGCGTCCAAAACACCATACCCAGGCATGGAACAAGGAAAAATAACCAGACCAAAAATGTCCACCTCAACAGGGTCGGAAAACACAGTCCAGAAAAAAACGTCCGTCCAAAAATACACAAGAAAAGAAAAGAAAAGAAAAACAACCCCACGACAGGTAACAACAAACAATCCCTCACAAAACCTCAACCAGAAAGCAAGACTAAATACCCCGCTAATGAACTCAACTCAAAACAGGTGTAACACAAGACAGACAAAACCAAGGGGATTGGTGGCAGCTAGTAGACCGGCGACGACGACCGCTGAGCGCCGCCCGAACAGGGAGAGGAACCACCTTCGGTAGACGTCGTGACATTCTGGTGTAAAAATGATAATTATCAAGGTTAACCCTTTAGAATTTAGGACTGATATTATTCAAAATAGAATTTGAATTCAATTCAAATGCACCATATTAGGACTAGTAGTCTGATCAGTTTGTAGCCTAAAGTGGTTACACCATCTTTATGAAAAACGTTTCTGATACTTCAAATACTCTGTCCACTTACAATATTCCACGGCAATTAGATTCACTATAACACCTGTGATTCAAATTCATATTTGTATAGCTCTCAGGGCTGTACGTGTAGTGCGTGTGACTGAGCATGCGTGTGTGTGTGTGTGTGTGTGTGTGTGTGTGTGTGTGTGTGTGTGTGTGTGTGTGTGTGTGTGTGTGTGAGGTGTGTGTAGGTGTGTGTAGGTGGGGGGCTTCATGTAGCCTGCTGCCCTGTCTTTGGCCCTGCTCAGTGTGTGTGAGAGGTGGGGAAGGAGAGGAAACAAACAGGGAAGCTACCACATGTCTCTGGAGAACAGGGTCACAAACCAATCAGCCATACTGAGAGAGAGGGTCAGGGAAGAGGGGGAGGAGACAGGGAAGGAGAGAGGGGAAGGAGACAGGGAAGGAGAAAGGGAAGAGGGGAAGGAGACAGGGAAGGAGACAGGGAAGAGGGGAAGGAGAGAGGGAAGAGGGGAAGGAGACAGGGAAGGAGAGAGGGAAGAGGGGAAGGAGAGAGGGAAGAGGGGAAGGAGACCGCAAAGGAGAGAAGGAAGAGGGGAATGAGACCGGGAAGGAGAGAGGGAAGTGGGGAAGGAGAGAGGGAAGAGGGAAGAGGGGAAGGAGAGAGGGAAGAGGGGAAGGAGAGAGGGAAGGAGAGAGGGAATGAGAGAGGAAAGATTGGAAGGAGAGAGGGAAGAGGGGAAGGAGAGGGAATGAGAGAGGAAAGAGGGGAAGGAGAGAGGGAAGAGGGGAAGGAGAGAGGGAAGAGGGGAAGGAGACTGGGAAGGAGAGAGGGAAGGAGAGCTTGATCAGCAGGGGTCCGGGACAAGGTAGCACGCACGGTGAAATCAGTCCACAGCTGCAGCACGGCCAGGGGCTCAGATCCTCCGGGAGGGGAGACAGAGTGAAAGAGGGAGGAGAGATTAGTGGGAGCATGCCTAAGATCACACATTATTCACAAAAGCATCAAAGAGTAGGAGTGCTGATCTAGGGTCAGGTCCAACCAGTCCATATCATTTGATTCATTATGATCTAAATGGCAACATTCTTCATAGATCTGCACTCCTACTTTACAACGCTTTGTGAATACGGGTCCAGATAAGACAAGCTGAACCTTGCCCCCCGGCACATAAGCTATTGTGGGGTTGGGAGACACTGTGGCCCCTGTTCAATGTCACCCCTGGACAGGGCCATCTAGGAAGGAGCTTACCCAACCACCGAGGCAGTGGTCGTGTGGCTAACAGAGACAGAGTTGTGCTTGGCAGATCTGAAGGAGAGGCACATCATCATTTTAATGAGAAATTCAGTCCACTTGACAATTCGACAGAATTCACTATTCTTTATGATGAGGATTTTTACAACTTGAGACAGATAGCGATACAGTACAAAGAGATGAATACATAATATGGAATGTAACACAGATACAGATGCTGTGCATGTGGTGGTTTCAAATAGTAATGTCTCTACAGATAGCTAGCTCTGTCCATGCTTTTGCTAGGAAATGTCTATCTGATATTATAGCCAGCTAGCTAGCTGACCCAAAGCAGGCTTTTCTCCTCCTCTGTGGTCTGCAGATGCATGACTACATGATTTAAAACAATTTATTTAGCCTTTATTTAACTAGGCAAGTTAGTTAAGAACAAATTCTTATTTACAATGACGGCGCACAATTGGCCAAACCGGCCTACACCCAATCACGTCCGGTTGTGATACAGCCTGGATCCGAACCAGGGTGACTGTAGTGACGTCTCTGGCACTGAGATGCAGTGCCTTAGACCGCTACGCCTCTCGGGAGCCAGCCATGATCATGATGTTGTGGCTGTAACATTTAATGGACATTGCGCTTGCCCAACAACAGTTAGCTAGCTATATAAGAATGGACATTTTCAGGGAAAGCAGCTCATAGTAAGCCAATAACATGTCTATCATTGGATTGGTTCGACAATGCTGTCATCTCGTCTGGGTACTGCAACACCCCGATTGAAGCAATTGTACATCTAATCTGCTCTCCTATCCCCTCTTGATTCTACAGGGAGCTAGCCTGCTCTCCTCAAAACATCACTAGCAAGCTAGCTAATGTTAGCCGACTTGAGCAGACATCTCAGCTTGCTAACCAACGACACACCAAATATACACTGAGCAAACCATACTTTTATAAAGCAATGTTAGTCTCAATCAAATGACAAGTAGCTACATAGCTAGAACCTCTAGATACAGGCTAGGTAAAGAAGGCTCTAACGCTAGCTAGCATCAGCTTTGTGGAGGCTGTGCTATGTGGAATCAGTTTTTTCATCTTCCTCACCAATGCTTTGCTGTAGCGTTTAAATTCTGTGAATATCATTTAGTAATTTCATCAAATTTGATCCATATTTAGCACAGTGGAAAGCGTACTTCCAAGACTGCTTGAAAGTATGTTCCAGAATGACAACACCTCACCTAATTGGCTGGAAGAAAAACCCTGCCCACCAGAGCTCTCGTGTTTTTCTCTACTGGTGAATTTGTTCACATATCAAGTTAAATTGTTTACAAGTGTTGTTGTATTTATTCCCACATCACATTATGCGCTTTCGACTGTTGCTGCATTTATTCTCAAAGAAGTTACATGTTTGCAAATATTTTCTGCAAAAACGGATTATACATGTGCAAATCATACTTTGCATGCTTGTGCACTTCTGTCATTATTTTACCTCCATAACACACACACACACACACAGACACACACACATTCACACACACACATAGCTAGGCCTGACATACACAAACACACACGCCAGCTACATCTTCAAAGCCCCACCAAGTCCATTAGCAACTTGTTTCTTCCCCAGAAGGAGGGATAGAAAACAGAGGAGAAAATGGAACTGGAGTACATCGCTCTTTTTCTCCTTCTTTCTTTCATGTTGCAGAGCACCTCTTCCCTTTACACCCTCTTCCACTAATCATCTCTTCCCCCTCTTTTTCGTCTTGTACAGCATGTTTGCAACACCTAGGCAGCCAGTCAGCCACTCCGTCTGCCAGTCTGTCTGCCAGTCCGTCAGCCAGTCCATCTGCCAGTCCGTCAGCCAGCCAGTCCGTCAGTCAGTTGTACTGTTTCACTGCCAGATATCCAATAGGGTACACAGAGAGATATTGGTGCTGCTGTGAGTTATCATAGGTATACACTTGGTTGGCACTATATTCCCTATTGTTGCACAATTTTTGACTGGAGCCATACAGGTCCCGGTCAAAAGTAGTGCACTATATAGGGGAAAGGGTTCCATTTGAGATGCAGATAGAGTCTTACTCAGCTTCTCTCAAAGGCTTCAGCCCAAGGCCATTTTCTTCAGTGACTCTCTGTACAGTGAAAGTGTGTGTGTTGTCTCTGCATGTGGCCCATTTGCCTATAGTACTGTAAGTGTGAGACAGTCTTATCTTTCCTAGGCAGAAATTGTACTGTAGCAGGTAGGATAAAACAACAGGGATGTTATCGTAGCAACACTCTCATCCCCTACAGAAGAATGAAGTGGGAGGGAAAAGAGGAGAGGACTAGGTGGTACATTAGGATAATAAGGGGGGCAGAGGGGGAAAGAGGAGGAGAGGACTAGGTGGTACATTAGGATAATAAGGGGGGCAGAGGGGGAAAGAGGAGGAGAGGACTAGGTGGTACATTAGGATAATAAGGGGGGCAGAGGGGGAAAGAGGAGGAGAGGACTAGGTGGTACATTAGGATAATAAGGGGGGCAGAGGGGGAAAGAGGAGGAGAGGACTAGGTGGTACATTAGGATAATAAGGGGGGCAGAGGGGGAAAGAGGAGGAGAGGACTAGGTGGTACATTAGGATAATAAGGGGAGCAGAGGGGGAAGAGGAGGAGAGGACTAGGTGGTACATTAGGATAATAAGGGGGGCAGAGGGGGAAAGAGGAGGAGAGGACTAGGTGGTACATTAGGATAATAAGGGGAGCAGAGGGGGAAGAGGAGGAGAGGCTATTTGGCAATATAGGGAGGAAGAGAGGGGTGAGGGCAAACTCAGAATACAGATGGTATACCTGAGAGACAGAGAGAGAGATTCAAGCAGTCGTACAGTTTATTTTACACATTCATAATGCTCTCCTTTGATCCAGCCTCAGTCAGTAACAGTCCTGTCAACACCCGGCCTCTGCATAATGGATGACTGGCATCTCTACACAGTTCTGGAAAATCCTATTGGACTGGTCAGAGAAAATGTGTGGCTGTGTGAGAGTATGTAGGTCATGTTTGACCATAGGCAAAGTCTAGGGAGAGAGAGGGGGAGGCAGAGAGGGAGGCAGAGAGGGATAGAGAGAGGGATGGAGAGAAAGACACTTGTGCATGGTGATGATAGTCTTGTCAAGTTCCAAAGGCTCCTCCCACGATTAAAGGTTGACAAATAAAATCACTGAGCCCTGGGTTGGGGGGTGGAACAGGATTTCTGATGCTTTCTCTGGTTAGCAGTAGTGGACACAACAGTTCTGCTTCAGCTTTCCAGCTTTCAGATCCTCTCCCCCTCCTCTCTCCTCCTCCCCTCTCCTCACTCCATTTATCCTATCTCTGTCACTTTCAATCTCCCTCTTCCTTCCCTCATGTCTTCTTCCTCTCCCTGCCTCTTCCTCCTCTGCTAACTCCTACCTTAATATATTGAGTGTTAAGAAGCTCTTTGGTAATCACACACTCACTTGGAGGGAGATGTGTGGAGGGAGACACACACTGCTGCTGGCCGCGCTGAGCTGGGGGACAGAGCAGAGAGGTGACGGCTGGTGACAGACACCATGTGTTAGTCTGAGTGGCTGAGAGAGATGGCCTCAGACCACAGCAAGCTCAGCCAGGCTTCCCTATCCCTCACCCCTCGCTCTCTCACTCCCTGACTTTCTCTCTCAATTCAATTCAAAGGGCTTTATTGGCATGGGGGAACATATGTTTATATTGCCAAAGAAAGTGAAATAGATCTCTCTCTCTCTCCCCCTCCGTTAGACCTCAGTCAGCTCAGCCAGTCTCCCAGCACCATGCTGCAAAGATGAGCTCAACTTTACTGGTCTTTTGTATGGACCTCTTTTCCCTGTCCCTTCCAGCCCAACAGCAGCAGAAGGCAGGTAAACAGTCTCTGGCCCCTCTCTCTCAATTTCCTGCCCTCTCTTTTTTAAATCAATCACTCCTCCGCTCCCTTCTTGTATCGCTTCCCCTCCCTTTCCACATCTTTTCCACACAACTTTTAACCTAAATCCAATGACATGGTGAATTTTTGTTTTTGATTTCACATTGAATTCACGTTAGTTGACAACTCAGCCAAATGTCAATCAAAATTAGACGTTGAAATGACTCATTTCTCATCCTCTTCTGGCAATACAATCAAATCACACACACACACACACACACACACACACACACACACACACACACACACACACACACACACACCACACACACACACACACACACACACAGACAGCAAGCAGACTGAGCAGAGGCCGTCCTATCATGTAGGCATGGTTTGTGGGTAATGCGCTCTGACATCATCTGCCATAGCAGAATATTATACAGCCAAGCCTTATCACTGCTATAGCAGAATATTATACAGCCAAGCCTTATCGCTGCCATAGCAGAATATTATACAGCCAAGCCTTATCGCTGCCATAGCAGAATATCATACAGCCAAGCCTTATCACTGCTATAGCAGAATATTATACAGCCAAGCCTTATCACTGCTATAGCAGAATATTATACAGCCAAGCCTTATCACTGCTATAGCAGAATATTATACAGCCAAGCCTTATCGCTGCCATAGCAGAATATTATACAGCCAAGCCTTATCACTGCTATAGCAGAATATTATACAGCGAAGCCTTATCACTGCTATAGCAGAATATTATACAGCCAAGCCTTATCGCTGCCATAGCAGAATATTATACAGCCAAGCCTTATCACTGCTATAGCAGAATATTATACAGCCAAGCCTTATCACTGCTATAGCAGAATATTATACAGCCAAGCCTTATCACTGCCATAGCAGAATATTATACAGCGAAGCCTTATCACTGCCATAGCAGAATATTATACAGCCAAGCCTTATCACTGCCATAGCAGAATATTATACAGCCAAGCCTTATCGCTGGCATAGCAGAATATTATACAGCCAAGCCTTATCACTGCTATAGCAGAATATTATACAGCCAAGCCTTATCATTGCTATAGCAGAATATTATACAGCCAAGCCTTATCATTGCTATAGCAGAATATTATACAGCCAAGCCTTATCACTGCTATAGCAGAATATTATACAGCCAAGCCTTATCACTGCTATAGCAGAATATTATACAGCCAAGCCTTATCGCTGCCATAGCAGAATATTATACAGCGAAGCCTTATCACTGCCATAGCAGAATATTATACAGCCAAGCCTTATCACTGCCATAGCAGAATATTATACAGCCAAGCCTTATCGCTGGCATAGCAGAATATTATACAGCCAAGCCTTATCGCTGCCATAGCAGAATATTTTACAGCCAAGCCTTATCGCTGCTATAGCAGAATATTATACAGCCAAGCCTTATCGCTGCCATAGCAGAATATTATACAGCCAAGCCTTATCGCTGCTATAGCAGAATATTATACAGCCAAGCCTTATCACTGCCATAGCAGAATATTATACAGCCAAGCCTTATCACTGCTATAGCAGAATATTATACAGCCAAGCCTTATCACTGCTATAGCAGAATATTATACAGCCAAGCCTAATCGCTGCCATAGCAGAATATTATACAGCCAAGCCTTATCACTGCTATAGCAGAATATTATACAGCCAAGCCTTATCACTGCTATAGCAGAATATTATACAGCCAAGCCTTATCACTGCCATAGCAGAATATTATACAGCCAAGCCTTATCGCTGCTATAGCAGAATATTATACAGCCAAGCCTTATCACTGCTATAGCAGAATATTATACAGCGAAGCCTTATCACTGCTATAGCAGAATATTATACAGCCAAGCCTTATCACTGCTATAGCAGAATATTATACAGCCAAGCCTTATCGCTGCTATAGCAGAATATTATACAGCCAAGCCTTATCACTGCTATAGCAGAATATTATACAGCCAAGCCTTATCGCTGCTATAGCAGAATATTATACAGCCAAGCCTTATCACTGCTATAGCAGAATATTATACAGCCAAGCGTTATTACTGGCATACAGTAGTTCAACAGTATACAGCCAAGCCTTATCACTGCTGGTTAGCCTGAAACCCTAGCATCTCATGTTTATTTCATAGTAAGTATGTGTGTATATGTATGCGTACGTCAGCTCCTTTTTTTGTGTGTGTCTGTGTGTCTCTCTCTCTCTGTGTGTGTGTGTGTGTGTGTGTGTGTGTGTGTGTGTGTGTGTGTGTGTGTGTGTGTGTGTGTGTGTGTGTGTGTGTGTGTGTGTGTGTGTGTGTGTGTGTGTGTGTGTGTGTGTGTGTGTGTGTGTGTCTCTCTCTCTCTGTGTGTGTATGCATGTGTGTGTGTACGTCAGCCCGCTTGCCATTTAACCGAAGGTGAACTATCAACCCTGTTTTTCCTTACTTAGCCTGCCGTCACCAACATACATATGTTGTGTGTGTGTGTGTGTGTGTGTGTGTGTGTGTGTGTGTGTGTGTGTGTGTGTGTGTGTGTGTGTGTGTGTGTGTGTGTGTGTGTGTGTGGTGCGGGTGTGTGTGTGTGTGTGTGGTGCGGGTGTGTGTGTGTGTGGTGATGTGTGTGTGTGTGTGTGTGTGTAAACATGAATGATGATCTCTCTGTATTGCAGGAAGTCAGGGGGCACAGCTAAGCGTGAACTTTCACCCATGACTCTGAATTCTGAAAATAACACCAGGCCATTCTGAGGGGTTGCTGGTTCTGCTCATTTTATTTCCTGTGTGTATGGGACTGGGTTGGGTGTGTATTTCCTGTGTGTATGGGACTGGGTTGGGTGTGTATCTCCTGTGTGTATGGGACTGGGTTGGGTGTGTATTTCCTGTGTGTATGGGACTGGGTTGGGTGTGTATTTCCTGTGTGTATGGGACTGGGTTGGGTGTGTATTTCCTGTGTGTATGGGACGGGGTTGGGTGTGTATTTCCTGTGTGTATGGGACTGGGTTGGGTGTGTATTTGTGTACGTACATGGACTTCCATGTATGTGTGTGTGTGTGTGCATTTGAGTGTGTATTTGTGTGCATATGCATTCTTGTGTGTGCGTGCTTGTATGCGTTTGTGTTTAATGTTGGCTTTGACAGCTTGAGGGATGGTTTCTATCTGCTCCAAACAGATGTGGAATCATCCTTCAAGTTTTTAGTTTGAGTAATAATAAACCACTTTCAAATGGAAGTTTTCAGTGAAAACCTACAGGAGGGTGTCTCTCCAGCAACGGGGTTGGAGTGAAAACCTACAGGAGGGTAGCTCTCCAGGAACAGGGTTGGAGTGAAAACCTACAGGAGGGTTGCTCTCCAGGAACAGGTTTGGAGTGGAAACCTACAGGAGGGTAGCTCTCCAGGAACAGGGTTGGAGTGAAAACCTACAGGAGGGTAGCTCTCCAGGAACAGGTTTGGAGTGGAAACCTACAGGAGGGTAGCTCTCCAGGAACAGGGTTGGAGTGAAAACCTACAGGAGGGTATCTCCAGGAAGAGGGTTGGAGTGGAAACCTACAGGAGGGTATCTCTCTAAGAACAGGGTTGGAGTGGAAACCTACAGGAGGGTAGCTCTCCAGGAACAGGTTTGGAGTAGAAACCTACAGGAGGGTATCTCTCTAAGAACAGGGTTGGAGTGGAAACCTACAGGAGGGTAGCTCTCCAGGAACAGGGTTGGAGTGGAAACCTACAGGAGGGTATCTCTCCAGGAACAGGGTTGGAGTGGAAACCTACAGGAGGGTATCTCTCCAGGAACAGGGTTGGAGTGGAAACCTACAGGAGGGTATCTCTCTAAGAACAGGGTTGGAGTGGAAACCTACAGGAGGGTATCTCTAAGAACAGGGTTGGAGTGGAAACCTACAGGAGGGTATCTCTCTAAGAACAGGGTTGGAGAGCCCTGATCTAGATTATAGTCGGAGGTCTCTGTTGATGGAGGAGGTTTGATAGTTGGGGATGAGATCTCCACCAGGTGGAGAGCAGAGAAAGATACAATGGAATACAACATTTAGTCGTACAGGTAACTGACAAAATAAACACTGACATAAAGTGTCCAAATATGACATTGGGCCACTAAGAGCCAGAACAGCTTCAATGCACCTTGGCATAGATTCTGAATCTCTATTGGAGTGATGCGGCACCATTCTTCCACAAGAAATTCCATCATTTGTTATTTTGTTGATGGTGGTGGAAAACACTGTCTCAGGTGAGACACACACACACACACACATGCCATTTAAACCCCCTATGCTCCTTTGAGACCTCTTTTTCAAAGTCACTGAGATCTCTTCTTCTAGCCATGGTAACCAACATAACTGACAATTGGGCTTTTTTTATGAGCATGATAGGATGTTAATTGCTTAATTAACTCAGGAACCACACCTGTGTGGAAGCCCCTGCTTTCAATATACGTTGTATCCCTCATTTACTCAAGTGTTTCCTTTATTTTGCCAGTCGCCTGTCTATATCTGACTGTCTTGCTCTGGAGTTTTCCAGAAGAATGCTACAGGTGGCTGTATTGTGATGCTTCAAGCAAGCAGTTGTTATTAGACTGGACAGACAGACGGATGGACGGACGGACGGACGGACGGACGTGCTTCTCTTCTGATGTTCATTCTGGAACCATCCACCTGCCTTCCAGAACTCTATAATTAGCCTTGTCTGCCAGCCACACACCACACTGTCAGCCGCAAGAGTTAATTAAAAAGCAGATTTCGAGAGGTGATAAGGAACAGCAAAAAATAACCCAATGAAAAATAATAAATGAATTCATTTCTTTCTTTTCTTCCACACTTCATCTCAAAAGAAGGGGACCGGAAGCTTTGTTTCCTCTCAGTCAATCATGTTCCTTGTGGTTCTTGTTGAAAGAGACGGGGAATATAATACCAGGGACAAACGATGCCGGGAGAGAGAGAGAAACAAACATAGAGAGATACAGAGAGATACAGAGAGAGATACATAGAGAGATACACAAAGATACAGAGAAAGAGAGAGATACAGAGAGAGATACACATGGATACAGAGAGAGATACTTACGATAAAGAGAGCTACAGAGAAATATAGAGAGAGATACACAAAGACACAGAGAGAGAGAGATACAGAGAGAGATACACAAAGATACAGAGAGAGAGATAAGGCCTCTCTAATTAGTGTTTTAATAACAGCATATTTTGACATATGTCAGCTGTCAGTCAAACTGTGCAAAAGTGAAATCAAAACATACGTTTAGGCATTCATTCATAGTGGTTAAGGTTAGGGTTAAGGTTAGGGTTAAGGTTAGGATTAAGGTTAGGGTTAAGGTTAGGGTTAGGGTTAAGGTTAGGATTAAGGTTAGGGTTAAGGCTAGGGTTAAGGTTAGGGTTAGGGTTAAGGTTAAGATTAAGGTTAGGGTTAAGGTTAGGGTTAGGGTTAAGGTTAGGATTAAGGTTAGGGTTAAGGCTAGGGTTAAGGTTAGGGTTAGGGTTAAGGTTAGGATTAAGGTTAGGGTTAAGGCTAGGGTTAAGGTTTGGGATAGGGTTCAAACAGAATAACTAATATTACTAAATGAGTGTCTAGCACTGGAATATGATGAGAGAAAGAGAGAGATAGAGATGTGCTTTATTCCTTCAATAAAGGCTGTGAACTCTCATTCACACCGACACAAACACACACAAACAAAAACTATCATGTACTTTGTTTGCTCCTGTGTACAAACAAACACGCTCCATTTCAATCCACTTAATAAAACTACAAATTCACTCCAGAAGCCTCAACAGAGAATATCATTACAAAATGTAATATTTGTATTTTTACAGTAGGCAGATGGGCCTGTATGTATTACATTCTCTCTCTATGGCGGAAACCCAGTAATCTGGCAGACACCTCAGTCAAAGTCCTCCTGACTTTAGAGTCTGGAAAGGCTCCTTACATCAATAATGAAGGGGGCTGTGCTTCTTACTGATTGGTTCCCCTTGCTGTCTTTCTCACTCAACTACCAACAGGAACAGCCACACACAGCCCCCGAGCGCCGCCCCCTTCCAATTACAACTGTTGGATTTTCAAATCCGAACAACGAGAGGTCTCGACCCACCAGGAAAAAAAACAACATTTGAGAGAACCAATCAATGCGTCCACTCAATTTCGGAGCTAATATTGCATTAACAAATGGCCTCCTGTCCAGACTGGTGAGTCACAGCCCTTCCTCGCTGTGTGGTCACGTGGGTCGCATCAGCCAGGCTAGGATCACAGAGACAAATTGCTTTTTTATATGTGGCGTATTACCTTTACCGAGCTATGGAAGCCTATCAGGGTCAAAGGCAAATTGACAGTCTCTGATGGGGGAATTGAATTGTCGATATCAATTTCACAGCGTGACAGAGAGTTGGAAAGAGAGAGAATATGTGTGTCTCTCTGTGGTGTGTGTGTGTGCCTGTGTGTGTGTGGCACTGAGAGTTGGGTGTCAGCAGCCAAAATGAGAGGTGACCGGGATCTGAATTAGGTGCATGCTGCGGAGATGAGGAGAGCAGATGAAAATTAGGGACGGACCAATACAATAGGATAGGTTCCTACACTCTTAAGTGGATTCTTTTGCACTGTCCTGAAAAGGTCAGTGGATATGGATTTGTCCCAAATCTCTTAACAGGCTTCCTTGCCTCCACCACACACTCATGTAAAGTAGGGAGGATCAGAATGAATTCTACCACATTATGTTCACCAGTTAAGTATTCCCAGATCAGGTAGCTATCCTGAGGGTATGGTTCCATTGGATCAATGTCCACTGTTCTGTCAGTCACTTTGCATTGAAGCATCTGCTGAATGGCCACATTATGATGTAGCCAAGGAAGTCCAGCTGTTTAAGACCAACGGGATTTGCGGCTAAAGAACTTCTCTGCAGTTTGAGAGTAGATGATGGCGTGAGTAAAGTGTGTGTGTGAGCTTAGTCTTTTTGTGAATTGCATATTAACACCACGTTTATGCACTCCAGCGAAGTGTGGTTAAGTGTTTGTCAACATTCAGTTACAACAGACACACACACACGCACACACACGCACACACGCGCACGCACGCACGCAAGCACGCACGCACGCACGCACACACACACACACACACAAACTCCTCATGAGTGGTTAATGGTGCTTGTCTAGGCTCCTTTGAACCTCTCTGCATATGTGTCTTAAACTGGCTCTTACAGATAAACACTGTGTGTGTGTGAGTGTGTGTGTGTGTGTGTGGCTCTCACAGATAAACACTGTGTGTGTGTGTGTGTGTGTGTGTGTGTGTGTGTGTGTGTGTGTGTGTGTGTGTGTGTGTGTGTGTGTGTGTGTGTGTGTGTGTGTGTGTGTGTGTGTGGCTCTCACAGATAAACAGCAGGAATACAAATATAATTTGGTTTTTAGTATAAAACAACAGAAGAACATAAGGCCGTCCTAGAAAATGGGCTCCCGAGTGGTGCAGCGGTCTAAGGCACTGCATCTCAGTGCTAGAGGCATCACTGCAGACCCTGGTTCGATCCCGGGCTGTATCACAACCAGCCGTGAGTGCACAATTGGCCCAGCGTCGTCCGGGTTAGTGGAGGGTTTGGCCCGGGGTAGGCCGTCATTGTAAAATAAGACTTTGTTCTTAACTGAGATGCCTGGTTAATTAAATAAAAAATAGGCCTATTCACTTATTTATTTAACCAGGGTAGTCCACTCACAGACAGTCATTTTTAATTAATTTTTTTAACCTTTATTTAACTAGGCAAGTCAGTTAAGAACAAATTCTTATCTACAGTGATGGCCTACCAAAAGGCCTCCTGCGGGGACGGGGGCTGGGATTCAAAATAAAATAAAAATATAGGACAAAACACACATCACGACAAGAGAGATACCACAACAATACATAAGGAAAGACAACAACATACTAAGGCAGCAACACATGACAACACAGCATGGTTGCAACACAACATGACAACAACATGGTAGCAACACAACATGGTATCAGCACAAAACATGGTACAAACATTAGTGGGCACAGACAACAGCAAAGGGCAAGAAGGTAGAGACAACAATACGTCACACAAAGTAGCCACAACTGTCAGTAAGAGTGTCCATGATTGAGCCTTTGAATGAAGAGATTGAGACAAAACTGTCCAGTTGGAGTGTTTGTTGCAGCTCGTTCCAGTCGCTAGCTGCAGCGAACTGAAAAGACGAGCGACCCAGAGATGTGTGTGCTTTGGGGACCTTTAACAGAATGTGACTGGCAGAACGGGTGTTGTATGTGGAGGATGAGGGCTGCAGTAGGTATCTCAGCATGGGTAGGATGGTCCTCTGAATCAGGGTTAGTTTGGCAGCTGGGGTGAAAGAGGCGCGATTACGATAGAGGAAACCAAGACTAGATTTAACCTTAGCCTACACTGAACAGTCAACATGGTTCCTGTGTTATAGTAGTGTCATTTCACCGGTGTGACTGGTAGACATTATGTAATTTTGTAGAAAATGTGCAACCAGTGGGATGTACAGGTAACTGCCAAAATAAAGGAAACACCAACATGAAGTGTCTTAATAGGGCATTGGGGCACCACGAGCAAGAACAGCTTCAATGCATCTTGGCATAGATTCTACCAGTGTCTAACCTGGTCCCGTGTGTCATTTACATTTAAACCCATTTAAATGTAAGTGATATGGCATACACAAAACAGTGAACATTGTTCTGTGTGTTTGTGTCATTTCATTGGTGTGACTAGATACATTACAAAATATGTTTTAGGAAAAGTGACGTTGAAAATGGAAAATCCATTTGGATTGCTTTAGCTGTAATGCATACGCTTTAGTATGGATTACAGCCTAACCCACGTTAATCCAGCAGGAGAAACACACACACACACACACACACACACACACACACACACACACACACACACACACACACACACACACACACACACACACACACACACACACACACACACACACACACACACACACACACACACACACACACACACACACACACACACACACATTGATCCAGCAGAGAAATGCAGTAAACCACTGTGTCGTGCCTAGCTGCCTGCAAGACACTTTCTTCTCTACTTTCTCCTCCTTTTAGTCCCTCTTTCTTCTCGTAGTTCCTTTAAAAAGCGTTGATGTTAGCTTTATTGTTTTTCTGTATTGTAGAGCACAGAAGCTCTATAACTGAATTATGAAAGGCTTGTAAACAATGGAGAATGTCTATGAAATGAGATTTGATTGTTTTAGGGTTTTTAACATTTACATATTTATTGGTGAGTAGTATGCTAATGTATTTGCAGCAGAACTGCAATTCGATGATGCTGTGTGTGTGTCTGTGTGTGTTTGTCTATGTGTTATGCATTTTGTTTCATACATTTGAATAATATTACTTGTGGGAAAGGCTTGTTATTATGAAAAGTCTAAATCTATGTTCCTCTTTAGTAGTAAATTGAATAATCATCATTGCTAATGGATATTACAGTGTATCATGTTACCTTGAAGTGATGGCATATCTTCATTTTTTTCATTATGTCTCTTTTACACAGCTCATTTTGAAACCAGACCTAAAGTAAATTAATTAGAAATCCTCAGGGAATACGTGAAAGGGATTAACAATTTGTATTATTTTTATTTTGTCATTAGCTGTTTTAATGCAGATGTCTGTTTTTTCTATTTTTTTTCTCCTGTCTTTATCTTTCCTTCCCTCTGACTTTCTGGATCGATCTCTCTCTCTCTCTCTCTCTCTCTCTCTCTCTCTCTCTCTCTCTCTCTCTCTCTCAGGTTCTCTGCCAAACTGAAAGGGAGTTTTCCTCCATCTCTGTCGCTGAGGGAAACGGTCATTAGGGGCCATGAGTTGTTGCTGGGGCTACCATCATTGTAACCCTCCGATGCAGAACACTTAAAATGGGGTCTATGTTACCAGCTACCATGGCCGCCAAGCGGCAAGCCATACTCTAATCGCCTAGGCAACAACCTTTCTGTGACCTACGACTTCCTGTCTCTACTTCCTGGTCTGGCCACACCCCTTCCTTACCTGTCGCCCAACCTGATTTCAAACTTGCCTGCTTCCTTTCCTAATATTCTCCCCTTTCCCTTAGTTTCTTAATAAGATAACCCTTCCTATCCTCCCTTCCTCCCTAACGATGACCAAAAGGTTTCTCCACCTCCCCTCCATCCCGCTCTCCCTATCCCTCTCTCCATCCATCTTCCTCTACCTTCTCCCCCCATTACTTCTTCTCCTCCACCTCCCTGGGTCCGTCCGGGGGGACTGCTGGCTGATCGAAGGGGATAAAGGCTACGTGTGGCTGGCCATCTGCAGTCAGAACCAGCCCCCGTACGAGACCATCCCCCAGCACATCAACAATACGGTACTGTTATGTTCTATATTATAGAGTATATATTATGCTATACAGCCTACCCCTAGCGGTAATTGTAAAATATGTCATTTTAATTCCAATGCTGGTTTTGCTCAATGGGGTGTTCCTTTTCAACCACCGAATAACATCACCAAGAGTTAGCACAATATAGAATTGAAACAGTAGTGGGGCTGGAACAGAGCCTTGAGGAACACTAAAACTTACTTTACTTTTCAACCGTAGTTCATATGTCCCATAGGAACCACCATAGTTTGGCAAAGCTAAAACGGAATGTTTTGTTTATGCTAGCTTACAAATACTAGCTCACTGTTTTGCTATAAATAGCTCACTGTTTTGTTATACTACTTTACAAATGTTGAGCCGTATGATGAAAAAAAAAATGTCTCGTTCTTTTCAATTAGATTTTATTCGATTTATTTGACCATTTGAAAAAGACATTTCAACCGCGTGGATACAATGCATTTAAAGAAGTTTACAACGTATTTCCATTGTTGTCCACTTTCAACCCAACTTTCAACAGAAATGCAAAGCTAACACTAGATGTTTTCTCATGCTAGCTCGTGAATGCCAAGCTGTTTGATTTTAAACAAGTTGTCATTCTTTCAACACAACAGGTCCATGACCTGAGGCTGAATGAGAACAAGCTGAAAGCAGTGCTATTCCACTCCATGTATCGCTTCACCAACCTCACGGACCTCAACCTCACCAAGAATGATATCTCTTACATAGAGGACGGGGCCTTTACCCATCAGGCCAATCTACAGGTAAGGGATTTGATAAGTTGGTTGGTTGATGTGTTGAGAGGGAGGCATTTGATTGGTTGATTGGTTAGTTGATTGGTTATTTGTTTGATTCGTTGGTTGGTTGAGAAAGAGATATTTTACATAGAGGACATGGCTTTCACCCATCAGGCCAACCTACAGGTCATTGGTTTGATTGTTTGGTTGGTTACTATGTTGGTTGATTGGTTAGTTGGTTGGTTGATTGATTGGTTAATTGGTATGTTGGTTGGTTGATTGGTTAGTTGGTTGGATGACAACGAGATCTCTTACTTCAGGGATGGGCAACTCCTCTGGGGCCTGATTTGTGTCACACTTTTGCCCCAGCCCCAGTTTACATACAGTAACTTTGGAAAGTATTCAGACTTTGACTATTGCCACATTTTTTTTACGTTACAGCCTTATTATAAACTTGATTAAATAATTGTTTTGCCTCATCAATCTACACACAATGCCCCATAATGACAAAGCAAAAATAGGTTTTTAGAAAGGTATGCTAATTTATTAAAAATAAAAATGTCACATTTACATAAGTATTCAGACCCTTAACTCAGTGATTACAGCATTGATTCTTCTTGGGTATGATGCTTGGCACACCTGTATTTGGGGAGTTTCTCCCATTCTTCTCTGTAGATCTTCTCAAGCTCTATCAGGTTGGATGGGAAGCGTCACTGCACAGCTATTTTCAGGCCTCTCCAGAGATGTTCCATCGGGTTCAAGTCCGGGCACTGGCTGGACCACTCAAGGACATTCAGAGACTTGTCCTGAAGCCACTCCTGCATTGTCTTGGCTGTGTGCTTAGGGTCGTTGTCCTGTTTGAAGGTGAACCTTCGCACCAGTCTGAGGTCCTGAGTGCTCTGGAGCAGGTTTTCATCAAGGGTCTCTCTGTACTTTGCTCCGTTAGTCTTTTCCTTGATCGTGACTAGTCTCCCAGTCCCTGCCGCTGAAAAACATTCCCACAGCATGATGCTGCCACCACCATGCTTCACCGTAGGGATGATGCCAGGTTTCCTCCAGACGTGATGCTTGGAATTCAGGCCAAAGAGTTCAATCTTGGTTTCATCAGACCAGAGAGTCTTGTTTCTCATGGTCTGGGAGTCCTTTAGGTACATTTTGGCAAACTCCAAGCAGGCTGTCATATGCTTTATACTGAGGAGTGGCTTTCGTCTGGCCACTTTACCATAGAGGCTTGATTGGTGGAGTGCTGCAGAGCTGGGAAAACCTTCCAGAAGGACAACCATCTCCACAGATGAACTTTGGAGCTCTTTGTTGTTCTAAACTTCTTCCGTTTAAGAATGGTGGAGGCCACTGTGTTCTTGGGGACCTTCAATGCTGCAGAATATTTTTTGGTACCTTTCCCAGATCTGTGCCTTGACACAATCCTCTTTCGGATTTCTACAGACAATTCCTTTGACCTCATGGCTTGGTCTTTCCTCTGACATGCACTGTCAACTGTGTGACCTTATATAGACAGGTGTGTGCCTTTCCATATCATGTCCAATCAATTGGATTTACCACAGGTGGACTAAAAGTTGTAGAAACATCTCAAGGATAATCAATGGATGCACCTGAGCTCAATTTCGAGTCTCATAGCAAAGGGTCTGAATACTTATGTAAATAAGGTACTTCTGTTTTAATTTTTAAGACATTTGCAAAAATAAAAATAAAAACTGTTTTTGCTTTGTCATTATGGGGAATTTTGTGTAGAAGGCTGAGGATTTTATTTGATCAATTTTAGAATAAGGTTGTAATGCAACAAAATGTGGAAAAAGTCAAGGGGTCTGAGTACTTTCCGAAGGCACTGTACCTGACCCCAATAGTCAGTTAATCAGTTTAGAATGCAATTAGTATAATCAGCTGTGTTCGCTAGGGATGGGGAAAAAGTGTGACGCCACTCCGGCCCCTGAGGACTGGAGTTTCCCATCCCTGTCTTACATAGAGGATGGGGCCTTCACTGATCAGGCAAACCTACCTGTTAGGGAGGAATAGGGGTTTGATTGGTTGATCAGCTGGTTGTTTAGTTGATTGGTTGTTGGCTTGATTGGTTGACTGGTTTATTGATTGATTCGATTGACTGATTTTACTTCACTAATGCATGTTAAGGTTTTACATTAATACAAAACCATTTAGGGTAAACACAATAAGTCAAAAGGAAAATCTTAAACAATACTCTCTTCTCCGTGTTATAGATCAATACTTTGACCAGTGTGTTATGTAAGTGATAAGGGGCGTCATTTGAGATAGCCAAAGATTTACTGTATTACCCTTGTGCTCCCTTCATCGGACTGGTTACTGGAACTATTCACCAAGATGAAACCATTCTCCAGCTTCATTTAACAGCCCAAGTACATGGAAGCCATCATTTTCATTAGAACCAGAGTCCATGGCACACAGGGATGTTGCTATTTGTACCTACTAAGATGGAGGATAGGCCAAGTACTTACTGTATTCCGATTGTGGTCCCTTCTAATCTTACGTCCTCCACCTTTTCTCCATGCAGTGCACTAATTCAAAAAGCAGTCTTTTCATAGGGAACATGGTGTCATTTGAGATGCCAAAGTCTTACTGTTACTCCATTGTGGTCTCCTCTCATCCTAGGTCCTCCAGCTAGGTTACAACAAGCTGACCAACCTGACTGAGGGGATGATGCGTGGCCTGGGCCGCTTGCAGTGCCTCTTCCTCCAGCACAACCTCATCGAGGTCATTGACAACAAAGCATTCGAGGAGTCCAGCTCCAGCCTCAGCAGCATCGACCTCTCGTCCAATAAGCTAGCCCGGATTGATCCGTCAACTTTCACTGTGCTAAACCGGTTAATGGTCTGCGAACTAGCAGGAAATCCTTTCCATTGTGGATGTGATCTGTATAGTTTTCTTACTTGGTTGGAGGCATTTAATAACGTGACCCATACATACGACCGGCTGCAGTGCGAGACCCCTGGCGAGCTGTTTCTCTACCCGCTCCTGAGCCCCGTCGCCGGGCACGGACGCAGTGCTCGCACCATGCTCTCCACCATCTGTCGCGACGGCATGATCATACCCGGGATCACGTCTCAACCCGGCACCGACTGGGAGGGCTCCGGGATGGGCCCGGAGATGGACGGCCGGGCCGGGCCGTATCATCAACCGACAGCTTCGTCCACGGCCGACCCCAACTTCAACCCCAGCATCAAACTCCAGTGGGTCACTCTGTCTGCAGCCAAGCTGTTGGTCCAGATCCCTAAACCATACAGCAAGATGTACGTCCTGGTCCAATACAACCAGAGCTTCGTCTCGGACATCCAGAACCTCAAGGAGAAGAAGGAGAAGGTGACGTTGGTGGATCTCAAACCTCACACCAACTACACCTACTGCGTAGTGTCTATAAGTAAAAACCAGCGCAACAACCACACATGCATCTTCTTCGCCACACGAGAGGCTGGCCCTGACGACCACCACGCCAACCCGTCAACCATGACGCATTACATCATGACGATCCTGGGGTGTCTGCTGGGGATGGTGATCGTGCTCGGGCTTGTCTACTACTGCCTGAGGAAGCGTCGGATGCAGGAGGAGAAGGAGAAGGCGATCAGCGTGAAGAAGACCATCTTGGAGATGCGGTAAGAGGGACAGACCCAATGTTGTTGAAACCCCAGCTCTTTATTCTGTTATTTGACATTATTTTACTCATCTCTTTTATAGCATTATTGTTTTTTATTATTCTCTTTCATTCCGTTTTATTGTTGTTACAATAAAGTGTGTTTGTGATTTAAATGCACTTTAATTAATTAAAGTTTGATTCGAGGTTTGAATAACTCGGGACTCATAGGTAGATGTGATGCACCTGAATTGCACACAGCTATTTTACCTGAGATGTAAAATATTTGATTCTTATGGATTTTATCCTTGGATTTTATTTACAGGTATGGACCGGAGGCTGCAGCCCAGGCAGCTAACGACCCGGCAGCCATGCAGCATCTCCAGGAACAGGCCCAGAACCAGGGGCACCCTGGAGGTCACCTCCACGGAGGAGGGGGTGGGGGTAATAAACTTCCTCCCTCCGCCTCCTCCAGCTCCGGCATGCTCCACGGTTCGGCCAACACCACCTCCTCCCGCCTCTCGACGCTCCCCCAAGTGGAGAAGATGGCCACAGCGTTCGGTGAAGCCATGGCAACCAATAAAGGGAACTATATGGACGTGAGGAGTGGGGCAGGATTATCGGGAGACGGGGGAGGATTATTACTGGCAGGGGGAGGAGGAGGAGGGGGCGAGGCGATACTGGTGGCTATGCGAGGCATCAACGGTTGCAGTGAAGACGGAATGGATGTTGGGAATGATTCGGATGATGACGGGCACGGATCTGCGTCAGAGATCTCGACGATCGCCATGGAGGTCGACAAAGTCAACCAGATTATCAACAACTGTATCGACGCTCTCAAGCTCGACTCCCTTGTTGCGACGACAACATCTGGTGACAACCCTACTTCTCCTCCACCTGCTTGTATCACCTCCCTCGCTCGGAACCTCATCCCCCTCTCCCAAGGCCTCGCTGACACCTGCCAGATGCTCGCCTCCTCTCCCAAAATCCATGCCCCTCCCGCAATGACCCCCGTCCCCCTCGTCATGCCTCTCTCGGAGCGTCCCGGAATCAGCGGAGGGGGGTTTCTCTCGCCCCCATACAGGGACCCACCACCGGCGAATGCCGTACGACCCTTACAGAGGCAGCTGAGCGATACAGGTGTGGTGGTCATGGGTGCTGGGAAGAACCGATGTAGCGTATCCTCGGCTGGAGGATCCATGAAGAGCACCAGGGTCTTCAGTCTGGATGTCCCGGAGCCCCGCAGCCCGGGCCCCAACTCCTGCCCTGCATACCCAGAGAAGGGGAGCCCGGTTCGGTGTGGGGAAACCATGGAGAGGCTCCCTCTTGTGGGTGGAAATGGTAGTGGTTGTGGTAGTGGTGGTGATGGAAACGGGATGGGTTGTGGTGGTGGGAACGGAATGGGAGGAGGGGTTAATGAAGGTGGGGTGAATGTCAATGGAGGTGGGGTGGGTTGTGGAGGGGGAGGAAGAGGAGGGGGAGGACCGGGAAAGCAGCAGCAGCATCATCATCTGGAGGTACATCCAGACTACCACTGTTCTGAGCACAGGCACTCCTTCCCCGCCCTCTACTACGAGGGAGCCAACGACTCCCCCTCTCCCTCCCCATCCCAGAAGGCCTCCTTCCTCAAACCTCTGGGACGTACCAAAAGGGACCCTGCCGCCTACTCCCAGCTTTCCCCTTCCCGGCACCACAACTACTCCGGCTACTCCTCCAGCCCCGAATATTCCTCGGAAAACACCCTTCGAATCTGGGAGAGGTTCCGGCCACACAAGAAAGGCCCTCGCGACCCTCGCGAAGAGGCGACGTATATCGCTGCAGGCCACGCCTTGAGGAAGAAGGTTCAGTTTGCGAAAGACGAGGACCTCCATGATATCCTCGACTATTGGAAGGGGGTGTCGGCCCAGCAGAAGCTGTGAGAGATGAGGAAGAGGTGTAACCTAGAGGAAGGCATACAGAAGGAGAAGACAGTGATGTCATAATTCTCAAGAACTCCCAGACAGTGAATGGACCTGAATGACACAACTACAACTGTTGGCTCCCATGTGTACTTCCTGGTCTCTTTTATGACATCATCTGTCTTCTCATTCTTTAACTTATCCTAGGGTGTTACAACAGCAGACTCTGACAGGGATGAGGAGGATAGTAGTGGAAGTTATGGGGGAGACATTATGTAGTAGTAGTAGTAGTAGCATGACACCGGGTATTGGGGTTTTTCTACAGTTCCACAATGGAACTACAGGGGTTCCACAATTCTACAAGTCGTTCCACAGAAGTTCCACTGTTCCATTGCGGGTTCCATCATGGTTCCACAAGAGTTCCACGGTTCTATAGAGGTTCCAAAGTTCCATAAAGGGTTCTATAATGTCTCTGTAACGGTTCCGTAGGGGTTCTATAGTGGTTCTAGAAGTTTCAAAGTTCTACATGGAGTTCCATAATGGTTCCACATTGAGCTTCTAAGTGGTTCCACATTCTCTTTTTTTCCAGGTTTGGGTAAACAAAAAAATAACAATATATCAGATTTCCTTTTGCCTGGCACTTTGGTCCTTGCAGACTACCATAGAAAGACAGAGCCAGGGTAATGAGGACTCAGTAATGACTGCAGAGTCTTGTCACTAGCAGGTGTCCTAAGACTCATTACAACATATCTCCCAACAACAAGCAGCAGCATTACTCGGCTTAAACCCTGGTCCCTTAAACAGCACAGCTCATAATCCCATCAACATTCAATTCATTCACTAAACACTGGTTGCATCCCAAGTGGCACTCTATTCCCTATTTTGTGCACTACTTTTGACAAGGGCCCACAGGGTTCCCATAGGGCTCTGGTCAAAAGTAGTGAACTATATAGGGAATAGGGTGCCATTTGGGACGCAGAGTCATTTCACTCTGCAGCCCACCACCTGCCTCCCTAGCAGCGCCATTTAGAGAGATAATTGAAAGGGGATGAGGAATTAGCAGTGTTTGCCTCAATCTCTTCTTCTTCCTTCGGAGGAGGGGGGAGAGAGGAGGGGGAGAGGGAGGATGGAGGGGAGAAGGAGGACAAGGAAGAGGGGGAGGATATTAAGCGATACTTATCGTGTTAATTGTTCTCGGCTGTAATTAGCCCAGGAACAAAACAGGTGGAGATGCTAGCGTGGGTGGACACACACCAAGAGGTGTGTGTGTGTGGACGGTGGGAACCAGGCCCTGGAGCCCCTCTCTGTGTTTAGCAGGAGCGTGCTTATCGATTGGAAACACCTACACATGTTTTACAGAGCGTGGCATGCTATTGGGGTGCTCCGCCATTTTGTTTTCTCCTTCTTCTTGGCCTTTTCTAAATCAGACATGTGGATTGAGCAGATACATTGCATTCAGATAGCAAACAAGGAGGAAGGGACGTTTACACACACACACACGCACGCACACTCTGTGTGTGTTCAGATTACTATGTAGTAAGCCGTTTTCCAGACCTACTTGCTAACATTTCCCTGGCTTCGAGCCAATTTGTTATTTACAGGTATAGCATTTTTTCTTTTGATAAGAAAGTCAAAGCTTCCTTCAGGGGAAGATTAAAATTAGCATTTCAATAGTGCTAGTCATGCAAAAACCACTTTAGGCTGGGTTAGGAAAGGGGGAGAGAGACGAGTGTTGGCTCCCATATTGAAGCAGAAGGTAATCATGTCGGAGTAGAGAGAAGGTTCCTAGCAGAACACACAGACCACACAAGAAGTTACAGCTGAAATTAAAGACAATGCTAGTATGGTGATGTTTAGAAAAGCTAGAGTTCGCAAGGGTTCATGGTCTATTTTAGAGGGAGCGAGAGCGTGAGCGAGCGAGAGAGAGAGAGAGAGAGAGAGAGAGAGCGAGAGAGAGAGAGAGAGAGAGAGAGATGGATCTCTATGGAGAGGTCAACGAAATCATATAGCAGAGCCATAGATATAAAGAGTTAGTGAAAAAATCTATCTTCAATGTTGGCAGCAAATGTTCCATACAAAAAAACATAGTGCCAAATATGCTATTTATAGTGGCAATATATGAACATAGCCCAATTGTTATATTTTGTATTGGTCTTTTGACATCAGATTTTTTCAGATCTGATCTGGTTAGTCAAAATACAAATTAGTGAGAAAGAAAATCAGAATTGGGCTGCCTGTCTAAACGCAGCCTCTACCTGGTCTCTGGTCTATATGGAGGTGACAGAGGTTATACAGTGCCTTGCAAAAGTATTCACCCCCCTTGGCGTTTTTCCTATTTTGTTGCATTACAACCTGCAATTTAAATAGATTTTTACTTGGATTTCATGTAATGGACATACACAAAATAGTCCAAATCGGTGAAGTGAAAAAAAAAAACTTGTTTAAAAATATACAAAAGGAAAAAGTGGTGTGTGCATATGTATTCACCCTCTTTGCTATGAAGCCCCTAAATAAGATCTTGTGCAACCAATTACCATCAGAAGTCACATAATTAGTTAAATAAAGTCCACCTGTGTGCAATCTAAGTGTCACATGATCTCAGTATATATACACCTGTTCTGAAAGGCTCCAGAGTCTGCAACACCACTAAGCAAGGGACACCACTAAGCAAGCAGCACTATGAAGACCAAGGAACTCACCAAACAGGTCAGGGACAAAGTTGTGGAGAAGTACAGATCAGCGTTGGGTTATAAAAAAATATCCGAAACTTTGAACATCCCACAGAGCACCATTAAATCCATTATTTAAAAAATGAGAAGAATTTGGCACCACAACAAACCTGCCAAGAGGGCCGCCCACCAAAACTCACGGACCAGGCAAGGAAAGCATTAATCAGAGAGGCAACAAAGAGACCAAAGATAACCCTGAAGGAGCTGCAAAGCTCCACAGCGGAGATTTGAGTATCTGTCCATAGGACCACTTTAAGCCGTACACTCCAAAGAGCTGGGCTTTACGGAAGAGTGTCCAGAAAAAAATAAGCCAAATGTTTGGTGTTTGCCAAAAGGCATGTGGGAGACTCCCCAAACATATGGAAGAAGGCATTCTGGTCAGTTGAGACTCAAATTGAGCTTTTTGGCCATCAAGAGAAACGCTATGTCTGGCGCAAACTCAACACTTCTCATCACCCCGAGAACATCATCCCTACAGTGAAGCATGGTGGTGGCAGCATCATGCTGTGGGGATGTTTTTCCATTGACAGGGTCTGGGAAACTGGTCAGAATTGAAGGAATGATGGATGGTGCTAAATACAGGGAAATTCTTGAGGGAAAGTCTTCCAGAGATTTGAGACTGGGACGGAGGTTCACCTTCCAGCAGGACAATGACCCTAAGCATACTGCTAAAGCAACACTTGAGTGGTTTAAGGGGAAACATTTTTAAATGTCTTGGAATGGCCTAGTCAAAGCCCAGACCACAATCCAATTGAGAAGCTTTTGCCTTGAAGTATGGGCAAAAAATCCCAGTGGCTAGATGTGCCAAGCTTATAGAGACATACCCCAAGAGACTTGCAGCTGTAATTGCTACAAAAGGTGGCTCTGCAAAGTACTGACTTTGGGGGGGGGGGGGGGAATAGTTATGCACGGTCAAGTTTTACGTTTTTTTGTCTTATTTCTTGTTTGAAAATATTTTGCATCTTCAAAGTGGTAGACATGTTGTATAAATCAAATGATACAACCCCCCACAGAAAGCCATTTTAATTCCAGATTGTAAGGCAACAAAATTGGAAAAATGCCAAGGAGGGTGAATACTTTAGCAAGCCACTGTATTTTACATTAGCTACATGTCAATTGTGCCCCTCTTGCCATCAGAGGAGTGGAGCCTGCTATAGATCAAAATGCTCTCATGCATACACTGACCAGGGAGATGGTTACCCCTGGTCAAAACACAAAAATGGCTGACAGGAGTGAACAGAGATGGTTTTGCTGTTCACTGTACACTATGTGGAACTTTCTATGCTGTTCTCTGAATGTGCAAACATGGAAATAGAATTTTGATAACGTGGATGGAACATTAAAAAGGGGGGGACCTATATATATTTATTTCAATTGGTTGATCCTTCCATACCCACACTGTGGACTGAGTTATACGATTTGTTGGAAGATGGAGCAAGGTTTGGTGATGCCTCTAGATCTGGGGACTCGTTTGACCCAATATATTTGATGTACTTATAGACCTACAGCATCCAAGTCTGACCTTTGTGTAACATATATTACATTTAGTTCTAAAATATATATTTAGGTTTAGTGTAATAGATTATTTAGCGATACTTTACTTTAGGCCTACCGCATCACAAATATATTTGATTGATATTATTTATTTTATATTTGATATAGCCTCTCTGGACTCATTTGACCTAATATATTTGATGTACTTTAATGGATGTCTCAGTGCTACTTATAGACCTACCAGTCTGGCGTTGGTACAAAATCTATTAGATTTAAATATCATATATTTTGGGGGGATTACGTCTAATGGATACAGCATCACGGTATTGACCTATGACTCCTTGCACTCTGCTTGAATTAACGTTAATTGGCCGCATTCTGATCTGCTCATCCATTCTGACTGGAATCATGAATCATTGCTTTGTTGGTATATTCTTATCCTCAGAATGACATTACTGACGTATAATGATATTCATAGACTCATTACATGATCTTGCTATTTCCGTCTCTCTCTCTCTCTCGCTGCAAGTCTCCAGTCTTTCCTCTCTTCCGCCCACTCCCTCTCTCCATCCTCTCCTCCCTCCACGCCCTGATGTCCTATTCGCTCTCTCATTCCCTCTGACCCACTTCTGTTGGCTAATATAACCCAGCAACCAGCAACAAAAAGACAACAACATGTAATTCACTCGCTTCTCTCGGTTTTTCATCCCTCCCTCCACCCTTGTCTGGTTTAATGGTCCACATTCATTTGCAGATGAGGTGTCTGCATCCCAAATCCAACCCTGTTCCCTATTGCACTACGTTTGACCAGGGCCTATAGGGTTCCTATAGGACTCTGTTAGTAGTGAGCTATTTAGGGATTAGGGTTCCATTTGAGCCGATTGCGAGGTGTCAGGGCCAATAAGGGGAGGTTGTGGGAGCCATGCTAATATGCTGATATTATTAACTCTGCCAGATTGAAGGGTTGATTGAAATTAATCAAAGATTCCAAGGACTCTCTCTCTCTCTATGTCTCTCTCTGTGTCTCTCTTTCTCTCTCTCTCTGTGTCTCTGTCTCGCTCTCTCTCGCTCTCTATGTTTCTCTCTCTCTCAGCGTAGCTGGCCTAGTCGTCCCAGATACAGGATCAGATTTCTTCACCCTTAAGTCCTAACCTAAACCACTAGGATGAAAAACTTTGACCTCAAAATTGCCCTTAGATCTCCCAGAGGGGCTGGAGGAAAGGGCGTAGTCGGACAAAGTTTCCCATATCCACTAATCTAAGGTCAGTTTAGAGGTTTCCTCCCTAATGTCTGAGGTTAGGATTGAGGGAGGGTAAGCTGATCCTAGATCTGTGCCTACGGGTAACTTCCACTTCTGACTGAGAAGCAAGGAAAGGGCAGATCTCTTAGAGCCTCTAAGCCAAGGCCTTATGGGAAATGCAGATCTATCCCATTTTCCTTGACGCCTATCAGAGGTGAGGAAAGGGCAGAACTCATCCTGCTAAGGCCTTATGGGAAGTGCAGTCTTATTTCCATGAACCTCAACTCCTAATGCTTAACTTTGAAGCCAGTGTGTTTTGACAGTGAGGCAGAAAACAGGCAGGACTACAAAATGGCCATCCACAGAATGTGTTCTGATGGAAAGGTCAAATGCAAGATCTCTATCTTACAGTAGATTTGTGCTGAAAAGTGGAAGGTCTGTATGTATAGCCCCCCTATGTATGACGAGGCATTTAATGCAAAAATGTAATTAAGACTTTCATCGAATGCTGATGTCCATAAAAATACTTACAACCCCCCCCCCCCTCACTCTGTCTTACTCCCCAACAAATCAAATAGACTCACGTCCAGCAACAATGGGGATGTCAACCACACGTCTGCATTACTCAACAGTCACCATCAATAAAACCTGAGTTGAGTTTTATCAATTTGAGCACACACAGGGATGTCCCCGGGCCACTATTTTGGACAGCCTCCGTTTTGATTAAAAGGCCTTTTGGGTCTCTTATTGTAGCCCCTGTTTAAAACCACCGGTCAGTTTCCTCTGTGGAGGTTTCTGGTGAATTACTAATCAATTACATTTTGATTAGCGCTGGAGGCTAACGCTACACGGTGGAACTGACAGAGTGCCTTTGTAAATTAATGACTACATTACCTTTTAACAAAAGGAGAGAGAGAGAGAGAGAGAGAGAGAGAGAGAGAGAGGCAGGCACTCCCCTCTTAGCCCTCAGGTCTCTATCCCTCTCTCTGGCCATCACTAATAATAACATTAACTCAAGATAGATATTATTAATTTCAGCTCTTATTACTCTAAGGATGACTCTGTGGCCACTGCTGCCCATAATTCACATCTAAGTATATTACAAATTATATTACAAAATATATTAGTCATTTTAACTTTGTGGAGACTGCGAGGGCGTGTGTGTGTATGTGTGCGAGCAGGAGAGTGTGTTTGCACACACGCTATATTGTTTAGACTTCGAGGCTGTGCACAGACTTTTTATAATTCGGTCATGGTTTGCGTAGGCTGTGGGGTATTGAACAAAGGCCTTCATAACCACTGAATGAATTGCTGATGTTAATATTTTCCATGTTGGAAGCTGTACATGGGTCCAATGGTGAAGATCAAACCTAGCTCCTCTTCCTGTTGTAACCGTACATGAAGCATTTGGCGCTATACTTGTAACCCAAGTAAACAAACCAATGTATCTTGCCAATCCCCATCTGAAAATAAACAACCCACCCCTGGGCCGCTGGTCTAGACTCTCCTTCCCTCCCTCCCTCCTTCCTTCCCTCCCTCCCTCCCTCCCTCCCTCCCTCCCTCCCTCCCTCCTTCCGCCCTCCCTCCCTCTTTCCAGAAGGTTGTCAACAATGAGGCAGCAACACAACTTCTTTATGGACATACAAGTTAGAACGAGTCTTTTCTTTCCTTCCCCCTAAAGCGTACTTCATCAGAGTTTATTGCGTTGTAGATAATTTTTTATTGTTAGAGTTTGTTTTATTGTCCGTTGCTTGGGGAGCTTCTGTATTGCTGCATGAATTTTAGATTTTTTTTGTCTTTTCATTTTCTCAACTTTTGAACAAAGCTACAGTCTGAGATCTGGGATTTTCTTCAATGGTAATTTCCATTCCTGATATACAGGTATACCCAATTGATTATTGAAGAGAATAAAACTTCACATCCCAGAGTGTAGATTTAAAGGTTATTGAAAACACAAATCAATAGTCGCATGACAAAATGGTGGAAAAACCCCTGATTGCTTCTCTGTGGATTTACAGTTGCTCTCAAACTAAAGCTCATTCGGTGAAACTGGAGGCACAGAATGGCTCCCAGGGAACCACCGTGGCGGCTCTTTGCTCTCATTTAATTAAACTTGGATCCATGCAGTTTAGATGTGCGGTGCAAACTTATGAAGCGCCAGTATGAGGGAGAATATTACTGCTACTGCTCAAATATCTGTTTTCACGCAATGGGATGCATCTCAACAGTCTTGAATGTTTTCCTCAATCATGTCCTCGTATATATATATATATATGAAAAACAGAATAGGTGAAAACAAAATGGTGGATGTTTACTGTGAATCTACTTAAACCACTATTTCTTTAAAGGGACAGTTCAGTTAAATTACATATTTATGTGTTTCCTTGCCTTGAAAGCAGTCTATAGACATATGTAAAAAATGTAATCTAGATGAACTATCCCTTTAACATCCATGCAGATTAAGGAAAGGAAACAAGGACACAAGGGAGGAGAGGAGGCAACCTTTTCTCGTTTCCTCATTTCTATACGAGCCCACTGATAAAATGTGGTGTTTTTCAGCTTGAGTGAGCACCACCGTCTGCTGTTGAGATTAAACTAGATGACTGATTTAGTCTCTATCCTCATGAGACACACACACACACACACACACACACACACACACAACCCCTGGAGGAGGTTATACCGGAGAGCAACTGTGACACACGACAAACAAACAATGTAGTGTAAAATTAATATGTGTTTATATAGATTCTAGATACACAATGGACTTGACAAATGAGAATATGAAGACACACACACACACACACACACGTTTCCACACGTACACGCACACAGAACATGGACTCAGTATTTCTGTCTATACGTTTACATACACAAATGGTCTTAAAAAGTGTTAAATAAAAGAGGAGACAAACAAGGGAATACGATGAGAAGGAATGGCACTAAACCTCTGTAAAAATGTATTAACCTTGACTTATTTTCCCATGTATTTATTTAATGTGTTCCATTTATTTATTTAATTTGACATGTATTTATTTCATTTGACATGTATTTATTCCCGAACAACAGGGTGCTTGGATGTTTGTATGGATCTATCATCATCATGTTGTGATTGTTTCTTTGTCAGAGATCTACGATAGAACTGCAGATCTACGATAGAACTGCAGAGTTCTACAATGGAACAGTAGAGTCCTATAAACTGTACTGAAACATGGAGGACTTAAGACTGTAAATGTACAGCACTTCATGTAGCTTTCTGATCAGCTTTATGAGCCATTATGCTTTCCACTGCCAGTCTCTATACCGAGACTTAAAGGGAAGGTTCACCACCAAATCAAAGGTTATTAGAGTTTCTCACACCTATAGTAGGCACCATTTAATACAGTAAAACCAAACGGTCCCTTTAAGTCTGAGGATGTTTACACACAGTTGTATGGTTTAGACACACACACACACACACACACACACACACACACACACACACACACACACACACACACACACACACACACACACACACACACACACACACACTCAGCCCATGTTGAAGAGCTGATAATATGCCTGTCAGACCTCTCTATTATCAATGAGGCCCTTGTCAGAAATCGTGTTACACTGCGTGTGTGTATCCTAAAAACTAGGGGTTTGAATATCTAGCTTTGTGAAGTTGAATCGCCCCATGGACAACAGGGATGGAATTAGTATTATGCAGGGTGTGTGTGTGTGTGTGTGTGTGTGTGTGTGTGTGTGTGTGTGTGTGTGTGTGTGTGTGTGTGTGTGTGTGTGTGTGTGTGTGTGTGTGTGGTGTGTGTGTGTGTGTGTGTGTGTGTCTGGCTCAAAATAACCGCTGGTGTCGGTCAGATCAGTTCTGCTTGACTGAGCCTGGGACATGAAAAGACACAGTTAGTGTGTGTGTGTGTGTGTGTGTGTGCGCGTGAGTTTGTGCGTCTGTGTGTGTGTGCACACGGGTTGTGTGAGCTACATGACCTATTTGAAGAGCCTGCAGATATACAGAAGATTAATTAAAAATCTTCACAGATCAACCTGTCACACACACACACACACACACACACACACACACACACACACACACACACACACACACACACACACACACACACACACACACACACACACACACACACACACACACACACACACACACATAAACACGTCATCGCCTCATTAAAAAGGAACCGACCCTTTTGAGTTATATAATGCAGTCCCCAATTCACCTCACACTCACATACACACACTTGCAGACGCACAAAAACAGAGACACGCTGGCACACAAACACATTCTCTCCATTTCACCATCTTTCACAGTTAAACACTTATACAGCAACGGCACACACACACACACACACACACACACACACACACACACACACACACACACACACACACACACACACACACACACACACACACACACACACACACACACACATACATAATTGTCCTTGTTTTACTCTTCTTGTGAGGACTTGTCATGTTGCCGCTTCTCTCCCAGATTCCGACACGCACTTCTTCCTCATCAGTTTGAGAATCCTACAGTCTGAGCATAGAAATGCTGGCAGATCCTTGTTTCTCCTAATAAAAATAGTAGTCGCAGTAAGAGGGATGAAAAGTGGTTTCATCCCATCATCCCAAAGGGCACCCTATTCCCTCTGTAGTGCACTACTTTTGACTGCATAGGGAATAGGGTGTGACACACAGTGTGCTGCAGCGTGTAGAGGCTGTGTTTAAGGAGAGGGGGGATCTGTCTCATTGTGCCTCTCCATTTTAACTAGATCACCCAGGGCTCACGGCGGACATTTTGATTCACTTAGCTCCGGAGACCCTCTCCTCTCTGAGTAATGGAGAAGATTAGACTAGTGATATTACTAATACAATGGATGGAGAGGGAGCAAGAGGGAGGGAGGGATGGAGGGAGGGAGGGCCAGGTAGGAAGGAGGGAAGGAGAGAGGGAAGCCTTGGGGCTGTGACGTTGCTAACACAATGGAGAGGGGGAAAGAGGGGAGGAAGGAGAAGGGGAGAGGGAGAGCGTAGCCTAGATCTTGAGACGTTTACAGTACAATGGAGAGATTGAAGAAAGGGAGGCCGGGATGGAGGGATGGCTGGAGAGAGAGAGGGAAGGGAGAGTTAAGCCTTGGACTTGTGACGTTTATAGTACAATGGAGAGATTGAAGAAGGGATAGAAAGGAAGAGAGGAAAGGTTGGGTAAAGGGAAAGAGAGCTAGAGAAGAAGAGAGGAGAGTGAAGGGATAGAAAGGAAGAGAGGAAAGGTTGGGTAAAGGGAAAGAGAGCTAGAGAAGAAGAGAGGAGAGTGAAGGGATAGAAAGGAAGAGAGGAAAGGTTGGGTAAAGGGAAAGAGAGCTAGAGAAGAAGACAGGAGAGTGAAGGGAAAGACAGAAGTGGGTGATGTGTATCTCTACATTAAAGCCAGGGCACTGTTCAGGTCATATGTGACATACATTGGCTTTTGCCATTAGAGCCTCTTAAACAGTAGCTACCTATAGCTTATCAGCAGGCTACTGAAGGGCTTTTCTATTGGTTACTGAGAACGCCATGGAAATAGAAGTACTAATTACGGGGATCTCAATTCAAGTCAGTGTGCCATGATGGGGCTTTTCTTCCTTCTAGTATTTTTATTTCTATGGAGAAAGCCATTTCATAGAGAGCATAGATAGAGCCATTGGCACGCTTAGATGTATCTCTGTCTTTGTGTGACCAACCAGGTTCCAACCCTGGTCACAAGACTGTGTTAGCGTTCTGAGCTAAAGCCTCGGCTTTACTTCCGTTACGTACACAGTTTAATATAAAAAAGGAGGGAAGAGATACATGACATTTTTTTTAACAATATTAGTTTAATTCTCTTTCTGTTACAATGCCATGGGACAATTAAAACATTCAAAACAATGTTGTTTTGTGACTCTGTGTCCCATTTAAATAACAATCAACATGACAATTACTCACGCAGCAACACCATCTGAGGGAATTGCTTCAGTTGGTCCCCCAGGTGGCATTGCCACAGAACTGTTAATAACAGCCCTGGAACAGATTTAACACATCAACACAACAAGTATGTCTCGATGAAATCAAATGGGTTTTAGGGGGTTTTGTTTCACAGCGAGGTGGGTCAGTGAAATAGGGTCTGTGTGTGTGTGTGTGTGTGTGTGTGTGTGTGTGTGTGTGTGTGTGTGTGTGTGTGTGTGTGTGTGTGTGTGTGTGTGTGTGTGTGTGTGTGTGTGTGTGTGTGTGTGTGTGTGTGTGTGTGTGTTGAAGTGTTTCGTCTCGGAGCAAGTGACGGGGGTTCAGTGTCTCGCAGGGATGTCACGCTGTAGTCTGGGTTGCCAAGCGATCGATCACCCAACACTCCCTTGTCGCCGGGGGGCGACGGGCGGAACAGTGGAGGCTCTGGGGTTGCTAGGTAGTAAAAACAACAAGATACTTTAATTGCCTGTGTGTCACTGTGTGTGTGTGTGTGAGAGTGAAGAAAACCAGTAGGAAGTAACTATGGCCCTAGGTGGTTGTGTGGGCTTGGACTCTGCTCTGGTCTCCCTTTTAATGACCTCTAGTGTATAGAGAGAGGGAGGGAGGGAAGGGAGGAGGCAGGGAGATAAAGAGGGAGAGAGAAAGAGAGAGGGCTGGAGGGAAGCAAGTGGAGAGAGCTCAGGTGGAAAGAGAGAGATATGGTGAGAGAGAAAGACAGAGGGTCGAAAGACAGCCAGTCAAACTCCCGCTTTGCCTCCTACATCCCCTTACAACAGACTAAAATGAAATAAAAGCATTTGAAGACCTGACTGAACACAGCGAGCCCCATAGACTGATGTTCCTGCCTTCTAGAGACCAATAACAATGTTGTTGGCTTTTGTTCAGATAGCTGTGTATGGACAGACACACAGACACTCACACACACACAGACACACTGTATATGGAGCTACACACAGACACACACGCACACAGACACACACACACACACACACACTGTATATGGAGCTACACACAGACACACACGCACACAGACACACACACACACACACACACTGTATATGGAGCTACACACAGACACACACGCACACAGACACACACACACACACACACACACTGTATATGGAGCTACACACAGACACACACGCACACAGACACACACACACACACACACTGTATACGGAGCTATGCTTCAGTGGTTCTCCGATTATCTCTCCATCAGTCCCCCGGCTTCATTATAGCTTCTAGCCATGCAGTGTAACACACCAGCACCAGACAGCTACTGAGCTTGATGTTTAGACCATGGAGAGAGAGAGGGGGAGGGACGAGATAAGAAGGGGAGGGAGAGGGAGGAGGGAGCGGAGGAGAGAAGTGTACACCAGCTAGCTACTGAAACGCAACATTTAGACAGAGGGAAGGGAGACATGGGAGGAAGAGGGGAAAGGAGGAAGCTATACATCACCTTGCTGCTACAGTATGTGGCTGGAGGAAAACATAATTTATACAAGACCACGGAGAGGGAGGGAGGGAGGGAGGGGAGGGAGGGAGGGAGGGAGGGAGGGAGGGAGGGAGGGAGGGAGGGAGGGAGGGAGGGAGAAGCTGAGCCTGGAGGACATTTAAAGAGAGGGATGATGAAGGGAGAGAGAGGGGAAATAGAGAAAGACAGATGTGAGGGAAATACAGAAAGACAGGTAGGAAGATATATAGAGTGCATTCAGAAAGTTTTCCCACATTTCACAGCCTTATTCTAAAATGGATTAAATACTTTTTTTTCTCATCAATCTACACACCACACCACCGTTTTTTTTTAAAATGTTTGCAAATGTATGAAAAATATCAAACTGAGATATCACATTTACATACGTTTTCAGACCCTTTACTCAGTGCTTTGTTGAAGCACCTTTGGCAGCGATTAAAACCGTGCGTCTTCTTGGGTATGACTTTCCAAGCTTGGCACACCAGTATTTGTGGAGTTTCTCCTGTTCTTCTCTTCAGATCCTCTCAAGCTCTGTCAGGCTGGATGGGGAGCGTTGCTGCACAGCTATTTTCAGGTCTTTCCAGAGATGTTCCATCGGGTTCAAATCCAGGCTCTGGCTGGGCCACTCAAAGGCATTCAGAGACTTGTCCAAAAGCCACTCCTGCGTTGTCTTGGCTGTGTGCTTAGGGTCGTTATCCTGTTGGAAGGTGAACCTCCACCCCAGTCTGAGGTCCTGAGCCCCCTGGAGCAGGTTTTCATCAAGGATCTCTCTGTACTTTGCTCAGTTCATCTTTCTCTCGATCCTGCCTAGTCTCCCAGTCCCTGCTGCTGAAAAACATCCCCACAGCATAATGCTGCCACCAACATGCTTCACAGTAGGGATGGGGCAAGGTTTCCTCCAGGCGTGATGCTTGGCATTCAAGCCAAAGAGTTCAATCTTGGTTTCATCAGACCAGAGTATCTTGTTTCTGATGGTCTGAGTGTCCTTTAGGTGCCTTTTGGCAAACTCCAAGTGGGCTGTCATGTGCCTTTTACTGAGGAGTGGCTTCCATAAAGGCCTGATTGGTGGAGTGCTGTAGAAATATCTCAGCTGAGCTCCATTTCGAGTCTCATAGCAAAAGCTCTGAACACTTATGTAAATAAGGTAATTCTGTTTTTTATTTGTAATAAATTTACACATTCTAAAAACCTGTTTTCACTTTGTCATTATGAGGTATTGTGTGTAGATTGATGAAGAAAAATAATTATTTAATACTTTTTAGAATAAGACTAACGTAAAAAAAAGTCAAGGGTTTTGAATACTTTCCGAATGCACGAGAGAGAGAGAGATTCGGAACAGCTTGCAGCTCACCAAAAGCATAGGAGATGATTACCATGTTATGAAATATCTTTATGAAGAAAGCAGAAAGGGTTTTCTAGGACTCAGAGGCATAATGTTATACTTATTAAGACATACAAAGTGAAAATGTTTCATGGTGAGGGAGAGACGGAGAGAGAATTAGGAAGGGAGTGGAGAGGTGTTTAGAAACAGAAGGAATGTGATCTGCCTCAAGCCTCTCTCTCTCTCTTTTGGTGAGCTGTCTCTCTCTCTCTGTCTTTTTCTCTCTCTCTTTTTCTCTCTCCCTTTCTGTCTTTCACTCTCTCTCCCTTTCTCTCTCCCTCTCTTTCATGCTGTATTTTCTCTCCCTTTCTCTCTTTCTCTTTTTCTCTCTCTTTCTCACTTTCTCTTTCTCTTTCTCTCTCTCCCTTTCTCCCTTTCTCTCTCCCTCTTTCTCACTTTCTCTGTTTCTTTCTCTCCCTTTCTCTCTCTCTCTCCCTTTCTCTCTTTCTCTCTCCTTCTTTCTCTCTCTCTCGCGCTCTCTCTCTCTGGCTGTGACTGATGAAATGGCAATCACAGAGGGAGACCGTGTGTGTTTTCATTTGGGAGAAGTGTATATGCACAAGGGCATCAACCTTGCTTTGAAGTGTGTTCTGCAGAGACTCCTTTCTCTCTATTCCTTGTGCTTATTTGCCTGTGTGTTTGGTGTGTGTGCTGTGTGTGGGTGTGTGTGTTCAACTCAACTGATCAATGATCCCTCCCGTCTGCCCTGAGATGATTTCGAAAGCCACTTAGCCAGATTGACCTAAATGAACGTAACACACACGCACACACACAGAATGCTGCCACAAAGGAAAGGAAACAGCACAGGTTGAGTATTGTTGACTAATGTTCAACAACAACCCACACAATACAGCCATTATACAAATAAAGAAACGCATTGACAACAAACTATTAACAAATGCATATCGAGGCTATCCGATTGATGGAAATGCTGTTCTGAAGACCAGACCCATATCGCTAAATACCTGTCTATGGCTCTGCTAAAGACCAGACCCATATCTCTAAATACCTGTCTATGGCTCTGCTAAAGACCAGACCCATATCTCTAAATACCTGTCTATGGCTCTGCTAAAGACCAGACCCATATCTCTAAATACCTGTCTATGGCTCTGCTAAAGACCAGACCCATATCTCTAAATACCTGTCTATGGCTCTGCTAAAGACCAGACCCGTATCTCTAAATACCTGTCTATGGCTCTGCTAAAGACCAGACCCATATCTCTAAATACCTGTCTATGGCTCTGCTAAAGACCAGACCCGTATCTCTAAATACCTGTCTATGGCTCTGCTAAAGACCAGACCCGTATCTCTAAATACCTGTCTATGGCTCTGCTAAAGACCAGACCCGTATCTCTAAATACCTGTCTATGGCTCTGCTAAAGACCAGACCCGTATCTCTAAATACCTGTCTATGGCTCTGCTAAAGACCAGACCCGTATCTCTAAATACCTGTCTATGGCTCTGCTAAAGACCAGACCCGTATCTCTAAATACCTGTCTATGGCTCTGCTAAAGACCAGACCCGTATCGCTAAATACCTGTCTATGGCTCTGCTAAAGACCAGACCCGTATCTCTAAATACCTGTCTATGGCTCTGCTAAAGACCAGACCCATATCTCTAAATACCTGTCTATGGCTCTGCTAAAGACCAGACCCATATCTCTAAATACCTGTCTATGGCTCTGCTAAAGACCAGACCCATATCTCTAAATACCTGTCTATGGCTCTGCTAAAGACCAGACCCATATCTCTAAATACCTGTCTATGGCTCTGCTAAAGACCAGACCCATATCTCTAAATACCTGTCTATGGCTCTGCTAAAGACCAGACCCATATCTCTAAATACCTGTCTATGGCTCTGCTAAAGACCAGACCCGTATCTCTAAATACCTGTCTATGGCTCTGCTAAAGACCAGACCCGTATCTCTAAATACCTGTCTATGGCTCTGCTAAAGACCAGACCCGTATCTCTAAATACCTGTCTATGGCTCTGCTAAAGACCAGACCCGTATCGCTAAATACCTGTCTATGGCTCTGCTAAAGACCAGACCCGTATCTCTAAATACCTGTCTATGGCTCTGCTAAAGACCAGACCCATATCTCTAAATACCTGTCTATGGCTCTGCTAAAGACCAGACCCATATCTCTAAATACCTGTCTATGGCTCTGCTAAAGACCAGACCCATATCTCTAAATACCTGTCTATGGCTCTGCTAAAGACCAGACCCATATCGCTGAATACCTGTCTATGGCTCTGCTAAAGACCAGACCCGTATCTCTAAATACCTGTCTATGGCTCTGCTAAAGACCAGACCCGTATCTCTAAATACCTGTCTATGGCTCTGCTAAAGACCAGACCCATATCTCTAAATACCTGTCTATGGCTCTGCTAAAGACCAGACCCATATCTCTAAATACCTGTCTATGGCTCTGCTAAAGACCAGACCCATATCTCTAAATACCTGTCTATGGCTCTGCTAAAGACCAGACCCATATCTCTAAATACCTGTCTATGGCTCTGCTAAAGACCAGACCCATATCTCTAAATACCTGTCTATGGCTCTGCTAAAGACCAGACCCATATCTCTAAATACCTGTCTATGGCTCTGCTAAAGACCAATTTTACAGAATGAGGAGACAGTGTATAAATGTACTCGGAGGAAGAACTCCTGGGCATTCTCATAGATCTATATCTATAATATCCATATCGTTTTTCTCACATTGAAATACTGAATAGTGTCACATCTTTCGTTCTTTCTCCCGCTCATGCTTTCATTCAGTCTCTTTGATCTGGTCTTCACTGCTGAGTGTGATTCCACTGATCAGCCCTCCTCTCCTCTCCTCTCCTCTCCTCTCCTCTCCCTCCTCCTCTCCTCTCCTCTCCCTCTCCTCTCCTCTCCTCTCCTCTCCTCTCCTCTCCTCTCCTCTCCTCTCCTCTCCTCTCCTTTTCCTCTCCTCTCCTCTCCTCTCCTCTCCTCTCCTCTACTCTACTCTACTCTACTCTACTCTACTCTACTCTACTCTGCACTCCTTCTTCCTCCCTCCACTCCGCTCTGCATCACTCCTCTCTTTCTGCTTCCCAGCTGCCCTCCACCATTACCACCACCTTCTGAAGGGGATCGTCTTATCGTGCTCTGGCCCATTCTGGGTGTTCTGATTAGGGGCAGCATCTGCTGCGAGGCTGCCTGTCTGGAGAGAGTGCGAGAGAGAGAGCGAGAGAGAGCAAGAGAGAGAGAGAGCGAGAGAAAGAGAGCGAGAGAAAGAGAGCGAGAGAGAGCGAGTGAGAGAAAGAGAAAGAGAGAGCGAGAGAGAGAGCGAGAGAGAGAGAGAGAGAGAGCGAGAGAAAGAGAGCGAGAGAAAGAGAGCGAGAGAGAGAGCGAAAGAGAGAGAGAGCGAGAGAGAGCGAGAGAGAGAGACCAACAGAGAGCGAGAGAGATGCAGCAGTATCATCACTTCCCTGTCTGGCCATGCATATCAACTAATGAGCTTTCTTCTGTACCAATAACCAATGGGTGATGAGGGTGGAGGTGGAGGGGAGGAAAGAGGAAGGAAGGGAGAGGAAAGGGGAGACAGGGTCAATAACAGAGCAGGGAGAGTATGGAGAGGGGTTTTAATCACCTTCATGATAATACCAGGTGTGTGTTTGTACTTTGGAGTGACTTTTCTTTGACCCCAGGTTGCAGAAGTGAAGTGGCATTAGTGACAGGCTATTTCAGACAGCACACACACACACACTCTGACCCACACACACACACACACACACACACACACACACGTACACCTAGACGTGTCGGGCCAGAGATTGAGAACACATAACTACCTTTTCCGTGGCGTTGCCATGGGAGTCTGATTCATTAATTAACGAGTCGTGGTGGTTGCTGGTCGGAGTGGCACTGTGAGCGTCTGGCCACTGAGACTGGTGATGGACAGGAAATTAGACTGGCTGACACACACACACACACACACACACACACACACACACACACACACACACACACACACGCACACACGCACACACGCACACACGCACACACGCACGTACACACACACACACACACACACACACAAAAACATGCATCAGCACACACACACATTGACACACGTGCATCGGCAAACACACACTGACACACATGAATGCACACACACAAGCTGATGGACAGACATGAATGTACACTCACACACACGCTCACTCATTATCAAATACATTTCCAGTAGTTGAACCCAGGTCACTTTGCCTTTCACCCTTTCCACTCACTGTTTTATTCATGGTAGATGTTACATCATTGTATGCATTGTTTAACAGTGGTTAACAAGGATGTGAATATGGAAATGGTGATAGGGCAGTGATAAGGGCATTTACATGGGGGGGTGGGGGGTCAGTGTTTCCGGGCAATTTACTACAAGGATGTATATATGCTTTACTGTTCAGAGACTGGTCATGGAAAGCTGGTTCATGCCAGAGCTATGCATTTCAAGAGTTTCTGCATTACGATGCATTTACATGGCACAACAACATTCAATGGCAGCCATTTTGGCATTACTTGTGGAATATTTCAATATTGCTATCTAACTGTATGTCTAGAACTAGAACAGTATTCAACATGTAAAACGTTGGCCCAACTCTGTACATTTATGGCACTGGTTCATAGTCTCACTGATCAGAAGAGTGCTGTGATGGGCCTGAATAAGTGTGATGTGTGCCAAGATATGACAACTCGAGGTAGAAGATTCTCTGAACCACAGGTCTAGAATCAGATTAACATACCTCCTTATCTTAACCATTAGGGGGGTGGAACAAAGATCTGGTCCTGCATCAGTCCTTATCTTAACCATTAGGGGGGTGGATCAAAGATCTGATCCTACATCAGTGGTTAGATGCAACTTCTTGCCGCTGGTAGTTGGTTGGAAAGCTGCCTCTCGGGACAGAAAGGTATCATGATACTGAAAATGGGGAACGTGTCAAAATACAACAAGTCGGTGTGGTGTAGTTTATGATGAGCGCACAGCAGCAAATGTAGCTCGTTGATTTATCTGGTGATTTATTTACTCATTTCTTTTGGTTTATTTACCACCATCTTTCATTTGTCTTGTAATTTTACGATGGTTTGGTTGCCTATTCTAGAATGGACTTTTAAAGAAGAGTTTAAAAATGAACAAAAATGGAATGATCTGTGAATTTTGTACAAAAATAGAACCTATGACTGTTTTTATACTAATGAAGCTTGTTCTGCATACACTATGTTTATTAGGGGTTGGGGGTAGAGGGAGGATTATTTACATATAAAGGGGTGGGGATGTGCAATGAAGAGCTGTAATTGTAAAACGATTGAGAATATAGAACGTATAAGAAGAAACAATATACATGAAAAATGAAAATAAAAGTGTTATATTTGCATGATTCCCTGTATTTTTATCGAGCAGAAATAACAATTTATCGTTGTGTATATTGAGTGGATGTACGTCGAACAAAAACAATAACAACTTACTATGGAAATGAAAAATCCTTGTCCCCTTTTTGTGACGGAACTACGCAGTTCTACTTTCACGTTTCATTATTTAGATTATGCTGTTGTTTGTTATGGTATTTATTATCAGTTTGCATCCGTTTGTTATGATTCTAACGTTTGTGTAAAAAATATATATTCTCATCATAATTCCCGGCATATTAAATTTCATCAACGGCATCAATTGTCAATCGAAGATAGCTTTGACTTGGCTAAAGATCTTCCAGTCGATGTCAACTCGGGGCCCTGGGAAAGCATTCCTTCATGGATTCAATAAACACATCACCCCATATATATCCTGTCAACAGTGGCAGACACACAGTCAGGAATCTCAACTACATTCCCCATTCAAAACCATTAGTCATGTGACACAACACATCTGAGGTCATATCCTGTGTACAGATCTGGGCCGTGGTTAAAAGTAGTGCGCTTTATAGGGAATAGTGTGTCATTTAGACACAGCCAGTGTTCACTCAAAGTCAACATTCACATTCCACATTCCAGGCATCATCATCCACTGAAAAGGGATATGGAACATTACCATGGAGACAGAGGGAAACTGGAAACAATAAGAAACAATCTTGAATACACATTATTTAATGAATTAATTGAACCTTGAATACTAATAAATTACAGATCAATAGAAGGTCGGTCCCTTCCGGAGCTCTAATGACACCAGCGTAATGACAAATTAGCATATTAGCACACTGCCTTCTTTAGGATGAGGAGCATGCGCACACACACAAACACAAACACAGACACACACACAGAGACCGAGATACACACAGACACATATGCCTTCATATTCCCACAGTGCAGGGAGAGTGGAGGGAGAGAGAAAGAGACAAGAGAAAGAGAGAGAGAGATGAGAGATAGAGAGAAACTGAAAGGTCAGGTACAATGTATTCCCATTAACAAAAAGGGCAGAGTCAAGTATCTGCTTTGACTATCACCTCTCCGTTAATGTAGCAGGGGACACGTGTCACCACAGAGCTGTCCTCTCAACACAACACACTTCTACCATAATGTAGCAGGGGACATGTCACCACAGAGCTGTCCTCTCAACACAACACACCTCTCCCTTAATGTAGCAGGGGACATGTGTCACCACAGAGCTGTCCTCTCAACACAACACACCTCTACCATAATGTAGCAGGGGACACGTGTCACCACAGAGCTGTCCTCTCAACACAACACACCTCTACCATAATGTAGCAGGGGACACGTGTCACCACAGAGCTGTCCTCTCAACACAACACACCTCTCCCTTAATGTAGCAGAGGACATGTGTCACCACAGAGCTGTCCTCTCAACACAACACACCTCTCCCTTAATGTAGCAGAGGACATGTGTCACCACAGAGCTGTCCTCCCAACACAACACACCTCTACCATAATGTAGCAGAGGACATGTGTCACCACAGAGCTGTCCTCTCAACACAACACACCTCTCCCTTAATGTAGCAGGGGACATGTCACCACAGAGCTGTCCTCTCTACACAACACACCTCTCCCTTAATGTAGCAGAGGACATGTGTCACCACAGAGCTGTCCTCTCAACACAACACACCTCTACCTTAATGTAGCAGGGGACATGTCACCACAGAGCTGTCCTCTCAACACAACACACCTCTACCTTAATAACTACAACTGCCTTATTTTGTGCGCACGCACGCACGCACACGCGCACACACACACACACACACACACACACACACACACACACACACACACACACACACACACACACACACACACACACACACACACACACACACACACACACACACACACACACAGACAGAAACAGAGACAGAAACAGAGACAGAGAGAGTTCCGACTATGCCTTCAAATCTCACATCCATCTTCCCTTGAAAAGTGTTTTTGTCTTTACCTCCCTCCCTCCCTTCTCCTTCCCTTCTCTCTCCTTCCATCCATCCATTGTAAATGAGAGAAGGTGAGATGAATCAGTATGCAGTATGGATCCTCTCTCTCCATGTTAAACTATCTGGGCCACAGAAACAATGGATGTAAAGGGGGACTGGGATCAGGGATTGAACTGAATGGGGAAATCCACTGACACTTCATATCAGTTTCTTATAAGCTGAGAGAGAGAGAGAGAGAGAGAGAGAGAGAGAGAGAGAGAGAGAGAGAGAAAGAGGGGTGAGATGGAGGGAGGGAGAGAGAGAGTATGAGGGATTGACGAGAATTGAATGAGAGGGTTTGAATCAAAGGGGAGGGAGAGTGAGTGAGTGAAAGAGCGAGAGAATAAGAAAGAGGGGTTCTATGGTTTCCATGCATATAGAGACCCATACAGTAATCCCATGATTTGTACTGGCAATGGGTAGTTCCACTGATACTGATGTCTACACTCTCCCACATCTCTCTGTCTCATCGTCCTCATCCTCCTCTCTTCCCCCTCCTCCCTCCACCCTCCCTGCCACTGATGCTATGAGACTGTGAGTATTTTAGACCCACAGAGATGACCTGAGATGACCTGAGCGCTTAGCTCGACATCCCCTGGTGACGCATCAGGGAGAGTTAAGAACTGCACTGAAAAAGCACAGCCCCAGTAATATGGCTGCCACATAAAGCCTCACGAAGATCTCTGAAGATGCATCAGGGCTGGGAATAGCTGTAGAAAGCAGGTGGAGTGTAGCACTGCACACTATAGAGGAAAGAACTACAAATCCCAATTATATGGCTTCCACTGAGAGCTGTAAAGATACAGTTCTCAATGGGCTTGGACACACACCAACTTTAGCCAACTGGACTATCGGGTCTGTCTTCATCCACTAGTTAAACTGTCTCCATCGATCTAACTCTGTCTCTTTCCCCTCCCTGGACAAAACAACTAGTCCTCCTAATGGGCACCTTCAGGGCCTAACAACACCCTTAAGAGCCATGGGCAGCCCAATCACTCCCATCGGGGTATGTATCCCTACAATGTCACCGCCTTGTTAAATGCAGAGAAAATGTAATCCCTCAGCACTGTCGTTTTCTCTTCCTCCTAGCAGTAGGAGACACACAATGGATCCATTGGCGGATGTTTGAAAAGAGAGGTGGTTTACTTTCCATTATGTCCTGGGGTTGTCATGGTGGAAACTATTTGTTGTTGAGGGAAACATAGGGGAATGGTTTTCCTGTTGTGCTGTACAGTTGAAGTCGGAGGTTTATATACACTTAGGATGGAGTCATTAAAACTTATTTTCAACCACTCCACAAATGTCTTGTTAACAAACTATAGTTTTGGCAAGTCGGTTAGGACATCTACTTAGTTCAGGACACAAGTAATTCTTCCAACAATTGTTTACAGACAGATTATTTCACTTATAATTCACTGCATCACAATTCCAGCGGGTCAAGAGTTTACATACACTAAATTGACTGTGCCTTTAAACAGCTTGGAAAATTCCAGAAAATTATGTCATGGCTTTAAAAGCTTCTGATAGGCTAATTGACATAATTTGAGTCAATTGGAGGTGTATCTGTGGATGTATTTCAAGGCCTACCTTCAAACTCAATGCGTCTTTGCCTGACATCATGGGAAAATCATAAGAAATCAGCCAAGACCTCAGACATAAATGTGTAGACCTCCACAAGTCTGGTTCATCCTTGGGAGCAATTTCCAAACGCCTGAAGGTACCACGTTCATCTGTACAAACAAATAGTACGCAAGTATAAACACCATGGGACCACGCAGCTGTCATACCGCTTAGGAAGGAGGCTCGTTCTGTCTCCTAGAGATGAACGTACTTTGGTGCAAAAAGTGTAAATCAATCCCAGAACAACAGCAAAGGACCTTGTGAAGATGCTGGAGGAAACAGGTACAAAAGTATCTATATCCACAGTAAAACGAGTCCTATATCGATATAACCTGAAAGGCCACTCAGCAAGGAAGGAGCCACTGCTCCAAATCCGCCATAAAAAAAGCCAGACTACAGTTTGCAACTGCACATGGGGACAAAGATTGTACTTTTTGGAGAAATGTCATCTGGTCTGATGAAACAAAAATAGAACTGTTTGGCCATAATGACCATCGTTATGTTTGGAGGAAAAAGGGGGAGGCTTGCAAGCCGAAGAACATCATCCCAACCGTGAAGCACGGGGGTGACAGCATCATGTTGTGGGGGTGCTTTGCTGCAGGAGGGACAGGTGCCCTTCACAAAATAGATGGCATCATGAGAAGGAAAATTATGTGGATATATTGAGGCAACATCTCAAGACATCAGTCAGGAAGTTAAAGCTTGGTCGCAAATGGGTCTTCCAAATGCATAATGACCCCAAGCATCCAAAATTGTGGACAACAAAGTCAAGGTATTGGAGTGGCCATCACAAAGCCCTGACCTCAATCCTATAGAAAATTTGTGAAAATAACTGACAAAGCTTGTGCGAGCAAGGAGGCCTACGAACCTGACTCAGTTACACCAGCTCTGTCAGGAGGAATGGGCCAAAACGTATTGTGGGACGCTTGTGGAAGTCTTCCCGAAACATTTGACCCAAGTTAAACAATTTAAAGGCAATGTTACCAAATACTATTTGAGTGTATGTAAACTTCTGACCCAATGAGAATGTGATGAAAGAAATAAAAGCTTAAATAAATCATTCTCTCTACTATAATTCTGACATTTCACATTCTTAAAATAAAGTGGTGATACTAACTAACCTAAAACAGGGATTTTTTTACTAGGATTAAATGTCAGGAATTGTGAAAACTGAGAGGGTGTAAATGTATTTGGCTAAGGTGTATGTAAACTTCTGACTTCAACTGTATATTCACTTTGGTGACTCCCTTGACCTGGAAGTAATTCATCAAGGAGTTACCACGCTTCTAGGTTTCGTGAGACTGTCTCTGTCTGTGGCTCTCTGTTTCAATATCCACACTAGTATACTGCCACAATGTAAAAGGAAAAACTCCTAGCCATATCACTGTATCTTTGTTTCCAGACAAATGTACCCAATAACATTACAGCTATTCTGTTTTCCTTTCTCTTGTTTGTTTGGTGATTCCATCCAAAACAAATGATCAGCATTTTAATCAATTTTCAATCTCAGTCGCTCCTCTTTTTCTCCTGTCTTAAAGGGGAATGGAAACCCTTTAGGAAGTAAATTAGCTGCCGTTTTAAGTCCTAGTGTTTCCATTCCCCTTTAATTCGTAGAATGCCATGTATTCTTTTTCTTTCAATTTCTGTACAAAAAATATACATGTATTTATTTGCAAGACAATTTTATTGAGAAAATACCACACAAAAAGAAAATGGTGTTTTATTAAAACTATAAACCTTTTTATTGTACCACAGTAAACAGTTATGGATTGTCCTACTGCACTCAGACGATACTGACATTCTCCTGCAGTTTAATTCATGTTGATTCATTAATAAATGATGGTAGGAGTACACGCGCAGACACACACACACAGATTCAATCATGCTCACTCACTCACTCACTCACTCACTCACTCACTCACTCACTCACTCACTCACTCACTCACTCACTCACTCACTCACTCACTCACTCACTCACTCACTCACTCACTCACTCACTCACTCACTCACTCTCTCTCTCTCCAACAGATGCAGTCAGTTAACCAACCTACATTAACCCATCTCATTTAATCTAAGGGAAGTACTGTCCCCTTCATACTATCTACTCAGCACAATAAGCCTATAAAACTATAATGTGTACGGATTAATAACGCCCTCACACACAGATGATCATAACGAGGTCCATAACCACATGTACATAATTAAGCATGGCAGGGTTTATGATCTACACCCCGCCTACACGCCTAGGCATCAAAATGTCATGCATGCGTGTGAATTTAGTGTGTGTGTGTATGTTTCGTGCTTGTTTGTATGTGTCACTGTGTGTGTGCACGTCATAAATGTCTGTCTATTTTTCTATTGCTCCATCTATCTTTCTGTCTTCCTCTCTCCTCCGTGTGTGTGTGTGTGTGTGTGTGTGTGTGTGTGTGTGCCATGGCCAATACGTGGTATGTCTGACACACCCTGATCTGTTTCACCTGTATTTGTGTTTGTTTCCACCCCCACCAGGGGTCGCCCATCTTCTCTATAATCCCCTGTGTATTTATACCTGTGATCTCTGTTTGTCTGTTGCCAGTTCGTCTTGTCAGGTCTTACCAGCGTTCTTTCCCACCTGCCCTAGTTCTGTTTCCTAGTTTTTCCCCGTTCTGACCATTCTCCCTGCCCTGACCCCGAGCCTGCCTGCCGTCCTGTACATGCCTGACTCTGACCTGATCACAAACCTCTGTCTGCCCTGAGCCTGCCTGCCGTCCTGTACCTGCCTGACTCTGACCTGATCACAAACCACTGTCTGCCCTGAGCCTGCCTGCCGTCCTGTACCTGCCTGACTCTGACCTGATCACAAACCTCTGTCTGCCCTGAGCCTGCCTGCCGTCCTGTACCTGCCTGACTCTGACCTGATCACAAACCTCTGTCTGCCCTGAGCCTGCCTGCCGTCCTGTACCTGCCTGACTCTGACCTGATCACAAACCTCTGTCTGCCCTGAGCCTGCCTGCCGTCCTGTACCTGCCTGACTCTGACCTGATCACAAACCGCTGTCTGTCCTGAGCCTGCCTGCCGTCCTGTACCTGCCTGACTCTGACCTGATCACAAACCTCTGTCTGCCCTGAGCCTGCCTGCCGTCCTGTACCTGCCTGACTCTGACCTGATCACAAACCTCTGTCTGCCCTGAGCCTGCCTGCCGTCCTATACCTGCCTGACTCTGACCTGATCACAAACCTCTGTCTGCCCTGAGCCTGCCTGCCGTCCTGTACCTGCCTGACTCTGACCTGATCACAAACCTCTGCCTGTCCTCAACCTGCCCTCTGCCTGTCCTCAACCTGCCCTCTGCCTGCCCTCTGCCTGCCCTCTGCCTGCCCTCTGCCTGCCCTCTGCCTGCCCCGTGTTTCTAATAAATCATCTGAGAACTGTACTCTCCGCATCTGGGTCATATCCTGAGTCGTGATAATGTCAGTGTTGATGTATGTCAGTGAGACGACTGGTCTATATCACTGCTATTTACTGGCACTGGTAATTACCTGCATGCTTAGATCAATGGGACAGCACACACACACACACACTGGGAAAAAGTGGGACTGCACTGTTGTTCATCTGAATTGCTTCATTTGTTCATTCAAGCTATTCTATTCAATTTGCCTGAAATCAAATTGTCACGGTTGTCGTAGGAAGGAGCGGACCAAAGTGCAGCATGTGTGTCGTTCCACATTTTATTTTCACTGTGAAACTATGCAATACATAAACTAAAGAACAAAAAAACAACAAACCGTGACGCAGCGGTGAAACATACACTAACTCAGAAACAATCTCCCACAAACCCAGGTGGGAAAAACACCTACTTAAGTATGATCTCCAATTAGAGACAACGATGACCAGCTGCCTCTAATTGGAGATCATCCCACACAAAGCCCAACATAGAAATACAAAACTAGAACATCACAACATAAAAAAACTAAACTAGAAACAAAAAACCTGTCATGCTCTGACCTACTCTACCATAGAAAATAACAGCTTTCTATGGTCAGGATGTGACACAAATAATGACTGACCGATCAATGGGATTTTTTTTAATTGAATAAAAGCTTCTAAATTGCTTTAATCATAGCGTTGGATGCTATGTAGCGGCAGCAACCTATCAGCAAAGTTGGAGGCGTGGCTTATTGGGGCCATGTTATTCCAATTGATTTCTTCTGTTGTAATTGTTTTTCAGGGTTTGACTTGTACACTGCCAGCACTGAATTTGTGACGATACTTGTATAAGTGCATACTGGTATATTGTGCCTTCAGTATTGCACAGGAGTTTGTCACAGTGTGGCCATACTTGAATCATTTCTTACTGCCTCCCAGTCTGTTACCTCAAACACCCTGCTGTCCAAACCATAGGATGTAATGGTGCTTTGGAGGCGTGGAGAGTTTACTGTTGTGATGAAGCTGTCAAACCTCTCTGTTCACCTCCACACTCTCACACTGTGTCAGCATTCATTACTCATGTGTATGACCATCATACCATCTGAGAGATCTGTACTGCACATACTGTACACAGACACACACATACACTTGCGTGCACACACACGGATTGTATTCATAAGGTTTAATCAGAACTTTCACCCAAACACTAATTGAAGACCCAGCAGTATTTCCTGCTGATTAGTTATTTCTATTGTATAGATAGGAGAGAGATAGAGGGGGGTATAGAGATCAGAAATCAGCTCAATATCATTTAAGAATACATATAATCAAACCACTTCTGAGAATATTGGAACACACTAAACAAACAACAACATGAAGAGCTATCTATCCAAAATGGAGATGTTTGGATTAACCACTTCTCCAACCTCTTTGGCCATGTAACAAAGAACAAACAGCTAAAACATATACATTATCATTTACTAAACATAGAATCAGCTACCAGACTACCAGAACCCCATGGAGTCTCCAATTACGTTGAATGAACTACAGGACAAAATATGAACTTTCCAACCCGAACAGGCCTGGTGGTATCCTAAATGATAAATTATACAGACCACAAATTCAAACGGGCTATACTTCAACTCTTTAACATCATCCTCAGCTCTGGCATCTTCGCCAATATTTGAAACCAAGGCTTGATCAGCCCAATCCACAAAGATTTTGACAGATTTGACCCCAATAACTAGTGTGGATATGTGTCAACAGAAACCCCAGGAAAATTATCTGCATCATCATTAAAAAACAAGAGCAAATGTCAAATTGGCTTTTTACAAAATTACTGTATGACAGACTATGTATACACACTGCACACCCTGACAGACAAACAAACAAATGAAAACAAACAGCAAAGTCTTCTTATACTTTGTTGATTTCCCAAAAACTTTTGAATCAATTCGGCATGATGACCAGCTATATAAATGTATGGAAAGTGGTGTTAGGGGAAAAACATATGACATTGTAAAATCAGTGTATACAAACAGTGTTTGGTTAAAATTGGCACAAAACACACCGATTTCTATCCTCCTGGTAGGGAGGTCAGACAGGGATACAGCTTGAGCCCCACCCTCTTCAACATATCTTGTATCAATTGGCGAGGGCACTAGAACCAACTAGCTCTCACAGTCACACCACAATTAGACATTTCTCAAATGTCAAATTTCGAAGTTGTTGCAAACGTCAAATTTCAAAGTGTCTATGATAAAGTTTAGACATTAATTCTGAATGGTTAAGGTTACAGGTTGACTACTTTATTCCAAAATAAATTTTGAAATCTATATTATTCAATAATTGCACCCACACTGGTCGCGCGTGCCAACGAGCGTCTGCGTTGCCACGGGCTAAAATACAAGTCAGTTCTATTTGTGACGCAGATCACGCTGTAAGTCCTGCCTCTCCCATCTCCTCATTGGTTTATAGAAGCAGCTACCCACGTGCCATCTCCTCATTGGTTATACCCACGCGGGTGACTGAAAGACGAATGAGGTCAGTGGCGGTAATGCACCTAATTTATGAAAGTTGCCAATCGCAATATAAAGTCAAGAGAAGAAAAAGACTAGGAGGAGGAGAGATGACTATAAACGATTTGGTTCACCGTTTTATGTGTGGATTAATTGTCGGAGTAGAGGACCTTGTGCATTTCAGGTAAAATAGCAACTCAATGTTTATATCCCAGGACAAATTATCTAGCAACAGCAAGCTATCTAAATATGACAAATTAGCTAGCAAGTGCAAGCTAGCTAGCTAAATTGCCATAAATGTTTAATGCTTTTCGACCTGTCCCCATATTAATGTAATTGGTTCAGAGTTTGTTTTGATATTTTAACATGCGTGTCGTGATTGCGTTTGGTTGTGGGGGAACAAAATAAATGTATGCACAATGGTGCAGGATGGCACACACGTGCAGCCGGTTTGGGTTCCGTGTTAGGGTTAAGGTTTGCGATAGGCTTAAAACAACTTTCTATTTCTGCATTTGATCTTGCAACCTATGGAATCAGAGGCAGATGCTTACACCCATCCAGCATCCGCCATCCCCAACGCCCTAGCAAAACCGAAACCTATTTGAAGGTAACAGCACTCACTGTTGCCTCTAGTGGCCAGTTTCCACGTCATCTCCCGAAGTCCTCAGACATGGATGGATGTAGAATACTGACTTGTATCACGGGTGACCTGGCTGCTAGAACAGTGTGCAGCACCTGGCCTCACCCTACTAGAATCTGAAGTCAAATATCTGTTGGCTGATGATCTGGTGATTCTGGAAAAATGTATGTAATAAATGTATCACTAGTCACTTTAAACAATGCCACTTCATATAATGTTTACATACCCTACATTACTCATCTCATATGTATATACTGTACTCTATACCATCTACTGCATCTTGCCATCTTGATGTAATGTATCACTAGTTACTTTAAACAATGCCACTTCATATAATGTTTACATACCCTACATTAC